>NW_020229303.1:0-600000 GCF_003227725.1 Camponotus floridanus
TTTTCGGACTAACTTTTTCGTTCTATTATTATTCGCGCATCGACACTCAAAGAGTAAAGTAGTGGTAATCAAGACGCTCCGTTAAAGTCCTTTTCTAGATGCGATCGCGATCAATATCGAAAAATTATTGCTGTATATTTATTATTATATTATAAATAAATATAAATATATATATAATACAATTATTTCGATAATGACAAGAACAATAACAGTTCGCGTTCGACCTTGACGTAAACAATAGCGCGCTAGTCATACGGTCTTAGTATCATTCACAAAGCGACACTCAAGCAGTAAAGATCGTAGTGCGAAAATATGTCGTATATTCTTATCGCTCGTATATTTTATATGCCATAGTCTTGAAAAATGTTTCGGTACAAAAATAATAATAACACGGTCTTTGGATTAATTTGTTCGGTTCTATTATCATTCCGCGCGATGACACTCAAAAGAGTAAAGTAGTAGTATAAGACGCTCCGTTAAATTCTTTTCTAGACGCGATCGCGATCAATATCGAAAAATTATTTGCTGTATTAAAATATGTAAAATATAATATAATATAATATAATATAATATAATATAATAAAAATACGTATTGTTTACGCCAAGATTGATATTATTATCTATTTGTGATCGAAATATCCTACGTACGTTAACATATTTATATTACCTTATATTGTAATATAAAATATAATACAATATATTTCGATATGACGAACGAACAATAACACGGCATTCGATCTTGACGTAAACAATAGCGCGCTAGTCGTACAACGTATGGCCTTCGTATCGTTTATAAAGCGATACTCGAGCAATAAAGATCGTAGTGCGAAATACGTCGTATATTCTTAAATTAATTATTAATTAAACGATTGTTGTATCGTGACTTTCAATTATATTAAACTTTCGACTATAATCGTATTAATATTACATGTATTGCATATATATATATCAATAATGAAAACAACAAATTCATTCACGCGTAATAATTAGTTTTACAAAATGAATTATTTTGAGTTTTATAAAGAAGATTTATAATTATATATCTATTAATTATATATTATATTATATATAAAATTATATATAATATAACCCTCCCACGGGGTACACCTTGTCGCGGTGGGAGGGCTTAGTACTTGGATGGTGCCTTGAAGTTTATTTTAAATTTTTTAATTTAGAATAAATCTCAAGGAGCCTGAAGAGGAAGCTAAGTACCCTTTCGCGTCGTCGGTGCCGTCAACGTGTCGCGGATGGCGGCGTCTCGTTACCGCGTTTTCGCGTTTAGCTTTTTCGCGTCATCGCGTCATCGCGTTTTCGCGTTGGACTTTCTCGCAATCCCAATTTCATTTATTTGTCATCGAGTTGTCATCTTCCGACGTCAATTAACTGGGATGTTCATTGAGTCGTTGCTGCAACGATCTTTGTCTCACGCCTGGTGCAACGCGGCACTTAGGTGATGCCGGCGCGCATGCGGATGCCAGTACTGTGTATGTGGGCGCGCGATTTTGAGCTTTTGCTCAAAAGTCCGGCTGATTGAGGTCACGCTCTGCTTCTGGCTCCAGTTCGGTACGGATCGGTTAGGATTCGATCGATTGCTTGGAATCGTCGTTAATGGATCCCCTCTCTTGTTCCGTCTGAGATAGGATATTAGGCGCGGACAAGAGTCGAGTGAACTCCATTCGCGTTGATTCCATCACTCGATAGTTTTCTTCCGTTTTGGACTTAACTCTTGTTCGGAGGTAAGATGCGTTGAATTCCCGACCTGTTGACTCGAAGATGACTCTTGTAAAAGTGAAACGGGATTTTCGCTCGTACCGAAACCGGGAGTGCCGTTTAAAGTATATATATATTAAATATATACATCGCGCGACAAAACAGAAAATTTTTAATCGTATCGAATAGTGCGGGAGTGCCGTTCAGTATCGCGCGTAAAAGTGCGAAAATAGCGATATAAAAATATCGCACGTGAGTGCGGGAGTGCCGCTAAAAGTTTCGCGCGATTAAGACTGAGAGGAGGAGGAGGCCTAGGAGAGGCATCGAGCTTCGGCAGAGCAACCGTCTGGTAAATAGTTTATTTATTTGCAATTATATATATATATATATATATATATATATATAAATTAAATATTGAATATATTTATTATAATTTAAATTAAGCAATTAATCGTAATTTGATTTTTTTATTTATATGATTTAAATACGAATTTTAAAGAAAAAGATTTTTATATAAAATTTATAATCTTGTAAAAGTTTTATAAAGTTATTCAAGAATTATTAGTAATATTTTATTTTATTAATCTGCTATTATTATATGCGTCGGATATAAAATTCAATGCATACAATAATTTTTAAAATATTAATTATTTTGGACGTTATTACAATTTAGATTTTCTTTTTCTATGTATAGATCGCAGCCTTGATGATCTGAGAGGAGGAGCAGGCCTAGGAGAGGCATCCTGCACCGGCGGAACAACCTGATGGTGAGTATCATTATTTATATTATTATCTATAAATCGCGTACATATATTAATTTGATTCATTTATTTGAATGATTCAAAGAAAGTAGCAAAATTTTTATAAACATTCTTTCTATAAAAGTTTCTACTTAAAAATTAACTATTTCTAAAATCATTTCATATTTATATATTTATTTATAATTACGTATAAAATTCATTGCATATATAATAATAATTTCTTAAAATATTAATTATTTTAAGCGCTATTATAATTTGGATTTTATATTTGTATGTTACAGACAACGTAGCTTCAATATTAACAACTCCGCTGTTGCGCATCAATACCGGTGAGTACTCGACGAAATTTTTATTTTGAAGCAGTGGATTTATATAAATGCATGTAAATAAATCCGTTGTTTCTACCTCTTGGGCAGCTATTTTATTTTATATATATTTCATTTAAGTAAATAAAATTTTTAAAATATTATTTGTATAACAATACAAATTTCTTTTTCAAATTTACGAAATTTCAATCTATTTATGTATTAATACATTTTGAAATTAATGAATTAACTTTATTTTATTGTCAACTGGTAAAAATGTTGTGCCTTACTGTTTCTGAGTTTAACACATAAAGGAAGCAGTTGTACGGTTTGCGTATTAAAATTATTATGCTGAATAAAGTATGCTCGAAAAGTATTTTCTTATATTTTAACATATTATAATAACAAAATTAATATAATAATATGAAATATATATAATATGAAATATTTACAGCAATTTTTGAAAGTTTTATCAAAAATATTAACCGAGAAAAAATATAAAAAATATTAGTATTAAGTAACTATAATACTTAAAGAATAAAAAATGTTAACATAAAAGTATTAATGATTTTTGATGTTTTAACGTCGTTTTGTATTTTAACGTCATTTATAAATATAATAATGTATTAGTGTATATATACATATAATATATACATATAATATATACATATAATTATTTAAAAAATATATATATATATATATAATTTATATATTTATTACTTACATTAGATAAATTATATACATTTTGTTACTTTATTTGTATATGACGTTAATACTTATTTCATATGGCACGCGCATTTAACGCTCTGGATGCAGATTGCGTCGTCGACTTTTCGTCGTCGGTGCCGTCAACGTGTCGCGGACGGCGGCGTCTCGTTACCGCGTTTTCGCGTTTAGCTTTTTCGCGTCATCGCGTCATCGCGTCATCGCGTTGGACTTTTTCGCAATCCCAGTTTCATTTATTTGTCATCGAGTTGTCATCTTCCGACGTCAATTAACTGGGATGTTCATTGAGTCGTTGCTGCAACGATCTTTGTCTCACGCCTGGTGCAACGCGGCACTTAGGTGATGCCGGCGCGCATGCGGATGCCAGTACTGTGTATGTGGGCGCGCGATTTTGAGCTTTTGCTCAAAAGTCCGGCTGATTGAGGTCACGCTCTGCTTCGGGCTCCAGTTCGGTACGAATCGGTTAGGATTCGATCGATTGCTTGGAATCGTCGTTAATGGATCCCTTCTCTTGTTCCGTCTGAGATAGGATATTAGGCGCGGACAAGAGTCGAGTGAACTTCATTCGCGTTGATTCCATCAATCGATAGTTTTCTTCCGTTTCGGACTTAACTCTTGTTCGGAGGTAAGATGCGTTGAATTCCCGACCTGTTGACTCGAAGATGACTCTTGTAAAAGTGAAACGGGATTTTCGCTCGTACCGAAACCGGGAGTGCCGTTTAAAGTATATATATATTAAATATATACATCGCGCGACAAAACAGAAAATTTTTAATCGTATCGAATAGTGCGGGAGTGCTGTTCAGTATCGCGCGTAAAAATGCGAAAATAGCGATATAAAAATATCGCACGTGAGTGCGGGAGTGCCGCTAAAAGTTTCGCGCGATTAAGACTGAGAGGAGGAGGAGGCCTAGGAGAGGCATCAGGCTCCGGCAGAGCAACCTTCTGGTAAGCAATTTATTTATTTGTAATTATATATTAAATATTAAATATTTTTATTATAATTTAAATCAAACAATTAATCGCAACTTTTTCCGCAATCAAACAATTAATTTGATTTGTTTATTTATATGATTTAAAGAAGAGAGAATTGTAGAAAAAGGTTTTTAAATAGAAACTATAATCTTGTAAAAATATAAGCTTTTATAAAGTTATTGAAGAATTATTAATAATGCTTTTTCTTCTAAAATTTATAGATAATTATTTTATTAATCTGCTATTATTATATGGATCGAATATAAAATTCGATACATACAATAATAATTTTTTGAAAAATTAATTATTTTGGTCATTATTACAATTTAGATTTTTTTTTGTATGTTATAGATCGACGCAGCATTGATGATCTGAGAGGAGGAGCAGGCCTAGGATAGGCATCCTGCACCGGCGGAACAACCTGATGGTGAGTATTATTATTTATATTGTTATCTGTAAATCGCGTACATATATTAATTTGATTCATTTATTTGCATGATTCAAACAAGAACAAAGTAGGAAATTTTTTATAAAAATTCTTTCTATAAAAGTTTCTACTTAAAAATTAACTATTTCTAAAATTATTTAATATTTATATGTTTATTTATAATTACGTATAAAATTCAATGCATATATAATAATAATTTCTTAAAATATTAATTATTTTAAGCGCTATTATAATTTGGATTTTATATTTGTATGTTACAGACAACGTAGCTTCAGTAGTAACAATTCCGCTGTTGCGCATCAATGCCGGTGAGTACTCGACGAAATTTTTATTTTGACGCAGTGGATTTATATAAATGCATGTAAATAAATCCGTTGTTTCTACCTCTTGGGCAGCTATTTTATTTTATATATATTTTATTTAAGTAAATAAAATTTTTAAAATATTATTATTTGTATAACAATACAAATTTCTTTTTCAAATTTACGAAATTTCAATCTATTTATGTATTAATACATTTTGAAATTAATGAATTAACTTTATTTTATTGTCTGCTGGTAAAAATGTTGTGCCTTACTGTTTCTGAGCTTAACACATAGAGGAAGCAGCTGTACGGTTTGCGTATTAAAATTATTATGCTGAATAAAGTGTGCTCCAAAAGTATTTTCTTATATTTTTACATATTATAATAACAAAATAATATAATATAATAATATGAAATATATATAATATGAAATAGTTACAGCTTTGATAGAACTTTCAAAAATATTAACAGAGAAAAAATATAAAAAAGATTAGTATTAAGAAACCATAATACTTAAAGAATAAAAAATGTTAACGTAAAAGTATTAATGATTTTTGATGTTTATATTTTAACGTCATTTATAAATATAATCATGTATTAGTGCATATATATACATATAATATATTATTAAAATATATATATATATATATATATATATATATATATATATTAGATAAATTATATACATTTTGTTACTTTATTTGTATATGACGTTAATACTTATTACTTTATTAAATATTTATACATTTATGCATCAACAGAATTTATTGTTTTTATTATTATCTTTAATTTTATCTTTGGAGTTCAAATTTTTTTTATATTTGTCGAATAATTTTAGCTTAGTAAAACATTTCTTGCTATTTTTGAAATTAGATTAATTATTAATACTTTTATGTATATATATGTGCGGATGCGGGCGTGCACTCTTAATTACAAATAACAAATACAAAATAATTCTTTTAAAGTGTGGGAATATCAGGTAAAAATAATGAATACAAATAAAAGAGGCAGTAATAATGGATATAATAAATATTAAATTAAAGATGCAATTTTGATTTTTTATTAATGTATACTTTAAATTTGATTAAATTTTAAATTTATTAAATTTTAATTCTATTAAAATGTATCTGCAGTTGCATGATCAATATAATATGTTATCGTCTTTCTAATTTTATTAATAAAAAGAAATAAAATAACATAATAAAAATAATATATCCCAATATTACTTTTATCTATTTTTTGAGAAAAACTAAATTAAAAACGAATTAAAGTAAAATTAATATATAAAAAAATATTTAAACAAAAAAGCGGACATATGTATATATCTATATATATCTTGAAAACAATGAATTGAAACAATATTTAACACACTATCCCAATATAATAAAATAATCAAATAAAATGTATGAAACACAATTTCTTCTTTTGAAAATGAAATCGATCAATCATATTTTCATTTTTATATCCATTATTACTGTCTCTTTTATTTATAACTTCATCATGTATACAATCTTATTAAAATTAAATATTTTAACATTTTCAAGAAAAATTTCTGTCGAGACTACCGTTCTTATTGTTCCGAAATATTATTTTTCTCGCGACTAACTTTGCGATATCCAATCATTTTAGGAGTAAATTTTTTCTTAACGAACGGCAAGCCTGCTTTCACGGTTCTCAAACGGAATGAAAATAATAATCAGAAGGCAGATATTATTCGCCTGGGAAACCGCGCGCACTACACGCGCGCGCTCATAGAAATGTTCATTAAAATAATAAAAACTCGACTTGTGTTCGCAGTAAGAGCGGGGATACCAATTTCAAAACGCTCGCTAGCCGATAAAAATAATGATCAGATATCGGGCGATCATCGATCACAGGGATATTTAAATTTCACACGCGGCGGCAAACAACGAAAAGTCACCGTCGATCTGCGGTTTTAACGATTGTGACGAGAAAACGTGAAAATTAAATGATAATGATATAACTTAACATATTATTCCCGGTCTCAAAACAAGATATTTTGTATTCCGCGTCTCCTTTTCTTCTGTTTCTTTCGTTTCTCCATATCTTCAATGCTTTTATATTAAATTATATTCATCAATCAAAAATATTCACAGTTTCAACCAATTTTTTTCTATCAATTAATTAATTTGATCAATTTTTTCAAGAGAAATCTACAATCTGTAGAGATCTCGATTTAAATTTTTTTTTTTAAATTATTAAAAATTGTTGATGCGTCACAAACCGGTTGAAAGGCATACTTGATAATTTTTAATTGTTGATTATACGAAAGTTAAAGTTGTTAATTTACTTATAACTAGAAATCATATATAATATATACAGTATATTTGGAAGATATTGAGAGATAAGAGAAAACTTAATTTTTCTCAATTTATAATATTTAATCAATACAGAAGAGTTTAAAGATTTTTCAATATCCATTCAATATCCATTCTTTTGAAAGAGCAATGAATTATACAGTTCAAATGCATTTAATATATTAGAAGTGATAAGATTGAAGATTAGAAGTGATATAATAAGTAATTGATTAAAAGTATAACAAATAATTTTCCTTTAAATTATATACAATTATAATTCTCTCTCTCTCTTTCTTATTCAATAAGTGATAATAAAGAAGCGACCAAAATGTCATGTTTTAAGAAAATTACTTTAAATTTTGCTTCTAAAAGGGGAAACGAAAAAGTACATTATTATAAAAAGAGAGTCAATATAAAAATACAAAATATATGATAAAAGTAATTCGATTACACACATATATACAATATATATATAAATATATAAACGATTGCAATCTGTCTTAGAAATAATTAACATATCATTTCTCTCAATAATTATATAAGCATTAAATTAATTACTACAAATTAATTACTACAAAAATTCTTTTCCGAAAATTAAAACTTTAACATATGTTGTAAAGAATAATAAGTAATCAAGACAATTCAAATGTATGATACAACAAGATCCGTTAGTAGCCATCGTGAGAAATCGTTGCAGCTGAAAATTGCGCACACGCTACCAGTAATAATAAATCCTATTGGTCGTTAGAGCTTCGAATTCACATCCCCTAATACGACCTAACAACTTAACACCGTTACCTTGTTAAATAAATGTCACACTGCGAAGGGTGCCCAGGGGGTAGAATACTGGACCTATGGTAGATCACCCTTCGAAAATGGGACAGCGCCCGTATCGTTCAAAATGGTGGACATTGACAATACAAATTATACATGAAACAACAATAAAGAAAGAGAGAGAAAGAAAGGAAAAAAACTAATATATGTACATACGTGGAAGCATAACAAAAGAAAGACATTTGAAACATGTCAATAAATTCGGCAACTTATGTTTTATTTATCTCAAACCAGCTTCTCATTAAAACAATTATATTAAACATGATTTGTATGGAGTTTTTCTAATAAAAAAATTATGCATTTATATATAATTATAGAATACATAATTATAAATGGAAACAATGATTTGTGTAACACATACTTGTTTCTTGAAGGCGAAAAATTTTATTCAAAATTTTATTTATACAAATTTTTAATCTGTAAATTAAAAATAATATCTAAATAATAGTTCATTAAATTAAATATCTATCTAAATAAGAAATTTTTTAACTTTCTTTGAAGATAATATTCTTTTCTTTTTAAACTGTATTTTGCTACTACTTTTAAATCATTTTCATTATTAATTATTCCTTCATTAATATGATTTTTAATATTACAAATAATATATAATTCATTATTTATAATTTATTATTCATTCAAATTAATACTGATTAAATAAAAAATTAATACTGATAATGAATGCAGTTTTTTTACGTATTATTTAAAACGAATTTGAAAATTTAATTATCAATGTAATTAGTTATGCAGTTTCCAAAGTTTTTCAAAAAAATTCTTATTTTCACGTAAAATTTTTAACCGAAAGAGAGGGACAGAACTACAGCTTTATCATCGCATCGCTTTAATATTTATCAAGAATAATCTGGAAATCGCTGACAGCGTTTTTCACGGCTCGAAATAATGATGTACGAGGTTTTGTTAGTCACTGAAGATGCTTATCTCAAAATACTGCTCATGGCGGCCATTGCCAGCAGATGTCCGCTTCTCACGCATATGACAATCGAGATTCCAATCTGCATCTCTCGCTCGGCTTTTGATTTGAGATTTTTACAGGATAAAAACCGCGCTAATACCTATTAAATGAAATGTACAATTTTCAATCAACAGCAATATTATGTTGTACTACATAAAACTTTAAAATTGTAAAACATTAAATCAATCATTGAGCATAATTGCAATTAATTCTTGACATAAAAATATAGGAGAAAATTAGTTTAAAATTTTTTAAATTTTAACACTGTCTTTTTCTTATTATATTGATAGATTTTCTAATAATTTTATATTAAAGTTTTACACGTCATTATAATTTGATTTTCAATATAAATTAAAAAGGCCAAATCAAAATATCCAAAATATAAAATATGTATAAAAAAATCATAATTTTATATATTTTAGTTTTGATTAATTACATATAAGATTCAGCATATAAGATGTTTTTATTTATAATTTCTAATATTATTTCTAATATTATTAATATTGTAGTTATCTGCCAGAAATCGTTATTTCCTTAAAATTCAATAAATTTTGCTAAATGAAATTAGAGATATTATTCTTTTATTAGAGAGATACTATTAGACATTAAACATATAGAAATCTATAAAAACAGCAAATGCCAATACATGTAGCGGATATTGTGAACATTATATTTGAAATTATCATTTTAAAAAAATATGCAAAAATGCAAGAAAATCCTTAATTAAAACGTTTAAAATCGTATCTAAAAATCATTTAATAATCGTTTAAAAACTAATTTGCTTTTTGTGCTAATTTTTTATATGTCCATAAATTTTTATGTGGTATAATAATAGAAAATAAGCAGTATATAATAGAATTTATGCAGAGAGAGAAAGAAAAAGAGAGAGAAAGAGAGAAATCTAAACGCACAATCGTTTTTAATTTTCGTTCACAGCAAGCATGTCTTGATGATATGATGATTTCTGTTCTTCTTCAATTTCCCTTTTTTCTTTGAGATTTGCATTATGTTAATAATTCAAAATTCAGGAATTGGTGCCATTTATTTAATATTTCTTTTTTCTAATGGCAAATCTAACAGCGACTCTAATGCTATTTGAGAATTATGTTCTGTATGAGCGGAGCAAAAAATTGTACATGCGGTTAAAAAAAAAGATAGTGAAGAGAAAAGCGGAATCAATTTGTCACGCTGACGACGAGGGCAAAAATTTTATAATTTAAACAATTTTACGGGGAGCAAAAAATAATCCTGAGATCCGTCGGAAGCAAGAATGAGGGAGTATTACTTTGCCAAAACTTCGAGCAATTTTTTTGCCGAACGCGAAAAGACACATGCACCAGGAGAAAGTGAGATCTTAATTAAATTTATTACGCATTTTCCGGCGCGCGGTGAAAATCCAATTATCGTTTAAAAACTAGAATAAGATCTATTCAGTCATTATATATATATATATATATATATATATATATATATATATATATACATATATGTAATTATTAATTGTGGAAAAATTTAACTTAATAATAATAATAAATATTAATAAACAAAAGCATATTTGAATGTGCGAATCTATCTTTGAAGAAAAATTCCTAGCACAATTAATTCAAAGATTAATTTTTTAATATTAATGTAACTTTAAAAACGTCTCTTTTTTATTATTATATATATTTTTATATATTAATTTGTTTGAAAGAAAAAACTATTAATATATAGAAAGATATTATTTGAAAATAAATCATATAATATTCTATATATCCATATATCCATGTTCCAAGACTGATCTCACAATCAGTAGTGAAATATCATCGGCGGGGGAGCTGTCGACCAGCACAGTCGGATCGATGACTAGCGCCGATATTGAAGCTGACATGTTTTGAAACATACCTCTTCTCTTTCATCGGGTACCAGTTTCTGAATTTCTATTACGAGAATGCATTTACTCTCTTTAGCCGGTTTCTTCCCACGTGCTTGCGTAGAAGGGATACGTGTCGTATTACGGCGTTTTGTATGTGGCTCGCGACCACCGGAAGAAATTTTGACCGCGAGAAATCCGAGACACACAGAAAAAGATCCTCAGTCTTGGATCACGGTCCATATCGAGATCACGTCAATCGACAATCAATGCGAAAGGATTATGTAAAGCTTCTGTGAGCAATTTCCGGTCGAAGATTTTATTTCGAAAAAAATCACGTGTGTGGTCTTCTGAAACCAACGAAATCCAAAATTAGAGCAGTAGCTACTAGCATAACGAGTCTGAAAGATAGTTTTATATATAATGAATAAATTATTATAAAGATGATTGTCATGGATAATATAATAACAATGTACTACGCAAAATAATATTGTATGGCGCAGGAAAAAGAAATTTTTAGAATTAAAAATATATTCAATCAAATATACATAAATGAGAAAAAAATTAATATTAGATAATATAATATTTTTATTATTATTTATTATACTGATAACTGAACATATAATAAAATCTCTTATGTTCAATATTTTAAAATGCACTTATTGCATGAATTAGTAAATTAAATACATTTAGACCAAATACAGACAGCGAAATTCCAATCATGTCAGAAAGTTTAATCTGATAATAATGAATTTTATCTTTGATTTATTTTAATATTTACTATGTTTCATTTTTTTTTAATTTTATGGAAAAATATTTCTATATTTTTCTATTAAATAATATTAAATCATCCAGCGCTCAATATTAAAATTTTGTTTTATAATATTGAACATTATTTTTTAATCAATCGTAATAAAATCGTAAATAATAAAAATGGGATATATATATCGAAATCAATTGAATTTTTGAGTATCTTCAATACATATATTTTCTTATACTTAGTCATTTATAAAATTCAAAGCATTGAACATATTGAAGGCTAGCACCCTGGCAAAGTAAATTTTTACAAATTCATACATAAAAGATTTCCGATATCGTTCATAAGACAATCGATGTTGTATGGAGTATTCTGATATAATACAGGATCATCGTGTGACCTGCCACGTATCTCAAGAGATCTATTTAAACGTCCGCGACTCTGACATTACATATCCGGTCCCAAATATTCTTTGAATAAGTTAATTAGAACAGGTACGGCTTTTACTTTGAATCGAAACAAAAGCACTCACTAGCGAACTTAACCAAAATAAAAACTATTCAAGCAGCTATGACATTCACACTTTGCTTGGCAAAATAAAACCTTTTTTATTAAAAAAATATGTACTGTTATAAAAATATATATATATATATTTTAAATATATATGTGCAATATATCTTTCAGCACATTATTGAGTTTCCTGTAAAAGTAGTTTCTGCTATAAAAATATTTCTACTTTCAAAATCAAAGAGATTTATTTTGAAATAGTGAATTCTCTATATTTTAAATAAAGAAGTTCACATTTATCATTTTTTTCATATTGAAGAAATTATTACACCTGTAATTTTTTATAAAAAGATTTAAATATATTTGTCAAAAGAACGATTTCGAGAGCACGAGAAACAAAATGTTCATAAAATCGCAAAATTTGCATTGAAACACACATTTCTGTACAATAAGATCTTTTCTGAATCTCTCGCCTGCGTGCACACATTTTTGAAAGCGAGATGTAGTAGGGGGTGTCTAAGACGGTTCTTTTCGCGTTAAATGAAAAAGCTGATGTCACGAGTGGAAGCGGCACATCAAAGCGGACGCGCAATGTCTCATCGCACAAATAAAATAATAACCGACATCTCAATTTTAATGAGATGGCTGTTGCTTCCCTTGGCAATGCATTATAAGGATTTCGTTAATTTCTTTTGCAAGCGTATGCAGACAATAAGTAGCGCAGATCATCACATTCATACGACTGTTCATTAATGAAAAAATACGATAATTAATGCGTCAAGACATTTTGAAATTTTCTGCACAGTAAAAATACATTTATTACTCTGCTTTATACACATTCATTGTTGTTTCATAAACGAAATTTTATTTATAATATTTAATCCGAATATAATATGAATTAAGTAATTATACTGTTCAAGAGATAATTTTGTCGAATATAGAAAATAGAATCATCAACTTTTCTAGTATTTTGTGGTATTAAATATGATTCCGCAGTTTTCAAATTACTCACTCATATATCATAGTTTTCAAGAATTTGTCATTAAAATCATAAAAAGATATTTTAATGTATTTTAGCTAAGATTTGTGACGTGTTGACAAAATTTTGCAGTCAAAATTAATATATATTGTTAATCTCTCAAAAGGAATTCATTATGTCAATTATTGATTTATTATATTATATAAATAATTATAAATAAATATTTAATCAGATCTAAATGAATTCCGGTTGATATATGTTATCAAAGCTCTTGATCATTAAGGGTTTACGAAACACTTTTTAATTATGTGTATTTAAATTTAGGTTTAATTATATGTATTTAAACTTAGGTTCTTAAATATAAATTTGATTTTAAAATTGACAAATTTAAGACAATGAAATCAATATGACAGAATCAATATGATATCAAAATTTATAAAAAATGTTTCAAATTTTTACAAAAGTTTTATGTGCAGATTTTGTATCGAAATGTATAATTCTAATTTGTATATTTAATATAAATAATATATACTCATACACATACATGCACATACATTATTATATATAAAACCACGAAAAACACTATTTACACAATATATATTATATATTATATACATATACATATATATTAATAGTTATACATTAAAATATAATCAATAATTTAATGATGACAATAAGAACAGATAGACATATAAAAAATGATGACAATAAGAATAGATAGAGATATAAAAAAGTAGAACTCCGATATATCGAATAATATCGTAAAATAGAATTGTTATTTCCAATGTTTAGAATTATTCGCACATTTCTGTAAGATGAAGTAATTTTATAGAACCTTCTTATAATTATAATTATGAATATAATTATAATTCTAAAGTGTTGTATGCATACATAATCTTAAGTATAATAACCAATTCCATTAGAATTTTGAAAAAAAAATTACCGAAAGATAACTGTACATAAGAACTTATTATTTATCACTTATACACATACATTTATATTGTATTTTTTGATAATTAAATAATGTATAAATAACAGTATGTTTAAATATTGTATATTTTTATTGAATTTTATTCATAATAATCGTTTAAAAGAAATATTATAGAGATATTATAGACACAAAATTAAATCCGATTTATTTCTCTTTTTAACTTACAATTAATTAACAATATTGATATACAAAGTACATATACATATACGCATACCCACGTTATAATTTATTTCTAATACACATATATAAAAATTGAATACACTTTTTAATTATGTGTATTTAAAGTGTTTAAAGTTAGGTTTAATTATGTGTATTTAAACTTAGGTTCTTAAATATAAATTTGATTTTAAAATTGACAAATTTAAGACAATGAAATATGACAGAATCAATATGACAATCAATATGACAGAATCAATATGATATCAAAATTTATAAAAAATGTTTCAAATTTTATAATGTGTATAAGTGATAAATAATAAGTAATTAATAATAAATAATTTTTTACTAGGATAAAACCCGGTTAACATCTATTTAGCAGCCTATACATGAAAAAATAATCAAGTTTAATCTATAATTCATGGTTATCTTAAGATTTATTAATTCATAAATTAATTAGTTTAGAAAATTCTTCTTTCAATTTGAATTTAATTTCTTTAAATATCAACTAGTTCTCAATTATTTCTTGCCGTTTAATTTCTTATTACCCAAGATAGGAAACTATAATTATATGCCTTTCCCTAAAAAAAGCATCTTAGTATTGTCGCGTTGCATCGCCGTCGATAAATCGCGGAGACAGTCGTGTGTGACACATAACGTATAATCGAAATGCCCGGGTATTTTGCAGCATAGCTTAGTGTATGTGTACATCCGTGTATCTCGCTCGTGCCGTTGCATACATTATCCGCCTACCTCCGCCCATCCGCACTTCACCATCCGACTTCTTCATCGCACCCATCGACGTTCTCGTCGGTACCTCGCACCAGTCCCCGCGCTGGGCTTTCTGCTGGGCGCCCATGCGAAGACGAGCACAGAAAAATGCGCGTTATAAAGGGAAAAATTTTTCTTTGCCCTGCGATTGGCGGTTGCCGTGGCAACACCCGGGCCACCTCGGCTTCTAATTATTTCCAGACACTGAGAATCGAACGAGCTCTCCTACGAACCGCCAGAATAGCTCGGCACACACATTTTTCCCGTATCTCTCGGTCTCCCTGTCCTCGCTATCCAACAACCATCTTCGTTTCCCCCCGTTTCGTTTTCCCCTCCTCACCCTTCCCGCGCCATCCTCGCGTTTTCGAGGGTGTTGATTGTTGATGGTCGAGACACGAGGCGAAACTCTGCGTGAGGATATGTGTGTGTTTGCGAGAAAGAGAAGAAGAAGCGAAGAAGGGAAATAGAAAAAGGAAGAAAAGAGAGAGAGAGATGGGGAAAGGGAAATAAATACATGGAAGAATTCACTGATTCACGTCAAGGATCAAGATGATCCAGCGGCGGAAATTGTGATCCGGAAACTGCTAATGGCAACGCGACGATTTTAACAGTTGGCTACGTTCCGAATTGATTCTTAAACGACGCTGAATAAAATCATTTGGCTCTTGTTAGCAATGAATGGAGGCAAACGCTTCCATTAATTTTTGGTTGGAATATGTAAATAACACGGATATATAAATTTCCTATTTCATTAGTAAAATTCACAGATTGATTATATTAAAGTTAGTTTTATAGTTTGCTAATGCTAAAGGTAACGCGAATAATGATTGCATTGATAATAGCATAATACTCTGTCATATTAATATATATTATTAAAATATTATTAAAATGCAACCTTTTGTATCTATTCCCTCCATTATATGAGCCTCTAAGAAAAATTTCATGTTCATATTCTTATTCATTTTTGTATATTATTAAAAAAATTGCATAACGTGATTATTTCTATAAAGAAATATTAATTTCGTATTAATTTTCATTATATTTCACATATTACTATAATAATCGCATATTTTTATTTGTAACATATGCTCATTATAAGTATACATGTTTTTCAGATATTAAAAATTTATTAATCAGATTTATATAAAGTATCAAATTTAATTTCCTACTCGTTCTTTTTAATATACATTTTCGCGTTATTTTTTTATTAAGTTAATCTTTATTTTTATTAAATATTAGCACATATAATCGCTATCAGTCAAATTGATCAGTTTCACTTTTTGCAAATTTCTTAATTTTAGTAATATTATTAATATTTTAGGATAAAAAATAAAATTTAGAAATTGTGATAGGAATATGAATATGAATAAAAATATGAACACGAAAGTTTTCTTAGAGACTCACATAATGGAGAGACTAGATACAAAAGATTGCACTTACAAATCTTTTATTGTGGCAACCAAGACAGAAAACTTATTAAGTAGAGTAAAATAACAGAATAGGAAAATTAAAAATATCTAAAAATATCTAAAATATCTAAAATTTCTAAAATATCCAAAATATCTAAAATATCTAAAAAATACTTCTAAGGAGTGTTTGAAAAAATAGGATACCATGATAGTCGAGTTTGTGTCATTTGTGACTAAGTGCATTCTTCATCATGGATGCTCTTCTTTGCCTAAATATTACGACGAGTACGTTCGTTATTTGAAGGCGGTAACACGAATTTCATTTTTATGGGACGGCAGTAATTACCCCATCGCCCACGTACACGATACGAAATAAGCTCGCGGAGCTCACGAGCAACAAGCTTCGCGCTCGAGGCCCGGCGGCGAATCCGATGAACGTTCCGCGGGCGCAAATATACTTTTCGACTCGCGTGCATTTGCAATTTACTTTGCACTTCCAATTCGCTTCTCAGGTAGCGACGAGATAAACACTCCCAGGCGATGCAGGCGAACGAGGTGCAACAACGGACCCGTTGTTTTCCTCGACTCCTGACGCGCTTGTCAGAAAAGATGAGAGAGAGAGAAAGAGACAGAGAAAGAGAGCAAGAAGGTGAATCGAAAGTAAGTACAAGATTGCCAAAGAAAAACGAGTTTTACAAAACTGAGGGAGTAAAAGGAGGAATGTTAACAAAGTCGACGAACGAGTCTAACATAAGACATGATAAGTGCAATGTGTGTTCATTGCAACGTTTCTCGCGGGCATGAAAAAATAGCATCTAGAGGCAATTTGCCTTTCCTTTCCCGTATTACGCGAATAGCGCGTGAACACATTGTTCCCTAAAGAATGTGCGTCTGCTCGAGCAACGTTCCCCTCGAATCTCGCAAAAGAGCCCGGAAGCTAAAGCAGAATGCTAGGAAAAAGATGTCGTGAATATTTATGCCTTAAATATTTAAATACTCAAATTTTATTAATTATTAATTTAAAAAATTATTAATTTAACTTGAAATCAGGTTATACTTTATTAGAATGTTACATTTATGTTATTATATGTATGTATAATATATTATCATTATAATTACTTCTATTATTGTTATATTTGCTATTACTGTTACTATTATTATTATTTTTATTGTTATTATTGTGAAATATTTCCGATAAAATAGCATTGATGAGGACAAGCTCGTCAATTGATGCTTACAACAGATCGAATGAAAAAACATGTTACCGTCTTGTCACAAATACGAGGAAAGAAAACGTCAAATTTCAAAAATATATATATCCCACAAACACGGTGGATCAAGCATTTCATACAACAATGAATGGTGAACGTGAACTGAGGTGAAAAGATGCCTTGACAAGTTCTAGAGGCGCTCGGTTTTCGTAGCCAGCTAGATCTCACGTTTCGAAACTCAATTCTTCTATAAATTAGCTCATGTATAAGATGGAGCTCTCGGACGACAGGACCGTTTTTATTAGATTATTCGCGAAACTTTTGTATTGCGGATTTGAATTGATCGATAGAAGAGAAGAGAGAGAGAGAGAGAGAGAGAGAGAGAGAGAGAGAGAGAGAGAGAGAGGGAGGGAGGGAGGGAGGGAGGGAGGAAGAAAGAGAAAGAAATGCCAGTGTCAAATGAAAAGCACGTTTGCTGCATAATCCTGAATACAAGACGACAATGAAACAAGGATTCGAATTTCTGGTTTTCGAACAAACTTGTAAGTCGCAGAACAAATTTGACTTTCTTGACACATAATTGTCACGCTATTTGCAACCAATGATTTATCAATTTACGCATTACGATAATGTTTAAGAGTATAATTGCATAGGATGTGAACATCTATGTGTGGATAAACGAATTTTATATAAGTTATTTCAATAATATCATCTTGAAAAATTTTAACCATCCATTTAATCTATTATTACAAATAAAATATTTTATTTTAATTAATAAATTAAGTTAAATATTGGAAATTTAATAGAACAGGAAGAAAATACTCTGAATAGATAATTAAAAATATCTTAAGCATTATATTTTCTGTTATCTGACAAAAACAAAAATTAAAATTTTCTTCTCTTCACACATTATAAATGTAAATAAAAAAATTATATTGCAATTATATTATATTTTTTATTCGTTTTATCTCGTGCAATAATCCTGTAATAATGTATAAAAACATGAATAATATTTTTAATAATATAAATACATTTCTACACTCCTTCAATTATTTTATCAATAATTTTAATTATTTTTTTATCATTTTTTTGTTATGAAATAGTTCTAGTATATAATTCAGATTACAATATAATAACTTGAATTTTGTCGAGAAGGAAATTTGTCGAATTCCACAGTAATGCGATAAATTATGAATCGTAGGGCAGGAATGCAATTTCGTGCAAATCGCGTTTCGCAGTATCGAGACTGATCGCAAGTTCCGGCTGACGACATAAATCCACAACGAAATCACGTCTCCTCGTTGCAACGCGACATGTCTCGATAGGAAAATTGGGAAATTGAATTTTGTCGTTCCGTACAGAGCAAAAAAATAAGATACCGAGATGGCTTTCAGCAGGAGCTTATCAAAATCCTTTCTCATACAAAATGCCAATTTTTTAATATCGACTTATAATTTCCTATGATATCTGTTAATATAATTGTTAGTTTAGTTTAGTTAAGTTGTATTTTTTATGAACAGTAACAGGTTATTAAACACTCTTGCAGGTATTTAAGATTTTAATAGTTGCAATTTATTTTAGATAATTTGAAAAAACTGGTATTGCATCACATATTTATAAAAATTTTTAAAAACAATACAAATGAATATTCTCAAGAGCTATTCATATTTTATAACAGCATTGAATGTATACAGAATATCAAGAATAATAATATGTAACAATTGAATTATATAATCATGCAAAAATGCATTGTTTCGCCTCTTCTTAATTCATATTTTATAGAATACATACATACATTTATATAATTGTGATGTTAACAAATACTGTTAATAAGCTCAATTAGTAAAAAGTGATTTTCATTCTTATCACGCTCGATTTTTAAAATATTTTTAATATCATTAATTAGGAAAAAATCTCTTGATCCAAAAAAATTAATGTTAATATTATTCATTTAGTTAAAATGCATCTATAAAATGTATTTAAAATGGCAGCGATTACAAATGCTGTTGCGAAATTATTATTTGTATCAGACAAAGTTTATCTGACAATCAAAAGATGACATTGACATGACAAGGAGCAAAGAAATACAAATGGATTAATTTAACGAGATCGTTAGCTTATGAATTCGTTGCTTCATTTTCAACATATAAACGTTCATTATTAAATGCTTTATATGTATTTGTTGATTATATAATAGAGGGGGAGAGAGAGAGAGAGAAGGAAAATAGAGGTAAACGGGAAAGTGCAGTTATGTGCCGACGGCAAACGAGTGCCGTCGCATAACTTTTCATCGTCTAACTCATTTAAATTTCTTTCTTGAGCCAAAAATTTTCTTTGTAAATTTTTGAATTTATACTATATTTTGCGCGTGTGCGCTTAATCATTACAATACGTATAAAATTAAAAGTTAAATGCTACGCAAGCTTTCAATAGATTGCTCATGATAATCTATTGA
Source organism: Camponotus floridanus (assembly GCF_003227725.1). NCBI lineage: Eukaryota > Metazoa > Arthropoda > Insecta > Hymenoptera > Formicidae > Camponotus > Camponotus floridanus. The sequence continues at coordinate 20,440 of NW_020229303.1, forward strand.
AGATTCGATTGTTTATTTTTGAATAAAATATATGCAATATATAATAAATGCAATTAATTAATCGTGTTATTTTAGCACAAATTTATAAAAGTTTCTATTTTATACATTTAAATTTGTGACAAAGTACATTGACATCTAGTCATATGATAGTCAGGTCATCATTAAATGTTTTAAAGAGATTTATTAATCATTTTTATCATGTATAAATTTTATTATATTTTATAAAAAAGAGAGAGATCTGGTTTGCTGTTACACATTATGAAATATTATTTTTCCTCAGATATAAAAACTAAAAAAAATATATACATGTGTTACATATATTTCATAAAATGTATTATTGATATAATAAAATTGCTCCTTATGATGAAAAATATGTAATATAATATCTTTCCTTATTTATAGCTATTGTTAAAATATTCATCGGGATAAAAGATTTGCAAAAATAATTCGTAGTTTCTCAACAATAATTAATAAATGATAAGTGTAAAACTTGAACAAAAATCTAATTCTTTCATACATATCTTTTTTATTATATATAATTATCTCTTCAATTTATTATAGAGTTTATTGTAAATAAAAGTAATTCTTTTAATCATCATGTCAAAGAATTACTTCTTTGAATTAACTGGAAAATCAGAAATTTAAATATTCATCTCTCTCTCTCTTTCTACGATCCTTGAATAATTTAATATTATTAAAACATCACTATACGACTAGCTCGCGTATAATGCTTGTTAAATACATCGAAAATTTTCCAATACTCTTCAGCAAAACGTCACACCTTTCTCCAACACAGAGAGCGTTTCGGATTTTCATATTTACGACATATTCCATTATGCTTTTCGGAGTTTGAGTGGAGGCGTCCGCATTGAAATCCCAATGGACAAAAGTTACGTGTCGTCGGCGACATGTCCAAACATTGTCGAGAGCAGATGTCTCGTTCGCCTTTTTACTATCGCGTCGTTCCATTCAGCAACGCGCTCGCGTTGTGCGAAAAGTTTTTGAAATACGCCAAAACGCGTTTTAACATCCGTAAAAACTAGCAGGCCGTTTGATAGCTCGTTTCTTTCTTCAAAAAAGAATCTCTTCTTTACTTTACCTCGTACTCACATTACGTTATGCATCCCAACTTGATTTAATTATATATACATCCCAAATTGATTTAATTATATATACATTTAACTGTGTTTATAACACAGTTAAATGTATAGTAATTTATAGTAATTAACGTATATGTAATGTATATGAAGAAATTTTTAATAAATTTAAGCTACTTTAAATCGAGAAAAATTTGTGACTTGCATTGATAACATGACATTGAATGGCATTCTGCATCTATTAAACAGTGATATTTATTTTACTTTATGGAGCGTTATAGATTTCAAGCTTTTTTATATTGTTGTATATTTTTTTTAGTAGTAAGTTTATAGAAATAAGAAAAAAAAATCTTTTTTAATTTTGCCTTGTTCTGTTGGTCACATACACTTATGAAAGTAGCCAGTGCAGTCTAAATAAATTTTATTTTAAAGTTTGTGCTTAATAGCACAAATAAAATACAAAATATTATAGTTTCATGAAATATTTATTAATATATTGCACTTATATTTATATATATATTTGATTTTTCTATATTTAATTTTTCTGTTATTCTCAAGTTTATATTTGATGAAAAGTGCGGAAAAACTTTGTGATACACAAATACAGAAAGCAGAAATACGCATAAAGGAAAGAGATGAAATAAACATAAAATACGTACCGATTTTCTCGCAGGGCTCTTCTCGTATCGGGCATCAATCGATGATATCGAACCTCATCCAGGTATAGGGAGGAGAGATAAAGGGGCGATGCAAAGGGCAAAAAGAGGCAGAGAGTGTATTTAAACTGTCATGTAAACTGCGTAATCTGATGCCACGCACTCTTGGCAAAAAACTAAACGCAGAAAAGGACAGGGCCTGTCGCGGTGAACGCAAACTATTTCGAAAACCATGTTCCTCCGTATACATGTACGATTCTTTTCTTTCTCCCTCCCCTTCCCTTCACTCTTTCTTCCGCAGCTTCACCTTCTCCCATTCCATTTTATATCTCTCTCTCATTTAAATCCGCTTCCCTCTAGTTTGATCTCCGTTTATTCTTCTCTTTTTCTCCTTCCTTTCCCCGTCTCATTTCCATCACTCAGCACATTCTCTTCTTTCCTCGTCAGTTTTTCTGCCTCTCTTTCTCTCTCTCCTTTTCTGTCCTCAAGTTTTTCAATCTGTTTGTCTTTCTTTCCCCATCGCGCGCGCTTTGCGCGGATTGATATTAGAGAGGGTACCCCTCTCTCTCGAGACGAGTCCCGCTCATGCATGTATTTACGCACGTTAATGTGCACTCGCGCGCGCTTACACAAACACATACATGCATGATAGATGCTAATGCGCGTACGAGAGGCGGAGATGGTAACCGCGTAAATTTCGAGGAGAGGAGAGGGGAATACATCGGGTAGGTAACAGAGGAGAAAAGAGGAGGGTAAAACGATAAAGGAAGAAGAAGGAAGAAGAGGGAGAAAGAGGGGGAGAACGGAAGGGAAGAAAGACAGAGAGATAGAGTCGCGCGTCTGCAAAGGAGAAATCATTAAAAAAGTCCGAAAACAAAGGAGAAGGGGCGTGCCTGCTGCCAAGATGGCCGTGCCACCGGTGGAGGTAGGAGCTTTTAATTAATGCAAAAAAAGCGCGGGGTGGGACGCTAAGAGTGTCAGTAGGGGTGACGAGAATCCATGGTACGCGCCTCCTGTGATTTTTGCGAATTTTTTTCCCACCTGTAACACCAACCTCAGATCCGTGATATCTACTTATAATATTTTTCACGATATTTTAGATACTGATATTGAACGGAATTTTGAAGGAAATCCATAATTAGAGATAACGAGAAGTCAAAGATGCTGAGATCGTCGCCTGATCTCTTTGCACGGACTGTACAATAATGGGATAGATGGGTGTTTTGTACCAATCATTGGGGAGGACTACAAGAATGGGGTACATAAACGAGAGGGGTGGGCACATTTGTAATAATTCTGACTAGAGACTCTGTATTAGTAGATTTGCATGCAAAGTGCATAAAAAAACTAACAAAAAAACGTGCAATTAGGGGTAAAATGAAAAAATTTTATTCAGTTTAAAAAAAAAATAAAGTAACAATTCACTAAAAATTTAAAATAGCAATTAAAAAAATATTTTCTAATTTTGTGCATAATAAAAATTAAAGCTACAAATTATATATAGACAGATTAGATAGTATAGATGCATGTGAGCGTGCATATATTTATTTATATTAAATAAACTATAGGTAAAATGATGGAGCAGTAGATAAATGATGGAGATTGTAGATTACGATAAAATTCATTAAATAAAAATCAAAATTTTTCGTGATAAAATTTAATATAGACCACGTAAATTGTATAGCTCATTATTTCTTATAAAATTTGAAAATAAATAAATAAAAGTGTTGCAAAAAATTCTAATCAGAATTTAAAATAAATTAAAAATATAATTTTATTACATATAATTTTTCGCAACGACTCGCGAAGGAGATCTTCGCATAGAGAGCCTCTAAATCTCCTGTGCAAAAATCAACATGGCAGGAAGAATGCGGATTACTATGGCGGCTTCGGGCTTGCTTCGTCTTCTTGCTATGGCAGGCTAACCCCGCGCGCCGTTGGCAAACGCGATTATCGGATTTAAATGTCAAATGGCGAAGACCGCGATTACTCGAGGACCCGAAACTATGTGCGAGGCTGGGTGAGTGAGCGTAAATCGCTTCTAAATAACGAGCTAACGAGCCGACTTACGAGGGAATTCTTCGTTCGCGGTGAACGGTGACTTTGGCGACGCCGAGGGTGTCGCGATGCGAAACCATTTGCATGAAGTCGTCGCAAGAGCGACTTCCGACTTTTGTTCCAAAATTTTCGATTTTATCACTTAACACCTGCCGGATATTTAATCCAATTTTCTTCCTCTCTTGGAATGTTATTTTATTCTGGCACTATTTGAAAATTCGGTACGCCCAAAATTATTCGGTGCGTTCTCATTGGATATTTAAAACTCGTCATCTAATTTAAAATTCTGTACAGAAGATAAATTATTGCACACGTTTTATTGAATGTTTATTTTATAAAAAAAACCCTTGTACGTATTACATATATATTCTAATTTTGAAAATCAAAGACAGTATTGAAATATAGTGTCAATTTTACCATTGAATTTTTCCTTCTCTCTCTGTTTGTAATAAAATATTTATTTTAGTTTAATAAATTTATAACAATTTATAAAAATGATATAAATGATTATAACAATATTTTTCAAAAAATAAATCGAAAATTAGTATATATATATATATATATATATATATATATATATATATATATCTTTCCTGACTATATTATATAATATATTGATATTTGCTTATCTGACGAAATTAGGATATAATTTTCTTAATAATGGAATCACAATTACAATCAGACTGCACTTTTTTATACTTATGTGAATTTATTTATTTTTTGTTGTTGTAACCTCAATGACCAATGACTTTCTCCATATATACATATATACATACATATGTAAATGTAATACAGTACATATAAATTTATACGAAATAATTTTTTCTTTGCTCACAATTAACTTCTTTAATTTTAATTTAACAAATTATAATCAGAAAAGTCATTAAATTAAAAATTAAAAATACAGAAATAATATTTACTTGCATTAGCATATGCACATAAATTTTAATTTTAATAGATTACGTTAAATTAGGATTGCATTGAGTGTTTAAATATATTAAAAAATTAATGAAAAATTTATGTAGAAAAATTTGATTGAATCCAATGATTTGATCCAATTTGATTGCAATTCAATTTAATTGTAACATACTTATGCACATTTATTTAATGCAGAATATTCGATATTTCTAATTAACACTAAACATACGAATAAACAAGATTCAATCTTAAATTAACATATATTGTTTGATTATTATTTTATGGATGATATAAAAAAGAATTTTGCCTCATGCAAAAAATCTTTTAGAATTCTCTCTCTCTCTCTTTCCCTTGTGTGTGTATATATGTATATTTAAAAGAAATCTTTGTATTTTTGATTCTATTTTGTACAAAATAATTTTTTTATTATTTTTTAAAAAATAGCTAAATGTTTTTAATATTATTTTTTAAATTTGCATGAAAATAATGTTTCTGAAAATGAAAATAATTATCAAGGTATCTAATAATTATGATGCCGCATTATCCGAGAAATACCTGCAATTATGATAAAGCGCCGGGGGACAAATGTCTTCCGTAGGCGGTCCACCGTCCTCCATCTTTCTTTTCCTACTAAAAGCGAACGTTCACCGGATTATAGACTCTCGTCTTTGACGACGGATGTACGTACTGGGGGTTGCTTCACTTGTACCCGTTCAATTATATGTGCGCAAAGGGGAGCGCAAAGGGGGTGGTTAGTTTAGGGCCGCGTCTAGACCGAAAGAGCCGCGACCGAAGGGTTGGCAGACCGGAGCCATTAGTAAAAAAATGTTTTTTGAGGGGTCCTTCGAGTACGGGTCTAAAGCAAACCCTTTGGAAATGCGCAGCGCTCGCGCGCGACGAAATGACGACGGTTATAAACTCCTAAATGACTTATGGATTTAAATTGAAATCTTAATAACAAAAATGACGAGGCGCAGCGTGTGGCCCATGAACAAGATAATGAAGCACGAAATGGTACACCATTCAAACGCAAGACGAAAGAAAGAACATGGCGAACGGTTACTGATAAAATCTGATGAATAACCGGTGGTAACTTATTGCTTTGAGATTGTTTATGACAAAATTTTGGCAACTTTTTAAATTTCAAATTTTCTATGGATTAAAAATTTTTTTCAAACTGTGACATTTTGAAAAAATTCTTGACTAACGACATAGATAGATAAAATATAGAATGGTTTTTAAAATTATTCTTTACTGGAAATTTTATTTTTAATTTTATATATGAAAAAAAAATTACTCGTTAAAAAGCACATGATATTATTTGAAAAAACAATGAGAAAAAAGAATTTTGTTCTTCTGAAATCCCGGTTAATTCCATTTGTCATAAAGGGATCCTATAAATGTTAAAACACTAAAAAATATATTGTCTCTTTTATCACACGTATCTAGATTAATAATGATACAAAATTGATCTGGAAATAATACAGAATCAAAAGAGAAAGAAGTAATAAAGTAAATCGTGCAAAAAGAAAATATAAGATAATAGTTTTTCGTATAAGTTGTATTTTATGAAGAAATTAAAATTTTAATATTTAACAAATCAATAATATATTTATACTGTTTTAAATTTTAAATGACTTGCAACGATCATGTGTTATACATCGCTTTTTTATCAATATTCCATTTTTTTCAATATATTTCAATTATTAATTTTAAATAAGATTTTTGCCTTTCATTGCCTCAATTATTTTTCAATCCATTCTAACGAATGTATAATGCGATACGTTTGATTTATCATATTGAATTGTGTAGCTTCAAATGGTGAGACTGCTGCGATAAAGATGGCGACTAACCTTGCGTTATCGTGACAAATAATCGTATATGAGCCACGGTGATATTTTGACAAAGGCATGCCGCGAATAAAAATTTTAGCATATTCTTTAGGTAAGAATGATTATTCGGCCGACACGCGCTGTGAAAATTATAATGGCGCGCTTTCGCACTCGACATATGCGCATAAATCCATTATTAAAATTCATCCTTTGCGGAGGTACCGGGTCGACAACTTTATCTCATACCCCATACCGTACATATGGAGCCTCCGCAAATTCGAGAGCCGCATTAAAATCGCACCATCCATATGCCATCGCAATTCTAATCGCAGCTATTATCGTAACAAACACGTCCAACGTTTCTGTCCGCCGTATGTTTACTTTTCTTCCTTCCCGGGATGCCTTTTATCCTCCCCACATTCGGTAATATTAATGCTGTAAAGCAGACTCAAAGAGAAAACCGACAGCAATGATGCTTTTTCATGCATAGTTACTATATTTGTGCGCACATCGATGAGCGTAATGCAAAAAAAATTTTAATAGCGCAGTTGACTTGTCATTTTGCTTCGTTTCGAGCCAAATTTCTTATTACAGATATATAAATTATTTATATATATAAAAATTGATCTATATATACAAAAAAGCATTTATTCTTTTTATGATTATTTTGATAAATACACAGTAATAAAGTAATTAATTTTTCTCATATTTATATATCAAAAAATATATTTCTGAATAATCAAAAAAAAAAAAGAAAAATGTTCGCTTAAAGCAAATTTTATTAAATCAAAGTTATATGATGGTATTAAAGATAACATTAGCGATAATGAAATTACACTTAAGGAAAGAAATGTCTCGAGAAAAGAAAGCCAGGAAAGCATGAGAGTTTAGTAGAGATGAAGAAAGGAACCGGAGGGCGCCTTCTCATTCGCGAGATATATCGAAGAGTACAACACACAATTTTCTCGGGACCACTAGCCCGCTACAAAAGATGTCTTCTGCTCCTGACAAGCATTCAGTGAAAATCCTCCCTTCCTCGCAGCGGGGCAGGGGAAATTCGTGCGGAATCGAAAGGACATCGGCCGCAGGATATACGCTACAGCGATAGCACCCTTAGGATCCGCAGACGAGGACACACGACAATGGTGAGGACGCAACGACTTTTCCGTATCGAACCTTTGAAAGCCAGAGTTACAGGGTGTCCCATCGATATACACGCAAACTACGATAATTAATATTTTAAAGCAATAATTATCTCTATTACATATTTTGGGTTAGCAATTATCTTTTGTATTTTGATTACATCGAGATGTTGTGAAATTACAAATGTGGAGTTGTCAAACTGACATATCAGCTGATGTTTTGCTATCTCATGAAATCATTTTTATATTTTAATTCATTTTTTTCCCTTGTAACTCTTTAATTGCAGACTTCTTTTAGTTATTCTAAAATAAAAAATATAAAAAAATAACGATTTAATTATATACTAATCAATTTTTGTATATACGTCTTTTGCTTGAAATGATATTTTAAATCGCGCCATATTTATTAGTCATCTGAAACAAGTACATGGTTTATTTTCCGGTTCAGTCACCGTGTATATCATGCTTCCTGCTTTCATTTTATTTCCGTCTTTGTCGATGTGCTTCTTCGGCTTTCATTCGTGTAGATAGACCCTTCCGGAAAATTGCTGATCAAAATTTGAGCAATTTTCTAGATTCTTTCTCGATAAGAAGTCGAACAGTCAATTAAAAAGACTACACGATCCGTAAGATTCTCTTTAAGAATATTAAATACAGTTTGATATCGATATAATCTGTATAAGTATAAATCGTCATTTTAAAAGTTAGTCAATTTAGTTTACTTTTTCAAATTGAAATACAATTTCTTATAATTATCTTTCTAATGTTTACTTATAAAATATTGAATATAATCAGAATTTATCAATTCTCATAATTTTATTATTGACTCTTTTTAAAAAGAAAATTTTTGCTTATTATGCGAAAACAATAAAAAAACAATAACACGATAAAGAAATGTAATAAGAAAATTGTTTTTCAAAATATGTGTTTAAATAATAATTTTTTTTACACAAAGTTCCAATTCGTTATTTATAATTAAGTAATGGGGTTATCGTAGTTAAATGCATCATTAGTATTATTACATTAAATTAATAAAGATTAAAAGAGAAAGAATATTATTCTCAATTTTTTCCATCTCATTAGTAATTTGTCAACACTATTTGTTAGGGGAGAATTATTTCTTTTCTTTTTTTAGATAAATAAGCTAATAATCAAAACTTAGATGTTTTATTTTAGATATTGAAAAAATTGCATAATTGTAACCCTCACGAAAAATTTCTTATCTTGTACGATGATACATAAAAGATTTATAATACATAGAAGGATGGGAGCAACCATAATGGCTTTACTGTTTGCAACCAACGGAGCATACAGCCATTTTCTATTGAGAGTTAGCTCGTTAGCGTTTAAACGTAATTGCATCACTCGTAACTACTGTGTCCCGAGGGTGGTTGAACTGCCTTACAAAGTCGCGTGAGTCATTTTGATTGGATCCAGAAATTAAGGGTGGTAAAATGGCGACTATGAACGTGATGATGAAAATGCCTTTGGCAATAGATCGATGCAATAATACTGAAATAGTGTATACATTAATCTTGTATTTTCCACGCGATAGAAATTTCATAACATTTCTGTATTACAGAAATTAACAAAATGTAATATCAATTAACATTTTTATAAGAACTATTAAATTTAAATTTTATAAGAACTTTCAAGTTCTAAATTTTAAATTTTATAAGAACTATTATGATTATATACACTGTAATAATTGCAATTGTGTGATTATAATTTATCATAATTTATAGAAATTGAAAATTCTTTACTAGACATATTTGGAAATGTATATAACTAGTTATAATTCATTCGATTTTTATTATTTAATTTATTATTTAATTTTTTTGAGACAATATTCTTTACATATATATATAAGCTTATAAAAAATTACGTGTTTCTCATCATAAAACAAAGTTTTATGTGACAACGATTAGAAAATAATTTTAAAGTTGCATATATAATTACATGTGATTACATTTTGTTAATTGCATGCAAAATAAATGTGAATTAAAGAATAAATATTTATGATTTTATTATAAAATATATTTTTAACTTTAAAATATTATAAATAGTAAAAATAATGTTTTTTATGCTTGAATTTGATAATATTGAAATTATTTAGCTTTTGAAAGAAGCATTTTATCACATGTTACTATAGATTTTTTGCAGTATAATTATCCAAATAATTTATAACGTTAGAAAAAATTTAACATTGATTATTTTGAAATGATTAATTTGCAGGTGTAAATTTCAAAATCAAAATTTTAGAGTAAATAAAATTTATATTTTTAGTTTTAATTATTTTATATTATAAAACTATAACTTTACATATATAAATAAGAGCAAAACTATAACTTTACATATATAAATAAGAGCAAACATTTATGATACAATAATAATAATATTTATTGAAGAATCTTGTAAAATCTTATAATTAATTAAATAATAAAATAAATAATAAAATAATAATAGTTGAAATAACAAAACGTAGTACTGATAAAAAACACTGATAAAAGTTGATGGAAATCAATTAAAGATGACAGAACGGGACGAAAAAATTCAATATAAACATCGAAGGCCGTTAATATCATGAGTATCAACGGTGATAAGAATAAATGGAACGAAAGGCAAGGCGGGCGCCGATATATATATCCATAAAATATCTCGGTATTTTATCTCATTTGATTATCGGCACAGCGAACCGACTTTATCGAATTTATTATCAATTTTTCGCGAACGGCAATTTCACCTCGACACGTCCCCTTGCCTATACTTTTCGAAGTAGGGACTCCATTTCTGCCTCCAGTCAACCGGAAGTCTTGCGCAAATGGCTGCTCAGCCATTTCCGCACGAAGAAGAAATCAAATGAACGCATGATGGATGCAGCAAGGAAAGCCGAGGGGAGAGGGGATCGGAGGAATGGGCTTTGGGGTAATGTGCTTAAAGATAGGCAGCAAGGAAGGGATAAGAGTCCCCTTCAGCGTTCTTGACGTACCCTTCCGACAATTTTATGGAATGTTTCACCATTTTTTCCGCTCCTTCCTTGTCAATCATCTGCAAAACGATGACAGAAGCTTAATCGCGTCGGAAATCATGCTTGTGCTGCAGAGTATTGGAGATGTCGATGCTAGATCGATCACAATGAGATTATGTGGTCAGCGGACCAAACATTACCCAGCTACCCTACGATAACTTAGGGTTAAATTACTTTAAATCCGGTTCGTGAACTTTTTGGTCACTTAAATATGCTTACCTATTCTTATTTCTTGTGACAAGAGGGCGAAAATATATTTACTTATGTGCAAATTTTTAGATAAAATATAATATAATTTGATAAAAAAATATATTAAATTAATTTTTCTTTTTATAAGAAAATAAAATATTTTATTTTAAATAATTTTTATTTTTAATAGCATATTATACATTATCTTCTTTTATTTCTATAGGATTTATTCTACAGGAAAAGTTATAGGTTTTTCTTAACATTAAAATAAATAATTTGGTGATAATTAATAAGTAGATTTTATAAATATGATGCATACAAGTTTTTTTATTAAAAAATAAAAAAATAGGTTGATACAAGATAGAGTGAGAAAAATATATGAATTCTTTAAAATTAAAAATTGCACTGATTTATATAATCTTAATATATATATATATATATATATATATATATATATATATATATAATTAATATTAAAAATTAAAAAATATATTTAATTTGTTTTTTCTAACATACACACACACACACACACACACACACACACACACACACATATATTTATATATAAGACTTTATTATAAGAATTATAAATATACTCTTACGATTTCTAAATTATTTTACCACATCATACTTTTGAAAAATTTGTAGTTAAAATTACAAGAAATAGCTATTTTTATCTTTTTTATATTATAGCTATGATATATTAAAGAAATTTTATTGCAATCAAAATTAAATATATTATTAAAACCTTCAGTTCTTAAAAAGAAATTGTCATATCGACTATGATTGATAAAATATTCATGGTTAAATGTGGGATCCATTAGATTATTGAATGTTTACCGAATAGCTTTTTTAATTATATTTATTTAAACTTCAAATTTTTTAGATCGTTAAATACGAATCAAATATTAAAATTGATAAATTTAAATTGTATACATAAATTTTTATACGTATATATAAATTTTAGCAAAAATTTGAATATTTTTACATTTTGGCATTTATAATATTTAAAACTTTGTCAACTCTTTCACATTAAATTTATATTTAAATTTACATTTAAACTTAGAAAAATTCTTAACTTTAAATCTAAATGTAATTAAAAATTATTTGATAAATCTTCAATAATCTAATTCATAATAAATTACATGTTTAATCATGATCCTTTAATCATGATTATCTTATTAATTATAACTGACATAACCAATTCTTTTTGAAGTTTGTAAAAAATTTTATGATTAGATAATCATCATGATTTAGATAATCATCTGTACAATATTCAGATAAAAAATACGTCCATCTATTAGATATCTATTAGACGTCTATAGACATCTAATAGTCATTCCGACCTAAGGATCATATTTCGCTGGGTATTTTATTAATAAAAAATAATTTTATACACGATTTTTAGTGTGTTGCGTTGTTTTGTGTATATTTGTATCGTAGTATAATTTTCACGTAATATAATAATTTTCGGAAATAACATAATATTGTCAAAGAAAAAAATCGAAAGGAACGCGTGTATCGTAGAATCATACCTTATCCTTTCACTTCAGCGACATTTCCTCGGCCCTCGCCGGCGTAAACTATCAACCCTTTCCGGATTCCATAGATATACCATCCTTGAGAATCCTCCACGCTATCGAGAGCTCCTAGAAAATTCTTTCTAGCGCTCCCTTGCTATCCCCCTTCGCGAGAAGATAGATTTCGCCGTCGGTTATAGGGCTCGCCATACAAGAAGAGAAAGAACGAGAATGGCCGATTCGCGTACACAGGTAAATAAGCGCGTGAACGACACACGTGTACAACCCTCGTAAAAGGAGGGGTGCTAGAGAGGAGGAGAGTGCCAAGAGGGGGAGGGTTATCACGAACGACACAGCCCCAACTGGGGGAATATTCATATTCCTATTCCTGATGTTGGCACAGCCTGCGGGACAGACGTGTTCAGGGCCCGCGACACTCCGCCCGCGGTGAAAAAAAAGGAGAGCGAGTCGACAATGCAACCGGGGTTGCGATTTAAATGCACTTGGCGCCGATTGGCGGATGTGCAGGGTGGTGGGCGTGGCGTCCCGACGGTGCCTTATGATTTTATATGTAGCCTCTTGATAGCATAGCATTTCCCCTCCGCACGCGGGTCCATCTATCCACCCGATGCCCCGCTCCCCTCTGCCCACCTTCCCCGTATCCTCTCCTTTCGGCTGCACCCTTCACCCAATCGTTCCTTCCTCCCCCTCCCCTTGCTTCAGCCTTGCTCACCCCCACGACCCCCTTTCGAGCCCCTCGTCATAGCCGTCTGCATTCGAACGAATGCATAAAATGCACGTAACTGCGAGGAGCCGCCTGCCTCAAGTATAACGTGCATAATAGATGTGGAAACGCCTGGCAGCCTGCGTTAGGCCGTCGAACGGAGGAAGGATGGGGTGAAGGAGAGGGGAGGGAAAAGAGGAAGAGCGATGAGGAAAATGGGAAAAATATTATTTTGTCGAGGAGAGTGCACGCATGCACGCATGTACACGTATAAAGATACGCGCGCTTCTTATCGCACTCAGACTCTCAGCACACGCTTTCCCTCGGGAGTCCGGTTTTTCATTGTCAGATGAAATCTACAGGCTTGAAATCTACTCTCGCATTTCCATCTTTGGAGCAATTAATGCGTTCGCGAGCGTTCACCATCAAAATTAAACTATCTTTTCACGACCGAGAAAGCGATCATTTTATGCAAATTGCAGTTAAAGCTGCAAGAAATATCTATTTTTACATATTTTGTCATATTGTAATTATAATGTGTGTGAGATTCATGTTGGAGAAGTTTTATTGCAATAAAAATTAAATATATTGTAAGAATTTCAGCCTTCAAACGGATTTTATTATCACTTACGATTATAATGAGAAATATTCATGATTCAATATGCGATCTATTACGAATTGAATCATTGAAGATCTATCAAATAATTTTCAATTCATGTTTACATTTAAATTTAAGGATTTTTATGAACTGTTATATATAAATTTGATGTAAAAGTTGTCAAATTCAAAGTGATGGAATTATGAATGTCAAAATAAAAAAATATTGATATTTTTGCTAAAATTTTATCTACATATGAAAAATTTATACATACTATTCGAATTTGTTAGTTTTGACATTTCATATTGAACGATCTAAAAAATTTTAACTTTAAATAGTAATTAAGAAAACTATTCGAACATTGAATAATTCAATAATAGATCCTACATTTAATCATGAATATTTTATTAATCAACATAATAAATTTCTTTTAATAGCTAAAGTTTTAATAATATACTTAATCGCATAAAGTGCTTCGAAATTTTACTCAGTCTCATACATAATAATGAAAAAAAGGAGAAAAAGGTTAAAAGAAAATTTATATTCTTCAGCTGTTAATAAGATAGCAATGCATTCTAAAATTTTTTCAAGTGAAAATATATATATTAGAAGATGATGAATTTTTGATACACTGAATTAATTCGAATTTTATAGATACTATTATGATGTTATAGTTGTTGAATAAAATAAGTTCTAATAAATAAGAAATTAAATCGTAAACATATATTGAGCAAAATTTGAATTTGCTTCAAACGCAATTTTGATTTATACTTTTTCAGTCTAGTAATATGTTTCAAAATTTAGCTTTTGATTTACAAAATTATAGTATTGGACAGATGAGGAAATCTATATGATAATGAAAAGAAGCTATTTCCCGGAAATCATTATTTTTCAATGACTTAAAATGAATAGGCTTTTATCGAGAATGGTAACAGCACCCATGAAAAAACCAGAACATCTTCAGCGCAAGCTGAAGGAACGAAAGTACAAAAACTCAACCGATCGAGCTCTCGATAGAGAAAATAACATAATATCGTAATAGATTTGCCGACCGCTCGAAAGGATCTCGTTCTTTTCTTCTAATATATAGTTACCGCAATGTGATCTCTCAACCCGATATAACGTCGTGACGATAGATTGCAGTTAAGAATTAATAGATAGCTGGTAGCTAGAAGAACCCTCTCTCGCTTTTCTTCCGTTTAGCTGCTTCAGCAACATTAATATTCATAGAGAACACCGTTTCGATCCCTCAATTGCGATGCATTCTCGGTCATCACCTCCGAGCGTTGTCACTAGCGACACTGCATTTTCAAAATTTTTCAAGTACACGGGGTGTACAAACATTTCCCCTCTTCTAACCGGGATATGACAAAATTGCTGGTCTGTCAAAAGGAGACCTCGTAAGCATAATTCTCTCGAGTGTCTTAGGAAATCACGAAGCCAAAGGGATTATCCTTCGATAAATGATTCAGAGACAAATTGCGCTTTTGATCTTTAGAATATATAATTTTCTTATTACTTATGTTGAAAAATGATAATTTGGCAAGCGCAATCACATTAATTCTATTAAAATATGTATGTATGTATAAAATATATTCTATTTATAATTTATTATTTATAAGTAGAAAGAGCAGAACAATTAAAAATATTTATTTCAAATCAAAATTCTATAGGAAAACGAGTAAAAATGATTATATAAGAAAATCATTAAATAAGGAAAAAAAGAGAAAAATTATATTTTTCAAGAAGCAAATTTATTTCTTTGCCTATCGATTGAATTTTTATTCTTTGTTATATTTTCATTCTTTATATACTTTTTCTTTTTTATTTTATAAAACGGAATATTAGAAAGTAATAAATTGAGATTATTATACATTCTAAGATATGTATTATAATATTTTTATAGTCGATAAAACTAAGGAAATTTGTCAGAATTTTCCAGTTGGAAATAAGAAAATATTGAGAAATATTATTTAATAAATTTAAAATATTAAAGTAAATATATAAATAATTAAAATTTAATTTACAATATAATTTTATAGTATTACAATTAGAATTATTTATGTTTAATATTATAATAGCATGTTTGTGTGTCCACATAAATATATATATTATACAATATATAATTATTATCAAGTATTACAGGTGTGCACTAAATCTCTTTAATAAAATTTGAGACACATATTATTAGACTATAAAAATTGTTTTTATGTGAAATTATGTATCTTTATTAAAACATATATTTATTTTAGTTTATATACTTTCATATATAACTTTTAATATATGTGTGACAAAGTATTATGATATATTCCATAAAAAATATATTTATGTTTTAATTATTATTTTTGAAATTATTTAAATAAATATTAATTACAACCAGCATTTTTAAAAAATATATAACATATATTGTGTTAGGAAAAATAAGCAATCTCTTTTTTGAAACAGATTTTTCACGTAACTTTAATTATTAGAATAATATTATTAAATACGCATATCATTTTAACATTTATAATAATAATAATAATAATAATAATAATAATATAATTTAACACACACACATTTATATGTAATAATATAATAATAATATAATAAATACAATTAAGAAAGGACATTTTTTATAAGCTATTGGAATTTTACTATTAATTGTTGAATTATATTTGTAGTGTATATAAGTATGATATATTACTTGAATTAGGAAAGCTGCATTAAAACAATCATCTTGAACCGTACTTACGGATTCTGATGCATCATTCTCAGGCAGTTTTTTTTCACCTGCGGAAACAAAAGCAGGAGACAATGTCGCACAAAATCTAACTAGCGTGCTTCTGTGTATGACACTACACGCGTCGAGGCTACTAGAGCAGAGAAGTGCCACAAGAATCTCCAAGTTTGTTAGTAGAGGCCTGTTGCACATCCTCGCTAGCCGCGGGTTACGCTGAAAAATCCCGGCGAGGTATATAAGGGCAGAGCCCATCACGTCAGGGGAGAAAGAAAATGTCGGAAAGTGTCGAAAGCGACAGAGATCCTCTTCTCGCCTCTCGAGGTACCTACTTGAGCCACGACACGTCGTCCGAGGCTCTAATGCAACCTAGCTAACACAAAACATTCTTGGCAACGATTCAAGATTTTTGCTGCAATTTATTCACTTATTGTTAGAACTTTAAATATTCATAATTCATAAACATAGCAAATTTTTTGAAAATAATTATTGGAAACAGTAATGATATACAAATATTATCTGTAAAAAAATGAAGTGATTTTAATGCATTCTTTTGATAAAAAAGCAACAATTGATAAGACATCAAACTTTTATTATTACTTTTCGAATATATAGGGTATGATTTCCATGCAAATAAATATATCTAAAGAACATTAAATCCTCTTAAAATTTAAACAATATATCGATAAAATTTTATTTTACATCAAAATTATGTAATTTTTATACATCAAAAATAAATTTCTCTTGTAAGATGTCGTATCATATTAAGATTTCATAATTATATGAAAATGAATAAAAATGTGAAAGTGTGGTCTTACAATAGTATATCATACAATAGTCTATCAAATATCTTAATATTTTCGCCATAATAATAATGATAATAATGATAAAAAAATGATAAAGATAGAATCAACGTAAATCGATTGATTCGATGTATGTCGAACGTATGGGAATCGAATTAACATTCGCTGTTCGACAGTTTCTAATTCTACACCCAATCTTCCTGACGTGATGGACATGCCTGATTGGAAGTGATGATGCGTGATGGGAATGCTGAAGTTGTTGGGGAAGATGCAATTATACGACTGACTAGTTGATTAGTTATTAGCAAACGCTCGAAACTGTCGAGCAAAGATGACGTGGCCTTCCTGTCTTCAATTTTCACGCACTTGCAATGCTATTATAAAATACATATTATAAGATGTTATAAATGTGCTGATTGATATAAAAAATATTATATAACAAATTGAATGCAATAATAGTATATAAAAAAATAAATTTAAAATTTAATATCTAAATACATTATCTGAAAGAAAAAGCAGCAGAAAGAGAGTGATTTCTCTTTACAATCATCAATGTTTTTTATATAAGAAAAAAAATCCGAATATTTTAAAGAAATTCATCTTAATGCTCTGTTATCATTTTTAACTCTTTAACTAATAATATTTTCTTGATTGGAGAGAGAACTTAATTTAATGAAAGAGAGAAAGAAAAAAATACTAAATTTATAATATTAGCATTGAATTTGATTCTGCTTTAGAAATTTTTAATTTAGTTTTTTAATCGAAGAATCTATATTTTGTAATTATAATTTATAATATGATAATAATACTAATTATTTAGCAGTCAAGTTTCTGTTCTGGCACATGTATAAATACATACTAAATTATTAAAAATTATAATGTGTGTGAAAGCAATAATCATATATTACCTTTAATAAATGTAAAGTAATTTGATATCGAAATAGATATATATCATAATATTATAGTATAACTTCGCACACATATTATAATAAATTATATCTTGACGATTGTACTCGCGCATATTTATTGCACATATGTATGTTTTACGTCGATATGTGCATAGAGACATATCATACCATGTTATTCAATCTTCAGAACATTATTTTGAATTTTTAATAAAATAATATTCGAATTAACGAATAAAATAATATACTTTTATATAAAAAAATGAGCATTTGTAATTCAGATAATTTTTTTTCTAACAGTATCTTGAAATTCTAAAAAATGTACACTTTTTTGCACCATTATATCTTTGTGTTAAAAGATACTTTTAATTAAAAATAAAAAAAAAACAAATTATTTATTAATATTCAAAAGTATCTTTTTTCAAATATATATCATAATTAGATTATTGTCGTATATAATTTCGAATGTATATAAATTATATTTAAAATAGGATTTATAAAAGAACATATATCTCCCGATTTTTATCTATAAAATCGTTATATTTGGATAAATATTGGACAACTAAGGAGTGTGATGCTGAAAAGATTTTATCGCCTCAGTGTGTGCTTTATCATTATCCTTATCGTCTTGTCTTTACGACAAGGATCTCAACAAACGACGAGTCCGTGAAGTGTCAAAGATGAGAAAGCGCTAGTTTTCGGCGTAGTTAAGGCATCTCTTTCGCACGTCTTCTTTCATTCTTCACATATTCCCACCTGGATCTTTGATCTTGGGCAAACATGGCCGCTGCAATTTTGTCGTTAGGAAGGCGTGGCACGTGTGATACCATCATGCCAGATGGGGTCGCGCGAACAAGAAATGCGCACTCTTCGGGAAGTTCTCCACCCCTGAAGAGGATCGCTCGAACGCAACGTAATTGTACATAGGTATATGCGAATGCCTATGTGGACGTGCGTCGTGTGCATGTGTTATATGAATGCATTGGTATGTTGTTTATGCATGTGTGTGCGCGTACGACTGTAGTTGTATCGTAGCGTGCATAATTATTTCTTAGTGGAAGCGTGCAATCCATTGCTGCAATTAAAATGCCGAAGAAAGAGGCGCGGGATACGATAATGAGAGCGGCCAGAACACGAAGTCCCATTAGATATTTCCGCATAAACATCTGAGTCGGATTTAAAACGATGCCGCTAAAAAAGAAATGTGGTAAAAGGAGGATACGTCGGACGTCGATGACGAGACCATAGAATCATCATATTTTGTGCGTGTGTGTGTTTTCTTTTATATAGTAGAGAATAAAATCAATGATTACAGATAATATAATAGGATGTTGTGCTTGATTATTCGAGAATTTCGTACATTTTGCTAAAAATTATTTTATAAAAACAATGTTGATATGCTTAAAACAGTGATAAGATTTTACTAAAGATTAGAGAAATATTTTACTAATTTCCCGTAAAAACATTCACACTTTGCTGCTTTCTTTTATGTTTCATTCATTAATAAAATTTCACTGGAAAGTTTCAATAATATAGTACACATTTGCAAGAGTTATAGTTTAAAAAATTTTTTTATTTGTTTTTGAGTGCTATTTTTTTAGGAGAAGCCTTTACATATATGGAATAAATCACGTATAACTAATATTCAAATTCAGACTTATATGCATATATTATACTTTTTAAAATGTGAGAGAGAAAGAGAAAGTCTATGAAAAATGAACAAACTTTATGTTAAATATTTCAGATATTTATTTAGTGGCAGTACTTTAAAAAAATATATTGTTATGCATTTTTTTATTTCATATACATGCAATATTATGATAAGATGCATTTTTTGACATATCATTGTTTAAAACAGCCATTATCAGTAATTGATTCTTTCAATAAGATTTCACATCTGCAATGTTAAAATTATAATTGAAATCGTTGCCTATCTCAATAATAATACACTGATTTTATTTAAGAAAATTGAAATATTAAAGAAAATGAGAAATGAAAATTATATAATCTTATCACACATCATTTAAACGAGTTTTATAATATATCACTGAATAGGAAATCATAATTTTCAAATTAATTCATTAGAATGATTTTAATAATATATTACTAAATGATAAATCATAATTTTAACAAATTAAAAGATGTACATAACAAGCTAAAATTTATTTTATCTCGAATTATATAAATAAATTAATATTTTGATATATAATTTATTTTTACGATAACGTTTATTTTAATTGCTTTTGTAATGGCTTGTATAATTTTATTTTACAATGCGCAACCTTATAGGTATCTTCTATTATCGTGACTAAAAGAAAAAAATACTTCGCTTTAATATGTAAATTTTTTTCTAACATGTTCAATAATTTGTTTATTTTTTTTCTTTTAAGTTTTTTGTTGTGTATGAATTCATATATGTATTCTCGATAAGAAATAATGTAGTTTTTAATATTTAAATTTTAAATAGTGATATAATTTAATAATGAAGTATAATATGTATTTTAGTTTTAATAATATATACAGATACATACCAACATATTTCTAGATATAAAGTTAAGGTAAATTTATATAACGCCAAATTTTATAAACTCAGATAAAATTTATATTAGCGTCAAATTTTATAAATTCTATTAATTGTATAAATCGAATTGAATCAATCGATAAATAATTTAAAAGAAATTATGTGTGTATGTTCAGATAAATATTTATCCATTTAAGAAGGATATGATTAAAATCTGAAAGAAATAGCATATCTAGCAATGTAGAAAATTATATAAATTTGCAATTTATTTCTACATCATATCTTACAAGTTTCTCTTTTAGCAGAGATTCTAATTTGATGATGTAAGTACGATATTTTTGTCTCTAATAAAACCTATATATATGTACAGGCCACAAATATTTTGTTATGTTGCAAAAATTATTATATATATAGAATCATATTACATTTATAATATAGAAAGCAAAACTTAAAGGAAAGTACCTAAAAAGTTTTTAATTTTACAAGAGAAAGCCGAGTGCGCGAATTCTTTAAAGTACACCTTGCATATGATTGGATTCTACTTATTTGAAATAAAATCAAATGAAAATGAATATAAATATTTAAAATAATAAAGATGTTAACGATGATAGAAATGCGTAAAAGTTAAAAAAATGTTGTCGTTAATAGTTTTTAATGATGATAATGGGCATTCGTGGCGAACTACAAATGCAATTCGTGATCGCATCGTCGGATTGTCATCGGTCTGATTCGCGAAACGGCGGTAGTGGCTAGCACGGCGGCCGGAAATTAGAACGCCGCAATTGCTCACGAGGAGAGGAGGATCGATTTAATAACTTCGGGGTCGTGACTGTCGAGATATCGAGAACAAGGAACGACTTCGATCGGTCACAGCCCGAGGCACCCATAGAAACGCGTTGTCTCCGAATAGGGCTAATCACGTGGACAGAAGGATTATGATTGTTGCCGTATCGCAGTCCTCTATCCCCTTAATTGGATCGTATAATGAGCGAATGATGTGCCGATCCCCGGCCAATACCGGGCGTGCTTAGACCAAGATCTGACACGAGCGACAAATCAGGCCAATTGACAGCGCGCGAGGACCGTTCGCTTGGTCAGCTCGTGCCGATGCAGAACTGAAACGGAAACGTGAAACAATGTCGTGATGCGAAAGCCCTGAAGGTGTTTTTTGTCCAACCCGAATCCCTGTATCATTTTCAGCATGCATAGATAATTTTGGGGAAAGGAATATTAAAATCAATATTTTCTACAGAAAATTTGCGAAGTGTCAAATAAAATAGTTAAAAGTGTTAAATAATTTTCTATTGTGTTACTTCTGGCAAGAAGTAAACTGACTATAGATTTATCACTTTTCACAACGTGTTGAAATAGATTCCATTTTCTTCCAATAGAAATAAATGGCAAAGAATAAACTGCTTTCGACAAATCGACAAAAAAAGGAAACACATCGAGATGAATAGAAACGTTGGATACGAAATACGAATACGAAATACTTTCGAATGAAAGGATCTCTTTGTAAATCTCGATTTCAAAAAGAACTGTCGTTTTTTAAAGCTTGATTATGAAGAGTCACATTTTTCATTGGTAGTGTAATTTTAGAAAAATAGATTCTCTTTTTATTTGAAATTAAGTTACAAGGAACTTGAGGTAAACGTTTCGAAAAGATTACAACTCACCCATCATTTTTATTTTCCCATATATTATAACGGATAGAATCTTGAATTATGTGCATTTTGAATCACGTTGCGAATTCTTTTAATTTTTAATATTTTAAAATATTGTATTTATTTATGATTATATTTAGTTTTTTACTGTATATTAATCCCTTCTCCGCCTGTACTTTGCAGTAAAGTAAAAACAAAAATGTAGAAAGTGCTAACATTTTTGAAAAGTTAGCAAAGTTGTTAAAATTGATAATTGAAGTATTGATATATATTAAACTTAAAATATGTGTTTTTAACTTTAAAAAGGAGGAAATTTTTAAATTGATATATCTCAAAGAAATCAGAAAATATTCGCAATATGATTCGAAAGGTTTACAAACTTGATTTTCTTCCCAATAGTATGTTTATCGAATATACGCAGAATGAAAGAACAATGAATACATTAAGTGTAAGACGTTACAAAGCGACATCAACGAATCAAGAATAAATGATCGATCCGTAAAGGGACGCTCGCGTCTTTCTTCCAAGGAGGTTGCGAGCGTTGGATTGGCATAATCTCTCAAATGTCTCGTTTCCAACGATCGCGCGATGTCGTTATGGAAGAAATGAGAGAGGAGGCTGGTACATAAAGGCCGCAGAGGCACCGTGGGAAAGCCAGAGCCTTAAAGTTTAATATTTAACGAGGGTGCTTTCTCTTCTCCCCTTTTCGCACCGACGTTCCTCTCCTTTTCGCTCGCGATCGGCTGGTGAAAAAAGTATTACGTAATTTCTTTTGAAGCCGTATCCAGTGCGCCATTAAGAGCGACCACGATCTCCTCGAACTTTGATGAACTTTAGAATATTCGCCTTAGCTTCGTGGCTCGTGTTACTGTCTCGTTGTTAGAGGCGCTCTTTCGAAGAAATTTCACGGCTTCCTTCGATATTGATGGATAATTTCGCGATATACCTTCTAATCGGAATGATTAATACACTTCTTTAAATTAAAATCGAAGAAAAAGGAATATCATACGAGATGTTTGTTGTATATGTTTTTCATGATTTCGAAATGAGAATGACAATTCAATTTAAATATGTTTAACATTTAGCCATTTAGAAGAAGCACCTAAAGATATCTCTTTACATTTTGAATTTATTAATGTTCTTATAAGAAAAAATACTTTTTAATGTAGTTATTTTAATTAATGTAGTTATATAAAGATTCAAGTGATTTTTTTCGTGATTTAAAAGCAGAAATTAATTTTCTATATGCAAATAATGTAAGCAAAAGTACATATTATAACAAAGCGATGATAAAATCAAAAGAAAAGGAACCTTTTTCTTGTTTATCAAATTATTATTATTCAAATTTTTTCATAAAAAAATAATATTGGAAACATGGTAAATATTTAAAAAAATTGTGTGTTAAAAAATTGTAATTAAAAAGATTATAAATACAAGTGCATAGTTATATATATGCATAATTATAATCTGTAAATATCTAAACTCAACTCAATATAATTAGAAAATTTTAATATTATTATTATACATATTGTTATGTTTGTTTAAAAGATAAATTAATAATTGTTTTAATAAATATATAGCAAGCAATTCTACAAAATGTCTAATTATGCTAAACAAATTATTATTTACTGCATATTTCGCTGCATTGAGTTTAAGGAAATTTCAATAACAAAGCTTTTACAAAAAATAAAATATGCAAAATTATTTACGACAATACGATAATCCTGATGTGCATCAGAAGCAATCGAGGGCGCGCAGTTGTACAATAATTAACGAATCACGCTTTTTCCATCCATTTTACAAAAATCGCTTTTGCAGAGATGTTAATCGAACATGTAACGAACGCTGACAAACTGATCGTTTATCACGAGAGAGAAAATATTCAAATATCAAGCGTCAAAGTGATGCAAATTGTTACATTGTCTGTGTAAAAATTTTTCATGATCAGGGCGCGCACATTTCATATAAAACAAATATTTCCGAGATATTTTAATATAAAAAAAATAGAATCGAGTAAGAGAATTTTATTTTATGGATAAACTACTTAATAATAGCGCCTTAAGTACATCGATACTAAAGTCGCATGACTAATCAGCTGTTTTATGTATGCACTTGGCCTCACCTACTGCTTCGCTTGACAAATATGCGCTTATGCATGTTTTAACAAAAGCTATTATGAATATAATATAAGGAAAAAGATTATATAAGACATGATATCTATATTTTTTTTGTAAATAATAATAATAAAAGAAAGGTGACTTATACATAATTGAATTAAATCGAAATTCAGTTCATTCTCTAACACGCAGACGGCAGCACATCCAGAATTACCGACTAGATATCTGCTGCCATCTATTGCATTTTCTTTGAACTTAACTTTTTATAAAAAAATTATTTTAATTATTTAAATGTATGTGTATATGGTTTAATGTAGATTTAAAAAAAATTTTTTTACATATTTGTATATTTTTGTTGCATCATTTGAAAATACCATTATGAAGCGAAACACAGTTTATATTTCTAATAAATTTAATAAAATAATTAAAAATGTTAGCTTATTTTTTAACATAGATACTTATTTATTAACATTTAATATAGTATTATATAGCATTAAATGTTAGCTGTATTCTTTTTTTAAAAGTACAATTTTAAGACATATTATTAATTTTAATAGGAGAATAATTTATATATATATTTTAATAACGTCTCAGTGCAAATTATATAAAAAATATATATCTTAAGTTATCTAAAATTAAAGCAAATATTGAAATATAATATAAGAAAATAGTATAAATATTTTGTGTTTAAAAATAACATTAAGTAATGGAGAATCTCTAACTTCAAAATTTAATTGAGATGCTATTGTCAAGAATCACTCACTTTCCAAAATCTGGCGAAGAATTGCCTTTTCTAAGTATTGTTCGTTAAGTCGATGCGGAGATGGTAGTTCATTTTTCGAAAACTAGATTGGAGTCACGATTGCGCCAGTGTGGACATTGTGAAAATCTCAAGTGGTCGTGGATACTCGAGAGCTCATGGAGCGAAGATTAAGAGAAAGACTACCAGTTAGAGGCGATGACTGGCTGACTTTTTTGAGAGGCAAGAATTATCTTGTCGTTGTTCGGACGATCCTCTGGGTGGTCCGATTCTTTCTCCTTTTCTCTCTCTTTCTCTCATATCGGAAAGTTGCAAGATGCGAGACCATTAATGAACCGTTTTAGTAACAAAAGAAACGTGAGAGAAGCTCGCATCTTAATCATTGATCAGGCGATAGAATATAAACATAGTTATAAGTAATCATATGAGTTAGTTGGAGAGACAGGAATTATACATCATGAAAAAATACGAATAAGTGTTACTGAAAATTGTATATACTATCAGATCTCGAAAACCCCAATACACATTCAATATTATGATTATAATTTATAAATGGAAAAATATCATAACTATCAGATACCGCAATAAAAAGACTTTTAATCATACCTTCGGAGAAATAATTTAAAAATTATTAATTTCATAATACGTAATAAAATGTTTTGCATGTTTGTTTTTAAATATTATTGCGACTTAGAAAGGCGTAATAATCTGAATAGCGCACAATCGAGTATCCATCGCGGTGAAAATGGGACGAGCAAGTTTTAATGATCGGACATCCTTCGCAACAGTTATTCAACTCAAGGACAAGCTAAACCGAAAGAGATCTGGCTCGTCCGAAGAAAGGGATCTATGGAAGGAGAAATGGCAGGCGTCCTTCCTTCAGCAAAGGATACTTAGGATTAATCAGGAATGCTGTAATTGAATTTAACGTCCGAATTCAATATTTTCGCTTACAAAGAGCTGAGAAAGAGAGAGAGAGAAAGAGAAAGAGAGAGAGGGGGGGGAGAGAATGAGAAAAAGAAAGAGACAGAAAGAGAGAGAGAGGGAGAAAGCAAAGCTATGTAGATAGGGGTGTGGGAGGGGGTCCATGTAATTGGAAAAGCTTGGGATTAACAATTTTGCAAGACTCGGCGAAAATGTTCTCGGAAAGAGGATTGGTAAGGCAACGAGATCCTTTTGCCGGAACCTCCGCGGCACTGCATTTGAATATGTTTGTGAGAATATTGCATGTACGTGTGCAGAAGAGATGGACACAGTTTACCGATATTGGCGGGTGAGCTTCTTCGGCGAAATCTGATTTGAGAAATTAATTTATAAGACTTCTCCTTCACAGGAGAATAAATTGAACAAGTTGGCTGAAATGGCGATCATGCAGAAATTTGTCACAAACACGTACGTAAATATTTCTAACGAGAACTTGCAAGTGCGTAATATGATTTATTTCATCAAATAAGAAGAAATGATAAAATATTGGAAATAGAGTAGAAATTTTTAAAAATAAGAAAAAGATAAATTTTGATAAATATAAATAATAAATATTGGTTTTGATTTTATGTATTATAGATAATATAATTTTCAATAGAAAAAAATTATGAAAAAATTTTTCATGATTTATATTTATCCCGTCTTTTGTAAATTTTTAATTGGATTTTTGAAATCTAGACTATAGTATCTAAATAAATGATTCTTAGATATATGTATATATATCTATTTTCAGGATTGTTCGCATATTAATAAAAATATATTAAAAATATAGAATTCATTGTTGATTATTAATCTTATTGTTAATAGATTATGGATCTTTATAAATTTAGCCTATTTTACATGTTTCGTGCAAGTGCATGATATCCGTATCATACGATATAGTCTAGCAAATATCTTCTTAGTGGGACCGATTGTGCTCTTTTAAAGTTTAAACCTCTTTCAGTAGGATTATACAAGTGACCGACTCACTTGAATACTCGTTTTAGTGTATAATCGAGGATTCTTAAAATTTACTGGAAAGCATATAATGCGAACAAATGCAGATTTGAAATGCAATTTGGAAAAAATTATTGATACAATTTAAATTAGAAATTATGCTTTAAATTTTAAATAAATCTGCGATAATATACAATTTTAAAGAGAAATCATTATTATACAAATAGTAACCAGATTAAAAATAAATATTAGGTATGCGAAATTTAATAAATACAATCAATATCAAATCAATCTTTATTTGTGCTTATGTCGCCACTCAGTTTTTGCTATGCATGCATCATATTTTGTTTATTATATCAACATGATTCATGTATATTAATTAATAAAAAGTTTTAATAGTTTTTACAGTTTAATAAATATTTCTGTACAAATTTTTTAAATATATTTAATATCGAAACAAGGAAATATTCTTCGAAAAAGACAATTGCAATTTGAATGAAAATACGATCATTATTAATTGCTATATTTAAAAATATTTATTGACAATTATACTTTATTCAATTCGCAAATTAAGTGGCGATAATAAATTCAAACTAACTGGACTCTCCTTTCATTTCACTAAATATATAGTTCCATGTGCCGTGCGAACACGGTGCTTCCGCCTACGGTCTGTTAATTTATCTAATTATGATAGCAGGATAATTTACTCTAAACGACAGGAAATTCAAGCCCAATGCTGTCAGGAAGTAAAATTAGTCGTAATACTTTAGAAAAGTCAAAATTTTAGATAAGACCATCGCTTAAGCACTGTTAATACTACCGTTAGTCCATTTTTTAAATTAGTTATAAAAATAAAATTTAAAAAAATAATTTTATTAATAAAGATAAAATGTATTTTATCTTTATTAGCATTATATATTATAATATATAATGATAAAATTGTACAAATAATTTTATGTTTCTAATTAACATGACAACATCAGGATTTTCTCTATTATCAAAAATATAAAATTTTAATTATAATATTAATATTTTTGATTTTATTGATTTTATACATATAATTGCTTATTTGATATCTTTCTTCATTATTTATGCTGCATTTGTTAGCAACATGTGTAATATATATTATAATTTTTAATTCAAATATATATATATAGTATAATCTTCAAATACATAATATGATAAGAAGCGCACCTATGTGTGTATTATTATATAAATATATATATATAATATATATATATATATATATATATATATAGGAATATGTATAAATGTCAAAAGTATATTCAAGTAGTAATTTAAACATCTTCCTATAAACAACGATGCATTAACAGCAGAAATTTCCCCCTGCCGTCAGTTAGTGCTTTCGCAGCGCAAAGTATACAATAATCCTTTGCTGCTAGTAGCAAATAAGGGAAGGTCGCGAAGGAGGCTCTAGCTCTCTTCTATACATCTTTCTTAGACCGAGAAAATGAATGAAGAAGTCGGAGATTTTTCAACGAAACAAAACTACGGACGCGAGACATCTCCTTTGGGCTGCAAAGAGGCTTGCAGAATTCCCGTCGATTTACGTTCCCCGGCGCTCAACTTTGCGCTATTGTGCTGTGCTACAATTGCTTTTTGTAACCATTTACGTATACGTTAAATACTGTGCTTGAACGTCATTAGAGATGGATGTCCGTCTTCCGCATACGTTGATTTAACGCAATGTAAATATCACTCGTAACATTAAATTCGGATTAAATAAGGAAAAAATGTCATATAACATGATTATTATTCAACCTATTATAATATTTTTATTGCTGTTATAATCAACGTACTGTAATTGTTATCATTTATTTGCTATATTTCTTAAACGTATAAATAATAAGATTAAAACTGAAAACTATAACAAAAGAGATGCAATTAGAATGTATTGTAATTAAAAAATCTTTATATAAATATTGCATATATTAGATAATAGTTTTCTTTTAATTAAAATTTGCAATAAACATAAGTTGTTAATAATTTATAAGCATATTGTCCTTTTTTATACATACATGTACATATGTATTTGAGTATCTCAAATTTGTTATGACAGATTTTTTGAATAATTTGAAGTAGATTTTTGTCTTAAAGAAAGAATGGTATGAATTTGTAAATTATAATTGAAGAAAAATATTTTTTACACAAAATCTTTTGAAGAGGTAGAATAGTAAGAAATCTATGTTTCTCGGCTAATTTCAAATGAACTTTATTTTAATAAAATTTTAATTTAAAATTTAATTATTAATATAAATATGTAGGAATTTGATAACATGTAAGATTTTTTCAATGTTGCATAAAAAGTAACAAAATAGTGAATGAATAAAATTATGTTTCTATAAAATATGTTCTGTTTGATAACGTTTCTGTTTATATATATACAACAAAATTGCCAATAAATTCAATAAATATTGAATTATGAATATTGAATACGAAATTATTAAAAAATTGAGAAACTATAATATGATAAAATTTGCAGGCTTGCATTAGATGATCTTTTCTAAAAAGATATATAACTGTACATTATTGGAGTACAAAATTGGCTACAATTTAGGTACAAATTCAAATAGAACACATATTTATAAATATTTTTCATTTTTGTATCTTTTTATTTTTGTTATTTTATATCCTTTGTTCACTATTGAAGTGAATTTTACATCTTATAAAAGCTTGTTTATAATAAAAGAAATAGAAATTTGCAATAAATAATGACTTTTCTTGATATGTTAAAGAAAAATAAATTTCCAAATTGGGCAAAACATCTGCTAAAGAAATATTTAATTTTAAAACATTCTATATATCTCTTTACTTAGCATATAATTTATATTATATAGTTTATATCTCATATAAGACATATTAGATTTACGTTTATATAAAATTTTGAAGTCTTATACATATACATTTACAGTTATCTAATAAGCAAAATCAATTTTTGTTTGGAAGAATAAATTATGAATTAATAATTTACAGAATAGAATATAAACTTTATAATGATAACATCTTGTATATCTATGTAAGAAAAATCTTAACAAATATGACAACATTTTATATATCTACGTAAGAAAAATCTTAGCAAAATTGAAAAATATAAAAATATATTAAATAAAACACACACACATATATACATAATAATATATAAATAATATATGAGTAGTATATAAGTAAGCAATATATAAGTATATAAGTAAAATACAAGGAATAAAAAGATAAAAATTATAAGAGTTATAGAGAGAAGAAAGGAAAAATAAAACAGGATGAGAAAATGAAGGAAAAATCTCATTTTCAAAAATGGCTTAATTTTGATTACGAGTCGACCGCGTTGGGGAGACTTTTGAAAAAATACTGTCTGATGTTATCGGAAATCTCGTCGGGGATCAGAAGTTTCTACCCTTCCTACCATCTTTCGTTAGTTGTCGCTACCAAATCCACCACCACCTTCCTACAGTTGAATTGGCGGTGTTTGAAGGCTTGCGAGAAGAATCGACCTTAAGCAGAACGGCGTTAAGGGCGTGTATCCATACTCGTTCATCATCGGGGTGAGTTATAAATCGATTTGTATCCCAGCCAATGAGGGTTGGAAGTGGCGTATTCTGATTGGCCGATACCCAGACCACTCCCACAGTATTAATAAAGGATCTGAACGAAAGCCAGTTTCACAACGCCACAATCATTCTTCACAAGATGTAATGTGTATGTGTATAAGTCTCAACAATGCTAAATATCTAGAGTTAGTATTTCCTAAACTCGGTAATATTTTATCTCGATAATAGTTGATGATTTTATTTAAGTAGAGTTTAAAAAATTATATATGTAAATACAACTTTATAACAATACGTAATTGTAAATGTTGATTTTACAAATTACATATGTATATATGTATGTGTATATATGTGTATTTACGATTTCACATTTACACTGTAAAATTATTATTCAACATTTATTATTTGTACAACAATATTTTAATACTATTTAACTATACTTTCTGCTTTTAATCATAAATAACATTATATTAAACTATTTGTAATTGCACAATTATTTCACGCATTTAAAATAATAAAATTTAGTATAAATGTTAATATTACATAAAGATTAATAAAACAGCAGAAAGTGTTATAATCATCATGTAATTAAAGCATAATATAAAAATTAAAATCACAATTTATAAATAAAATGAAATTGTTATTATAAAAAATAGTGTTGCGTTTTAAAAAATAGGGTACGAATTTTGCCACGAAAGATTAGTTGATAATTAAAGGTACCTTTAAAATAGAATCTATTATAATCATTTGATATTCGTAATTGTGCAGTATTACTGATGAATTGTTTAACAATAGAAACGAGAGAACGCATGTTTGTAATTGCCTGGAAATACCGATAGCTTATGATATAATGGTAGTGCAATGAATTCAATACAATCTACATCATTTTCAGCTCATGTTATCAATTAATTAAATAAATAATTTCATCACATCATGAATCCATAATCTAATAAATCTAACCATTATCAGATTGCTGTGCAAACAACAAATTAATAAATTATTTGCTTAGATGTCATATGTTATATTAAAATTTTATTTATGACGTTCCTCTTTTCACAATTGTTATACAACGTATATAAAAAAATTATAAGAAATGTATTAGATAGATAACCATTTTTTTCTCTGTTTTAATTGAAGTAATGAATCTAAAGACAAAAATATTATTTATTGAAAGCTACTTGCAAATTTATAATTTAATTAGATCCATGTGTATGTATTGTGTGCGCGTGTGCGCGTGTATGTATATGTGTAGGTAGGTAGGTAGGATATGTGAGGGGGTGGGTGGGTGTAGCACTAGCATTAAAAGGTTGTAACATTATGGATTGTAACAATAAAAAAAGATAAAATTATAATAATAATGAAATAATAATAATAATAATTTAATTAGATCTACTTGTGTATGTATTGTATGTGTGTATATGTATGCATGTAGATAGGTGGATAGGTGGGTGGGTGGGTGGTTGGATGAGTGGGTTGTGACATCAGCAACAAAAAAATCGATAAAATTGTAATAAAATAATAATAATAATAATAATAATAATAATAATATTAAATATCAATAATAAAATAATAATATTCATAAGGATAATGATACAAAATAAAAGAAAGATTGAAGAAAAATATAAGGGATCACAGGGAAGCTCTTACTTTACCACCTCATGATCCAGACTCGTGTTTATTCACGGCTGGCTCGCATCACTCGGGCTCACCAAGCATCTCACGATCGTTGCCGAACGAGAAAAATCCCTCTTTTCTCCATGGTGAACCGCTCCCGCCGTAGGCGTAGCCATGTCGAGGCGTCGACGTTGCTAGACCCCACCTTCCTGCTGGTAACTAGGGCTATGTCTACTTGGCTGGCCGTCTCAAAAAGCCGACCAATCCGCGATACGAGACGGCCACTGCCGTCGCGTAAAGTAGCGGAGGCGCCTTTGTCGCCCAGGTACGCAAGGGATCGCAGGACGGAGGGTGAAAGATCGGGGGAGGTGGGGGATCGAGTCTGCGGGCACGGCAGAAGAGAAGGGCCAGGCGAGTGGGGGGTGAAACACCACCCTCCGCGCGCGCCGAAGGGTACCTATGTGTGTGGGTGCATGTACCATTCGTACCAGCCGCCCCCGGGGGGGTTTCCTTTCTTCGTTACCCGTCGCGCACAGCCGAGCAACCCCGCGCTGCTCGACGGCTCAGTTGCTTAACACCGCGAGGACGACACGGTTGCGCCACGACGGCGAACACGCTGCTCTCACGTCGGGACCATCCCTATGAAGTGATCTACGTCACGTTATTTATTGCTTGCTCCTTCGGAAATGACCAAGTCTCGATCGGATGTTAATTGAAGAGAGTTACGCGCGCGTTTTATCGCCTTTAGGTCTCGTATACACCTGGAGAATATCTGAAAATCATTCTGTGACAGGAAGATACCCAATTTGGCTCTAACAAACGCGTAATATCAATTGTCGAAGAGGGATGGTATGGACATGGGAGTGATCAAAACGTCTTGGATATAATTTATGTAAGAGACGTACGCAAAACATACGTCGATTGGCGTTTCTTATCGAGAGTGCCGATGAATCTTGGTCAAAACTCTCGGAATAGTGTTGATTTTGACCTTCGAATCATTCCGTTTGCGCGTTTCTTAGGACGTGACCATCAGGTTTGGATGCGTCGATATCATCCCCATCGTGTCTGAAGCGAAATTTTACCGGTTACCTTTGAAATCAATCTTTCTCTGTCAAAGGAAATGAAAGAAAATGATTTTGTCAGTACAGAACAATTTGATCAGGCTTGCACGTGCTTTTATGAGTGAAACTTGACTATTATGCGCGACACTCTTTGCGTGTGTTGTTTAGTGTTAATGCCAAAAAGAAAAGGCAAACTTTCGAGTTATACTGAAAAAGTAACTTCGCATACACGCGCACAAAACAGTGTCGTGACAAACGACGGACAGAGCAATCTGTACCTGATGACAACGAAATATTTATTTTAACGAAGTGAAGAACACAAAAGCAAATAAAAATCATACATCGTCGCGATATGAACGAAAAAAAATAGAATTTCTCGAGCCCCACTTGATGGAACCTATTGTTCGCATTGCCGACGGTTAACGAAACATTGACAATCGTTTGCTGGCGATATCTTTCAACACAACGAAGATAAATCGAAATAAATCGTATTCTGTCATCGCAGAGTACTGCACATTCGCTGTAAATATTTATTAAAGGAGCTTAGTTTTCATAAATATGTACGAAAACGCCATATGATTTGTTAGATCTATGCGTCGCTAGGCCTCTTTTTATGCCAATCGTGCACGTAATACGACTTTAAGAGAATAAAATTTTGAACGGCCTTAAAGAAAATACTTTGTAACTTCAATGAAACATTGTATGGCAATAATCGTCGCACAATGATATCAAAGTATAGCAGATTTGTAAACGTTATTACGTTCATTTTGAGAATTTTTTTGCAACAAATCCTATTGAAACTAGCGTTAACTTCGTAAAAAATTTTGCAACATATTCTCTAATTTCTGTGCTTAATTTATAATCCAATACCGAGATCAAGAATCCAGGAAATATACAACGATTCTCTTCGATCGAGTTCCTGAACGTTAGAAGAATCTTTCGAAGAAACCGAACAACGACCCAGGAGACCTAATATTTATAATCACACGAAGACAGGATAGATAAGTTCGTTCTCTTGAATGTGCACTTTGATGTTGGCCAGTTTCGACTCAATATCCGCCTGTCAGCACCCGCATTACATGCCTATCGTGAAATTCATGGATCGAGGATCGACACAGATCACTTGGCTTCCAATGAACAAGTAACTGAGAATGCTTTGAACCCGTGCGATCTCAGTCAAAGGATCCGAAGATGCCGCAGCAGCAGCAACGATCAGCTTTCGCGATTCAAGAGCTGCTGGGCCTGGACGGCACCGGGAACCGGAGCGGAACCGATCGCGGGGGATCCCCGCAAAGTTCGCCGCCCGCCGGCGTCTCGGCTGTTTCCTACGCTCCAGCTGCACCTCATCACTCGAAATTATGGGAATACATGCCCAGCTTAAATCATTTAGGCAATCTGGGGAATCTGGGAAATCTGGGGAATCTGGGCAATCTCACGGCCTCGAGGATGGCCTACCTGAATGCGCAGGCGGCCGTGGCGGCCGCCTTTCTACCGCCGCCCCATCCCCACCCGGCTCACCACGTACCGCATCATCAGGTACATCAATCGGGCCAACTTCCGGCATCGCCGCCCGGCGTCAACTTGCATCCCGCGGCACATGCGCAGCATGTACTTCCTGGTACGGCTGTAACCACGAATCATCATCAACATAGCCCAACTCAGCATACGCCGCCTCATGGTAAGTCGATGATTTAAAAATTTCCGATTTTTGGCGGCTATCATCCTGTTAGGATCGATGTGGGGGAATGAGCTTCAGTTACGTAAAGACGATAATAATGCCAATAATTTGTACTAATTAATGATTATAATTTGTACTCTTGTGTGTAAGTACGTAGGTAGTATATTTTAAAATTTCTTTCATAATAATTTCTCAATATAATTGATACGCTAATAACGTAATGTTCACAGTCGCTAAGAGTTCGTTTTCTTATGATTCTTTGTCTCTACGATCAGGATCAATATTGCCAATGGATTAATTCTATTAATCGCTTATAAATGACGTCACATGCAAATAATGTGTGCTAATTTACATAGAACTAAATCATTCATTTTGGCCCACGTCTATTTTTTTTTCTTTAAAAATATGAATAATAGAATATAAAAGATTATGTTTTTATCTTTTATCTGCCAAACAAAATTTAATGCGTATGAGATCAAATATCTAAATATCGATCAATTATTGTATATAATTTCTGAAACATACTAAAATATGAATTAGTAGCTAGTCATAATATAAATATTAATAATAAAAGCATTTAAGACATTTATGTTTACTCCTACTTACATTGTAATATCATCAGTATAATTTGCATAAAAGATATTTAAAATTTTAATATATAATATATATTTTCTAATCAAAATAAATAAAAAAATTGAGGAATAGCCGATCATCTAGATAATTATCGCATAAAAAGAGCTAATTTTAATTGACATATTATTATTATAATAAGCATCCTTTTTTGGACGATATATTCATTGTATGATAAATTGTACGTTAATTGCAAACGAGATTGAACTTATGACCCTCTGCTTCGCAAGTCAAAGTAAATTAATAGGCGTATCGTCATTCTGGCATGAAACAAGCACTTAACTGCCACTTACAGCTATCACTTAACAGAGAGCCACTCAAGATCGAATTACCGAAAATCGACACATCTTTGTCGCACGTCCACGCGCGCCGTCGGGATTGTATGCGCCAAGAATACGAGGGAATTTTCGGGAAAACTGTATTCAATCGGCAGCTGCCCTTAGCCATCTTACATTCTCAATACACACAAAACGCCAACCGAGTGCCCTCCAATGTCCATCACTCGATCAAAGCAGAAAACTTTTATTTGCCGAGTATGTTGATTTGCCACTAAATTGGGCACAAATTGACGCATTTAGCGGGTGAAAAGCTGAACTATTACATGTTGTAAGTTGAGACTATTTCACCCCTGCAGCGCACAAATAATTAACAAATAACTCATTCCATATTTTATAAATATATACATTAGTTCTCTCCGCATATTGGCTATTTTTTGATAGAAATTTTCCATATTATTCACAAAACGTAATGTTTCGTCACACAATAAAGATAGTGTGATAAACAATCTTTTTTTGAAAAAGAAATGCATATTTTTATGGTGTTAGAATCAAGAGCAGAGAGAAAGAAGGAATGAAAAGAAGTGAGAACGCTGTGGGAATTGATTTATTTTCGTCAGAATAATCCTCAACGTTATGAATAATTAGTGGTATAATGAGTTGAGTGTTAGGCAGGCCTGCAATGTCTCACCAAAACACAAAGAGCATCGACAAAACTGGTCGTCCATCCATACAACTGTTCTCAACTTGCTTTGATATGATATTGATATCTTAAACATAATATTGGTATATTAAAATATATGTAATGAAATATTAAATATTATGTGTGTGAGTTTTATTCTCATTTATTATTATAATTACTAACATTATGTTTTACTTATTTATTATTACAGTCAAATTATAATTTATTAAATTATGAGGAAACAAAGAAATAAAACCAAATTACAATTTTATCAATAAAAGGTGAGAAATTAAATTAAATTAGAATTTTGAAATTAAATTAGAATTTTAGTATACACTATTATTAAACTATTTAAAAATTATATTACCATGTTTATTTGTGTGTACGTGTATGCGCGCACGTACCATGTGTGACACTACAATATAAAAATAATATTTACATTTTCGAGCATCGAATAAAAAAATACATAGAAAAACATAAATTTTATATATATCAAAATAAAATTTGCATATATAAATTTAAGCATACGAAGAATTCTTTTTTTAATGCATTTTAATCTCTTTTTTCATCATATATTTCATGCAAATAAACGCCATTTATAGTGTCTGTTTTAATATCTTGAGAATAAGATAATTTAATAATTAAATTATCTTATTACCTGCGAAATTGTAGTTGTATAAATTAAAATTTTTATCTCGTCGCATATTACACATCCACATATAGATATGTAACATATTTTGGTACCACAGTATATATAGTTTTAATGTAGTATATCGCTACTTAACAGGAGATTTCGCGACGTAGAACGAATTTTGAGAACGATTTTCGGGTGTCGAGTTCCAGACAGAACACACAAAGGATCTACCATTCTATTCAAATGTCACTCTGGCACCTCGTTTCACAGCATTTATTTGATGTGCTCCATTCGTTCGTTTTTGTCTTAAAACTTAAACAGGCTTAAAGACGAGAGCACAGACTAAGACTTATTACCGTTAGATTGCCAACTATTTAATTTGTTTTTAATAGCAATTATATTGATCTTTAATTGTAAATACACCGTAAATTGATGAAGAAATCCAAAGAGTGCTGTTTTTAATAATTTTATTACATCAATCCTTGATCAAAATACAACCTCAGATTTATAAAGAAATTTATTTTTGACTATGCACATTTATTTATTTTAGTGCAAAATTTTATCTAAAAATTTTTGTATTTTATAAAGAAAACTAATTATAATATATGAATGTGTGAAATATTATTTATAAAAGTACGAAATTCAGGATTACATTAAGACTTTATAAAAGATTTTATTTAAAAATATCTAAATGATTAGATTTGATATATTAAAGAGTATTTTCATGAACACATATTAATTAAATTTAATTAAGTTAATCATATTCTTTTTTTTCTTTCTTTAAAAAAGGACAACCAATAATTAGATCAGAATTAAGCTTAATATATTTAAAGTATTAATTAAATATATATAAAAGTTAATCATACAATTACATTAATAACATTTTTATTTATAAGGATTACAATAAAATTAAAGAATATCTAACGACAAAATATGTAATTATTATGGCATAATTTAAAGCCTAATAAAATTACGATAAACTATAACTTTTTTGATTTCTCAGAGAGTCTGGCATGGTAGAAATTATATTCAACCATGTAAATATGTATTTGATTTTCCGTCCTGAAAAATATAATATAATGTCACGTGGGGAAGAAGGAAGGTAGAAAACATACACGGAAGGATTCTCACGCAGAAAAGCAAGGTATATAACGATGATACCAACAAGTGAGAAAGGAAGAGAAGAGCATGTGTGAATAGAAAAAGGAAGAAGACGCAGGGAAGGGAAGTGCGTGAGCGGGCTTCTCAGGCGTTGATAGGCAATTTAGTTGATTGCCGACTTCAAACGATCCGAAAAAGCAGTTTCGAGACACGATGCTACGTCTAGGAAGCGAAAGGCGCGAATCAAATGCGATCGCGAATCTCGGGATTTCTGAGGGCAACATATATCCCTTCTCTTTCTGATCCCTTCGCTTCTTTTTTTTACTAAATTTCATATTTAAAAATTTCTGAATTTCATATTTAAAAATTTCTGAATTTCATAAACGAAGGAGTCGAAAAAATGAAAAATTTAATACAATAAACTCGACACAAATCAAATAAAAAAATCTATCTAGAGTCATCAATGAAAAAAATCTATCTAAATTATTATCTAAAGTCGCTATCCAAGATATAATGATAGTGAAAAAATTATGCCCCTCGCGTTCATCGCGCATGTCAATGTCGAAAATGTCACCGGAAGTTATCGCATTCGTGTATCCGCGTATTTCTACCCTAGGTGCGTAGTCAGACATTCGTCGTCGGTTCTCGCGCAGTCACGCCTCTGACGAAATGGTTTCCTCTGGAAAATCCGCGGAGCGGAAAGAAGGAGCGGAGAGAATGGCAAGCGCGCGATACGAACATGGTGCATGGTTTGCAGGCACAAATCGATACTGATTAGTACTTCAAAGCGTGAGGGAAGAGGGAGAGGGCGATCATGTGTGTCTTTCATGTACGCCGTTTACACATACGTCGATTCTAGACGTGTGCACGTACGTACGTTCGATATTTCGCGCGATAAGGGCGCGCGATAGCTCGAGAGCAAGAAGTCTCGAACAAATTAGCGGGTTTACAAACTCGTCAGCGCTCTTTGTTCCCGAGAAAAGTGCCGCGCGTCTCTTACACATAAGAGAGCGTCGCGGCGCGCCGACTACGTTTGCATAAATTTGTGCGCTCGAATTTGTAATCTTTTGCGCGGCCACGCGCAAGTGGCTCGTCATGCAAATTAGCGTGATGAAATTGATATAAAATAAAATTCTCTTGATAAAGTAGTACTTGATTGATGTGAACGAGAACTTAACTTTCGAGAACGATCTCAGCTGTTCCGCTTTACGCAAGATAAAATGACGCAGTCTTGCAAATAAGATAATGATAATTATTTAATAATTATAATAATTATGTATATATTACATATAGGTGCGCAATTATGTTCAGGATTTTATTGAAAGGCTATAAACCGATGTATTTATTGTTAAAAATAATTTTTATTATCGCGTTTTCGAGATATCTTCATTTCTAATATTTTAATGCATTTTTGATTATTCATATGTACATACATATTAGATTTATTTATTATAACAGGATTATCAAAACTTAAATTTAATATAAAGAATTATTTACATGAATAATCAAAAATGCATTAAAATATTAGAAATTAAGATATCTCGAAAACACGATAATAAAAATGTATAAGGTATTTGCAGTTATTTGAAGAAAAACGTTGCAGACAAAAGTGTGTCTGACTAATGCTAATTATAACTTACAATAAAATAGAAATTGTTTTTCGTAAAAATTTAAGAGGAAAATTATTCTAAATTTTTTAAATAAGAACGGTATGCTTTTTTATACATAATATTGTAAGAAATATTAAAACAAAATTTAATGATTATTATTGGAATATCAGTTTAAACTCAATCAAATCAATTTTATATGCGTAATATTATGCGTAACAGATATTAAATTATTTAAAACTAAATTAAATTACACATAAAATTTTAAATATAAAGTAAAAGATAGCAAAAATTTGTGTGTATTTTGTGTATTATGTGTGTGTTTTCTATACGTCAATGTATCTCACATAATATTAACATATTACTTGTATTGATATGACTATATAATTATGGATTATATTAAAGTACATTAATATTTACTATTAAATATTATACGTATAAATATATAAATGTGTATATCTATAAAGTTTATATACCGAGATAATATATAAATGTTGTGACGTTTCCTTTTTCGTACTTTCTACTTGTTTGTTTAATGAGCGTATATAGGATATAGGAATACAGTTAAAAATTTCAAAACGTATTAACCTAAGAATTTTTACGGTGAATAAAAACATTTAAGTTTCTTTTTAGAGTATTCTTCAAAGTCATCAGCAGCAGCTCTGATGAAAAAAAGGTAAAAAGAAGCAATTTATTCGCACAGAGACAGTAGAGAAGGGTCTGAAACTGCAGACTGGCGTCTGAAAAAGAAAATAAATGGCATTTTCTCTATAACCGAGGGGTA
This sequence comes from Camponotus floridanus, assembly GCF_003227725.1. Taxonomy (NCBI): domain Eukaryota; kingdom Metazoa; phylum Arthropoda; class Insecta; order Hymenoptera; family Formicidae; genus Camponotus; species Camponotus floridanus. The sequence goes on from NW_020229303.1 coordinate 61,240, forward strand.
TCTTGCATTTTTCGATATAATTCAAATATATTCCGAGGGTTTTTCATTAGTTTATTTCGCAGGAAAATGCAACGCAGTGGCGGTAGCCGGTTTGGCTTATGCAATTGCGCGCGCGCGCGCGAATGCAAATTAAACGAAATTAAACAGTTAATTAAAGTACTGGCGCTCCTAGAGAAGTTAATTGAGATTCTTGGGAGATTTGTCGCGCGGAATGTCTTAATTTAGTCCCTTAAGCGCCCTAACTCGCCTTAACAACTTAGAATAATTGGATAACACTGCCGAGGCGCACTCACCGCTAGGAGGAGGAAAATTTTAGTCTTCCAGCATGGACATTTCTTTTTTTTAAATGCGTTGCAATTTACCTTATACACGTTCAAAGTGATCTTGTTTTCATTCTTTCCTCGTAAGAAAAAATTCTTAGTCGCTTGTGATCGAAAAAGTAAAAAGATTTTTATATAAATTATGCAATATCTATTTATTTTATTGCCTTGTTTTGCTCTTGCACTCCCCTTTTCTCTACTGAAAATAATAATATTCTCGAGTTGTCAAATTAAAAGCATTTGATGAAATTTTTATTTTCATGTATATATAAGAGAAATAATAATTCCAATAAGCACACTATATTAATTAAGAAAAGAAAATGTAGTTTTTTATATTTCGATTATAATAGTTTATATTATAGTGTAATCATTTTAATAATTTTTGGATTATTGTGAATTTAATTAACAAATAGAATTAACAGTTAGAATTTTAACTTTATACGACACATAAGCTTACATATATGTAAAAAATATGTAATGAAATTACAATATATATGTATACATGATGTAAAATTATTTCAACAAAATAACGTTTGTAGAATTCATTATTTTATTTTTCCAATTCTCATATAACGAAAGCAAGAACTCCGTGTACATTTTGTAATGCACATTTTAATGATTACATTTTAGTTTGCAGCGTATAGTTTTACCGCAATTATTATTTTTAATAATAATTAAAATATAATAATTAAAATGCTTCTGTTTTTTTGTCTACTATAAATGATATGAAACAGAAGTAAAAAATTTGGAAATGTTAGAGTTTTAAATTAGAAAATGTTACAGTTTTTTTTTTATTATTTAATTATTTTAAGGAAAATTTTTATTACAATCAATTTCTTTAATTCTGATAATTTTTAAACAATTTTCATATTTAATAAATTGATAGAATTTTGTGTAATATGTACGTTTATATTCATTGAGCTATCTTTTATTTATGTATTTCTCAACTTAAATAATAATTTTTCTTGATATTTTTACTAAAAAATAGATTTCAATATCGAAAATTAAATCATATATATGAGTTGCTAATTTGGATACCCTATCTTTGTTCATCATAATAATCTAATTTTATTTTCCTCACTGATTGACACGAGTTTTTCCGATTCGGACAGAGAAATAATTTTCTCTCATTATACTCTTGTCGCGCGATGTCAATCATTTGACCCTCGTCGCCGCAGTAGTTCATCTAATCGTCTAATCGTATAATCCGCTTCGACAAATCAATTCGGGTCTCCGACCGAAAGCGCCACTTCACGCTCTATAGCTTTTGCCTGGTAACTATGCCGATTATCGAGATATACGGAATTTTACTCGGATTATTCAGCATAATATATTTTGACGCAAGATAACATTAAAATTCTAAATTTATCGGTAACGATGATATAATTAAATATATAAATTAATTAAATATATAATGCAAGAAATATCAATAAAACACAAGACACATCCCTAAATTAAATCTTATATTTATATTTAATTGTCGTAGAGTAATGTAACAATTTTATATAAAATTACACATATATGTTAATGTTATATAGTAAATTCATATTCCAGATATATTCTATTTTCCGCCTTACCTATATAAAAACGTATGCAATGAATTAAAAACGCAATCACAAGGTGCAAAACGTTCATTAGGTGTTCGAAAATTTAATTATACGATTAAGTATATCTGTAAGCATTACAAAATATATACAGTTTATTCATCATATTAATTCCCTTATCAGGTAATAATTGTTAAATCGATGTTTAATTGATATATATATGATCGAGAAAATCTCGCACGACTGAGGAGAGCTATGTTCAATTGTGAGTTATCAATCTAACGTCGCGACGTCGACAAACCGGTATCGATCTATTGCCCCCGATAAAATCATGCGCGTTAAACGGGGTACGTCCCGTTGCACCATAACTTGTCGGCATTGTTTCAAGGCGGGCGCGTACGTACAGCCGACTATCAATCGGCCTTTTCGCGCTGTGCACCCATCTCGTAAATTCTCACCCTTTGACACGCGCCCGATACGAGTCCCGAGAACCGGCAAGAACCGGGGAGAGGGGCAGGAGGGGGAGAAAGAGAGTACTAGCTATGGCGTCGGCGCGACAGTGGCAACCCTCGGCTGGCGTAGAAGCTTTAACCCCTCGGGACCTGCGGGACGTTAATGAAATAACACGGGAATTAGTCTCGGACATTACCGACAAACTATGTCCATTACCGTGCCCTGCGCGCGAAAATATAGCGTTCCACGAAAGCTGAACTTTGGGGGTTGCTGCAGGACGAGAACAAAATTTTAAGATTATATTTAAATCTGTAAGCTTTCATCTAAATCAGGGGGATAATTTCTTTTGCATTGCGTATGCGTTAAATTATATTTGCATGTGTAATATTTTTTATTCAAAATTATAATACTATTTGTTATTATACATTTTGATTAAAGTATTATGTGCTTTCTACTTATATCGCTAAATTTAAAAGTTATTACATACGGAAAAAATGAATGCACTTGTATTAATTATATCATGTTGTGTAATTGTTATGAGTGTTTTATTCTGTTAAATTATAAATAAGAAATGTGTGTGCACCTGTGTATTTAAACAAGATATTATATATAGTTTTATATATAGATAGAAAAAAAATAATCCATTTATTATAATCCTTAATTTTCTTTCATATAACATATGTAATTTTCTTTTCTTGACGATAAGACGTTTTCTGACATAAATAATAGATAATAAATATGGAAATATAACTGCAGATTTAAACAAATTAAAAAATCATCAATATAAACTTTTTCTAAACTGTTCATAATTATGTATTAAATATATTTACTGCTTATATAAAAGCAATACTGTGGTATCTTATTATTGAGAACCGAAGGGAAAATAGAAGGGTTTACGTGGGTTTAATCAACCCAGACCCTAAATTATCGATGAGTCTCGGCAATGGAGTTCGTTGACACAGCAAAATACTGAATTCAATAACGAACATAATGCTTTAAGCAATTAAGCGACATTAATATATATATAAAATTCTATCCACTGTTTGTGTCGCTTATTTTTATAATACTACGTGCAAATGCGTGCACATTCTGTGGACATCAACGTATCGTTGCTAAGCTTTCAAACGAGTCCGTGTAAGTCGTTCAAATCGGTACGGATTTCCAGCCCAACACCTCGATTGTCTTCGCTAAAGAGTGCTTCGCGGGTATATATGAATTCACGCCTCGAACACACGTACATCGTCATCCCCCTTTCCCTTCATCGCCTCTTACCACAACATGTTCCTCCGCACTTCTTTTCCCCAATCTTTTATCTTTCTTGCTCACCTCGTCGCCTCGTACAGTTGTCTTTTTCTTCCCCGTCCTTTCCTTGCTAATCCTTATTTTGCTCTTGTACCACCCTTTCCGTTCATCCCTTCATTACTCATATCTCCTACTACCCTTTCTACTCTGTCCTTCTCTCTTTCTCTTTTTCTCTCTTATATGTTAATCCTTCCATTATATTTTGCGCTTTTACATTTATTCAGTACCTAATTTTTTTTATAAATCTTTTCTTTCCATTAATGACATTTTTATTTATTTTTTTATGCTAATTTCTCGATTAAATAGTTCAGTGAACCAAAAGGGAAGAACATATTCTTGTCGCGTTTAAAAAATTAGGAGAAGTAACTAAAAAAGTAACTTATTTTTCAATTATTGTAAAAAATTTTCAAATTTCTAATAAATCATAAAGCAAGAGAGATACCCCACGCGCTGTGCAACAAACATAAAATTACGAATAGCGACTCTTTCGAGATCAAAATCGCATGTCATGTTATCGAGAAGATACGCTCGAGTAACGTGCTGAATGGACCGACGTGTTCCGCAGCCGTCCGCGTGCACGCCTTCTTCGACCCGTAAAAGAGACCCGTAGAGAAGACGCCTTTCAAGGAGTAACCGCAAATCCTAGTATAATACTAATAGGACCATAATAGGGTCAATAGAGCTTAGCCGCGCGACGACAATAAGATCTTGTCAAAATACGCCGGGTAACACGAGCCTAGGAAGCGGATTTTTCTCAATGGGGGTCTGCCTGGTCCCCCTCTCTCGTGTCAACCGGTACAAGGCGATGCGCATTATGGGGTTTTCAAAAAAATCTGAAACCTTCCACCCGGGTGCGCGATTGAGGTTTAAGTTTCACCGCGTTCGGCAACCGCCGATCCCGTGAAAGGAGAACGAATAGGAAAAACCGAAGAATGCCGTATCAGCCTAACACGCTATTCGAATTTCAAGTGAACAATTCCGCACACGATATATGTGTGCAATTTATGTTGAATGCGAGCTCGATTTCCGGTGACGTTTTCAGATATCCACGTTATCACGTATCATAATCTTTCAATTAATTGACGGTATTGTGAAAAAAAAACAATAACGTTTAATGAAATAATTGTGTCTCTATCCAATTAGTATGATTTTTTTAGTATATCCTTTATAGGATAAAACATCTTTTGGAAAGATTCTACCTTAGCCATCGCTTTGATTTTCACCTATATTATAGGAGAAAATTTACTTTGTTCTATATATACATGTAATCCTTGTTTCGAAGATGAAGTGTAGCAAACTCATGTGAAATTATATAATTGTAACGCTAATGTTATTAACATTTTTGAACATAATTCTAGATCAAAATTATTAAAGCTGATTAAACTATTTATTAAATTAAACTTATATATCACACTTAAAATATATTATTTTTATGCCAAAAATGTCGAAAATTTTGAACTGATATATCTGAGAAGCTAGAAGAGTTTTCAATGTGATTTAAAATGGTGATTCAGAACTCTATACATTATAATATACGTGAAAATTAATTCGAAAAGATGTTCGGTTTACCTCCTTGATCTCGACTGAAAATAAATTAAATTCAGAATTAATTCTCGTATATTGTTGCGATTATTCTGTCGAGTTAATTATATTATTGCGACAAATGCAGAGTTTCAACTAATTAATTATGTGTTTTGTACTCATCATATATAAGACTTTAAGTTATGTTTTTATAAGGGTGAGAGGTTCAGTGATTTAATAAACGCAGAGTAAATTGCAGAATATTTTCGCGCATGTATACAAAAATTTTACATTATACTTTCAAACGTTTCCATTTATAAACCGATTTCTTTCAAGGTAATATATCTTGCTTTACGCCAAACAAATAAGTTAAGCTTGTTAAATTTCTCGTCAATGTATACCATACCTTTCCACGTTAATTTATCAAACAAACGCGCAAACCCCAGGTCAAGCTCGGCGTCCCCATTTTAAGACGCCGGCTCGTTAAAGTCATTTGAGGGAGCAGTTCCACTACCATCATCACCAACCTTCCCTCAGTGAAACAGAATCTATCTCGTAGCCGCCAACAAGCCCCAACTTTCTTAGAAGCCAGGCAAATCTTTTTCAACCCCTGTTTTTCGCCACCCCAGGGTCTACACCGCGGACGACTTTATTAGAAAATGGCTGCACCGTGAAGCGTCTTAATATACAGTGTTTATTTTCCTCTTAACAATGTCTTTGTGCCGTCGAATCTTATGCGCTTTTTCACTGTACAAGCAATTTAATAATTAATACATAATATGATTAAAGATGAATTAAAATTTATAGCTATAATTATTAATTTTATTTATTAATTTATCTATTAATTTATATAATTCATCTATAACCTATCTACTATTTTTATGTATTTATCTGCTTTATTTATCTATTAATTTATTTATTAATTTGGTAAAAATTATTCGAAATTCTTTAGAAAATTAATGGAAATTTTGAACTTCGAATTGGTTGGCTTGAAATCAATATTGTCAGGGGAATAGAAAAGAGGATTCTTTTGATAATCATTCTAATGAGATCTATGTCATGGTTTTCTTTTCTCCAGCATAGAGAGAATTTTTTTATGAGGTTTTAATTAATTAAATTACGGTTAATTCTCATGTTGAATAATTAAAAGTAGCGCATTTGAGTGAAACGTAATATATGTTTCTGCAGAAAGAATAAAGAACACTGAAATTTGAAATATTTTAGGTAGCTATAAAATAATCATCGAATTAACTTTTTTCTTTCTTTCTGCTCTTTAATCACAGTTTGCATTAACGTGTGTTTATTTATTTAAAAGCGTGTTGAAAACAGTTAAACTATAAATTAATTTCTTATTTCATTCTTTTAAATAAATGTTATATATCAGTTAATAGCAGAGAGGTTTAAACTTTCGACAAAATTAATATTCCAGAATAATTCTCTGAATATAACTAACATAATTCCAATTATTTTCAACTATGAATCTGCCAAAACGTTATAAAAACTAATTGTGATTAATATTATTATTATTTTTCTCACCATTTATGACTTGTTGTGATAATTGATATTTATGTATGTGTGTGTACACAATAAGAAAAAGTTATTTAAACAGTTTATTATTTTATTAATTTTATATATAAATATATATAAAATTTCGGATTTTATTGGTTAAAAAATAAATGTCTTACAATTCTCTCTTTTTCTTATTGTTGATAAGTGGTATATAAAGACATGTTTTTTCTGTTTTAGGATTTTCGCAATCAAAAGGATCATTTCCAAATACGAGTCCCGGTATGTTTTTAATTTTAATATCTTTAAGATTGTTCTTAATACATATTTTCAATTATAAGATAATACTGCAATGTAATAATGCATGATGTTAATTAGATGTGTGACCCAAATAATTCATTTAAAAAATACATATATTTTGAAACATAAATATAGAAATTATATAATTAATTTTGATTTCTCGTAAATTTACAATAATGCACGAGTCACATTTATTGAAAAAAATTCAATAAAGTATAACAAGCTGCAACGAGATAAAATAGATTAATTCTTTATAATCGATAGTCTCAAGAGAAAATATAGGTATAAATATATTATAATTCTTCAGAAAATCATAACTCCAAGTTTCACAAGATAACGACAAAAAGATAAAACGACATAACATTTTTAATAATATTCACACGAAACTTTTACGCGTGTCGTGAAACGCACGGAAATTTACCAGACTTCTTTCTCAAGGTAGCAAAAGCGACTGGCAAAATCGTAAACTCATTCATGTCGTCGCGTTGAATTTATGACGCTTTTCGGATGCGAGAACTGTGAAAAATTGATTGTACCTATATATGATATGTACGGTGTATACTTGTTCTTCCCTGTGTAATAAAAATAATATTTTCGAGTCGCACACTTCCTTTACCAGCGTGAAATTATGCAAATAGCAAATTTGCATTAGTCAATTATACATTAATAATAAACGATTATATTACGTATTAACTTATCGGTCATCAATTTTTTTGCGAGGCATTATTTTAATGATTAAAAAAGATATCAATTTCATTAATGAATATGAATACAAATAAGGGGAGTAAGATGGGAAAAAACATAATCATAACGAATGAATACCGAGTCATCGTCATTCTAATAATAATTCTTCGATAATGAATTCTACAGATGCCATAACCATTGTCGCCATATGATGACATCATGTGCACACTGAAAGAGAAAAAAAAACTGCTTACGTATTCATGCGCGCGATGATTTCGATTTTTCCGAACCATTAAGCGCGGCCCGTTTGGCCCGCAAAGCGATGTCGCTCGAAACAAGATACGACAACTTGAAAATGATTACCGAGGATGAGTTTCGTATCTAATGGGGATGTGTTTCTGCATTACTTGCTACGGATATTCATTGTCAGATCATATAATCGGTCAATTAATTATTATTAACAATTTTTCGGCGTAACACTATGCACGGTTAATCTTCAATTCTATTGATATTTTTATTAACATTGTACAAGAATTATATTTGTGTGCGTTAATTTCGAATGTCTATTATATCAATAATTATTTAGTAGAAACAATGTATTTGCCAAAACATATGCATATATTTCTATATTTAATAATTTTTTAAGATTTTAGTATGATTTTATTATCATGTAAAAAAAGAACATGATTAATTTTGTATTATTAATTGCATTTCAAACATTTGACGTTCTTTAAATTCATTAATTATTGATTTATTAATTTATCAGCGTTGTTTAGAGATAAACAACGAAGTTTTTACTCTCTTGATTAAAATGACTTTATTAAATGATTATTTGAAGTAAGTTTATGTCAAAATTTGCACGTCTCAATATCATTATTTTCAATTTAGGAGAAATAAATAGCCAACCTCATTTAACTTATATGAGAAATATAAACCACAACAAGAAGTATATAAAGATATCCCAAAGCGTACAGCACCCTCGAAGGCGATTTAAGATTTGACAGCAGGCGTGGAGACGTACTCGAATTTCGAGCCAAAAAAGTCTCCTGTTACAGATTAGCGTTTCAATGTGGGTGTACCCACAGCACCGTCAATTTTTCAAAATATTTTGACGTATAATACAATATATCTAAACGATACCATATTGATTAAAGTGGAGGTACATTAGATATTGAAAAGAAAGAGAAAGAACGTAAATAAATTACATTAATTTTAAATAAAAATTTTAAATTGTATTCAAAATTAATTAGTAAGAGAAATTAAAGTTACCCTCGCATTTTGCATTTTTATAAATCTTCTATATTATCCTATTTAGTGTACTTAAATATTATTCTTGAATTTTAAGGATCATCTTTAGGTATTGCTCAAAAATAATTTAAGCGAAAATTATTTAAATCTGAAAAAATAGATTGCAATGTATCTTTTATCTGTGCTTCTCCTATAATTATTCATTTAATATTTTGAGATGCAATAGTTACCAAAGTTGTGTTTGTGATGTACACGTGAACGCAATCAAGATGCTGCGCTGAATCGGTGCCGGGAAAATTTCTCCTCGCGAAAAAACTGACGGCGGTGCCGGATGGTTGGAGATTCCACACCGTGTTTTCGCGCATCCTCAATTTTCCAGCAGCCTTTTCCAAGTAGCACCCTCGCTATCGCCGGGGGGAGAGAAGGTGGAGGAGAGGACGGGCGGCAACGCGCGCGAGTCTCCTTTTACTCGCAGGATCCTCCGTAGTATTTTCCTTTGCCGGCAAATTGGACTATTACGAGCTCTGCGAGCTCGTACCTCAGAGGCGCATTTTCGCGAGAGAACCGCGTATTTTCTCGCCCATCCACTATTTGGGAAATCCTTCACACTACGTTTCGCTTCCGCGCTCACTTCTTCTCTCTCTTCTCCTTCTCTGTCCGTCTCTCGCGTCTCAAAGTGCTGCGCACAGTTGTTAAAACAACCAATTCCGACAAAAACCCCCTTGTTACCGGGTGTCTGCCGTTTCGCCGCGGGGGCAGCTTCCATAATTCTGACGGAAGACACTACGGGCCTGTAAAAGAAGTCGCCGCGCGCTCATAAAGACGCGTGAGGATTGCCTCCCCCGATAAATATTAGACCTCGTAATCACTTTCGCTGAATGTTTCCGTAAATCATTTCCTGCTATAAATTTAATGTCATTGGTATATTCATTGCATGAATTTTCACATATTATCTTGCTATAAATAACATTTATGTTATTAATAGCAAATAATATTTATGTTATTTATAGCAAATTAATACGTGAAACTGTTTTAATATAAATTTCATGTCTGCAAAGCTTTGATAATATTTAATAATTTAATTGGTATTTCAAAATGACTTAGAAATACTGACTTGAGGATATTAGTAACTTATGTAATATATTGTATTAGTACATCAAATTAACATCAAATTTCCGATTAAATGAATTTCATACGTTGGGGGCTGAATTATGCGAGGTATGTGGAAAGAGGGACGCATTCATGTTTTGCTGTCTGAATATGCCACGTCAAATGGTAGTACATATTTCCAATTATAATGAAATCAACAAGAATGGCTCTCTAATTATTCGTAGCATTATCGCGACGATCAATAATTGCTGTCATAATTTTGCATTAAATTCCATTCAAATAGGATAACGTCAAAATATTATACACGTATATGCATATTATTTGTTCTACTAATACATATACTATCATGATTTCGCTAATTATTTCGCTAAGTGTTTTATTTGATACACGCATTACATTTGAAAATTAGAGCGTGTGTTATATTCCTTATGAAAAATCGAAAAATAATTAGAAAAATAACTTCCGCATTTTATTTTTAGAAAAAGTAAATGGGAAAATGGGAAAAGGTAAATTTGAAGAAGTGACAAAAAATTGTTCCTTTTCTTATAATATAATTCTAAATAAATGTATAAAATCTCACATGTGTAATTATATATATAATATTGTACAATCTAAGATTAATTTAACTTTTTCTAAGACGAACAAACGATGCGAGAATTATATTTCCTTCTTGCTCTTATATAAGTGAACACGAATATCTGAGGAAAAAAAAGATATTTCGTATAAAATTAGAGAGAGAGGGAGAATTCACCATAAATATTAAATAAAATTGTTATATGCATGTGCGACTTGATGCATCATTACGCACGTTGTACACACTATTGCAGAATAGGCCAACGATTATATCCTGTCGAAAGGGGGCCACGCGTTATGGAGCGTTTAGAGGAGCTCCCGAACTCCGATCCAATCATCTCGTTTCCTCTCATATCGATTTCACCGTCCGCTAGAAATTTCTTCCGTGAAAAGAAACGCGCGGAACAGGCACGGGGAGAAAAGGGGTCGAACAAGCGACGTGGCAGGGAATTACGGTGGTAACTCGCGACGACGGACGACGAAGGAAAGAGAGAACAAGACCTCGGGTTTCTATAAACGATTTTGAAATTGTGTGCGTCTCGGGCACGAGACTAGAAGACGGGGACAAAGAGAAGGAAGGCGGAAGCGCCAGGACAGGAAGGGACGGCGAAAATCGAAATTGGGAGTCGGCATATATAGAACTCGCTTTGGCGAGCGAGGGGCAGAGAGAGGGATGGCTCGTATTTTTCTTCCATGAAAAATTAAGTGCGTTCAGCCATGAAGGAGCTCGTACTTGATTACTAGCGCCGCTCGAGTGTGGGAGCCCTGCCAACATTTTCGTCGTCGTCGTCGTCATCCTCGTAAACGCCGTCTCCGTTTTAAGGGTCGCTACCCTAAGCTATGCATATTCTTGTGAAGTTCTGTGGATTCGCGCGGTTCGCATGATATGTGAACTTAACTCAACTTTTCGTCGTCGTCTGTCCGAAAAATAACCCTGCCTTTCTATTTTGAAACACATACCGAGACAAGAATCATTTATCAGAACAAAAAGTATAAGTTTGAAAAATATTTAAATTATCAAAAATGTATGTATATATAATATATAAAACACATGATTCAATTTTAAAGGCACTCTTTCTCTAAGACTTAATATAAATTAAATTAAATAGTTCTGTATACTTTTTGTAATGATTACAATTAATAAGACGTGAAAGTAGTCCTTTTAGAAATAATTTTGACTTTGAAAATAGTTATTTCGAAAAGAAGATTTTTGCATTATACAATATTTAAAATCATAAAAATTATAAAAATATGTTTAACATTATCTCTTTTGTATCTTTAAAACTAGGGATGAATTTACAGATTTTTTTTATTTATCACTTATGTGTATAGTATATGTATGGTTCAATGGGAATTCTTTGTCATGATTTACATTGATTAAAAATATGACATAAACGAATAACTAAGACAAAAAGTAATTAGAAGAAGTAAAAAAATAGCACAAGTTTAATCTAATTTATAATATCAAAAGATAATGATATAAAAATAAATCTACGTACTTTCTTCGTGGATACATTATTTTTACACATTAAAATATAATAAGCGAATTAAATTCAGAAGAAAGCGATTCGATACAAATAAAATCGAGTCCAGTTGCTTGCTTCAAATGTCATTTTTGTTTCCTCTCATCCAACTTTTTCTTGGTCCCTGACTTATAACTGATTATAACGGCGATAACGATTCATGATACGAACGTGCTTTCGCTTGTAGCCGCTTTCTTTCATCTAACAAACTCCGTCGAGGGGGAGAGGATGTCATAACGCGAGGGTGTCGTACTAGGGACGGAAATAAGCATAGAGAAAGAAGAAGAGAGAGAAAGAGAGAGAATAGAAGAGAATAGAATAGAATAGAAACAGAGAAGAGTGTATGTAGAGAGCATCCATATCCCAGAAGACTTGACAAAGATATTAATTAAGAATTAACATGCGTATTGAAACTACCCTTAATTAGTAACACCGCTATCCGGAGTGTGTGCTTCCGTATCTATGCATCTACTACTCGGGATCTATTATAATATTTGAATATTTTGTCGGATAAAAAAATAATAATCATATATATATGTATAAGAAAAGTGTATCTTATCAGTTTTAAAACTTCAATTTTGAAAAATCTTTCAAGATTGACGACGAAAACTTAGGGACTTCTAGGCTTCCTCATTGTTTTTGCGCTAAACCTATTGGCTGGCTCGTTACAGGCAAAATCTGTATGCATTGCATGGAGTATGTGAAATTATGACGTCACCTCCTGGAGGCCATTTTAGCTCAGCTGGTCGTAACAAAAAGCAGCTTGAATAGCAGGACGCCATGTCCTCTGTGCCTCGCACCAGAGAGTCGCACAATAGAGACAACAAAATTTGTGCGTGTGTCAGTGCCTCGCATATCTCAAAGAAATGCGTTTTATATGTATTTTCGTATGTATTCGTAAGCACAGAATTAAAAATTTCCAACAATATAAAGGAAAGCAAGACTCTGATAACAAAATTTTATATATATATATATATATATATATATATATATATATATATAATTTTCTAAATTATAATATAAATTATATTTATGCATACTGATCTCCAACATAATAGGAAAAAAGGAAAATATGTGATTAACAGATATTTAACAAAGAACAAGATTATTTTTAAATTATTATAAATATATATATTACATTTTTTATACATATATTACATTTTTCATTTTATTACTATTTAATATATCAAATTTATTATTATTTAATATTATTTAATATAATAAAATTATTTAAGATAGTATTTTTGTTTTGCTCCAAAAAATTTGAAAAATCGATAAGTGCAAATTAAATATGGCAAGATACCTTTGCCTCTCGTTCAATTATTTATTTATACATATAAGCATTTGGCAGACACACTTTCTGTAATGTAGTACTCTAGTATACTTATTAAAGGTAAGAGGCAAGAAACGAAATTAAAACGTATATCAAAAGAAAAGACAAGCTCTCGCTTCAAAAAATATTTTGACATATACAGATGCGATGGTGGTTACATGTGGTCTAGTAAATTTTTTACATTAAAGGAGAGGGAGAAGGAGAGGGTTTTAGGTTACACACCGTACGGATGGCGCTTTAAAGCGATACACGACTCGTATAAATATTGCGCGCCTGAAAATGCGCCGTCAAGAGCACGTCCGGACCATCCTCGACTCCTCGAGGCGGAATTGCGAAGAAAGGTAGATGGCGAGAGAGAGGAAGAAAGAGAGAGAGAGAGAGAGAGAGAGAGAGAGAGAGAGAGAGAGAGGGTGGCGGAAAGAGAGGTACCTTTTACACCCCTGCCTGCCCTCTATGCGGATACAGTGACTACATTGTGGGTTTAGGGTTCATTGTGCGTCCGGCACCACCGGGCATTGTCGCGCTTTTTCGAGGGCCGGAGATTCACACCTTTTCACAGGCGCGATTTTCCACGATGGGCGCGTTCCATTGAGCGAGAGAGAGGAGGGCAAATCGGAGAATGGGATGAAAGATCGGAAGAAAAACCTAGATGCGCGATGCGAATCTTCTATCTATATAAACACACCGTTTCCAAGAACGATGTTTATATTTGATTTTTTTGGATAATTGTTTTTTTTTACGTACATGATATATACAATAGAAACAGCTCGATTTTTTATAAATACATAGTAAAACATCTATTGCATCGAGAGATCGGAGTTAAAATACACTTGTAATACATTATATTTAAACATAAATGAGATATTAATATGTAATATTAAGAAGAAAACAAATATATTGTAATAATGCAATTTTATTAATTATTTTATTAATAAATATTCATCTTCTTTTTTTACGTATTTGAATATCGATTCTTAATAGGAAACTCAATATCTGATATATGAATAATCTGACATGTAAATAATCAGCATTTAATATGGATTATGCATTTAATGTGGATAATAAATATTTAAAATATTATTAAAATGTATTTGTGACAGTAGCATTGAAGCATTTTATAACTAAATACGGGGAGGTTAAAAAGATTTTTGGAAGAGAACATTTTGCAAGTTTATACAATCAAATTTGATATTATTAATAATAATTTTAAAAAAATATTGAAGAAATTAATTTCAAAAAATGTTAATCTATTCAATATTATATCTATTTCTTTATATATCCTACTCGAATTGATTAATGCAAAATTATATCAAATTAACCAATAGTATGCATAATTATTTTTTGATCAGTCTTTTAGGTATAATTGCTTTACAGATATTTTTCTCATTTTCATTTTTGCAGATCGTTTTCTATATTATGAGAAAAATCAATTAGCATTTTCGATTTTAATATCAATCAAGATGAATTATTATCGAGCCCCATTTTCTTTTGTTAATTTTTCCAGACTTCATTTAACTGTTTAATTTCGACAATCTTCTGAAAGATGTATATTTTTCAACTCTTCATGAATTGTAACAAAAGAAGCTTTAAAACCTATCAAGTTTCTCTCTCTCTCTCCCTCCCTCTCTCTCTCTATTTCTCTTTCTTTGAAGAGACAATTAGACTCTTTTCCCAATCTTGAGGGGAGTCAACGAGACATTGAAGAGATTGTTCGATCGTTAAGTTTCTTCTGTAGTATCTACATCGACATCCAAAATAAGAGAACTTATATTCTTTGAATAAATAATCGGCGTGAAAGATTATAATGCTTTAATTATATACTTTCCATTTTTATAAAATATTTATTGTTTCATCTTGATTTGTTAAAATTGCTAAAAAATTGCTAAAAAATCTTAAATATAACCTAAATAATTTCGTGAAAATTGATATATATATATATATATATATATATATATATATAAATTTAAAAAATTATATATTGAAAACTTATTGAATATTGGAAAAAAGAAATAAGATAGATTGTCATAAAATTACCTTTTCTTCTATTTCACGGACCTCTATTTAACGGATTCAGGAGCTATGTTTAGATTAACATGTGCAAGAGTAACTTTGTCTGGCGCCAGTACAAAATATGCAGCATAAGTTCAGAAATATAAAGTTACATTGAAAACAGCCGGTAGTCAACACTTTCCTGAAACGTTACATATGCTTTTGGAATGCCGTATTACGGCGCTTGAGACAGACTTTCGGAGTTTGTCGCAACGTCTGGCCCAAGATTGGTTTAGTCAGGTGAAGTAGAAAACATTAATTAAATTTTATATAAATGTACATTGTATATATTATTATTTCAAGAAGCAAAAATAATAGAATATTTTAATTAAATGTTTTGAATAAATTAATATTATAATTATTGAGTTTATTAATAATTCGAGTGTATTTAGATTTAGCGATTATAATTTTTATATTTTTATTTATTTTATAATATTTTGTACAACCCTTTCATTATTATTAGTTGTATTACTTACATTATAAATACTTGAAGAGCACATCTATTTTCATTTATATAATACAATTTAATAAAAAATAACTTTCATTTTAAAAAAAGAATAAAGTATGACGTACATATATAATTTGTAAGAAAGGAAAGAACAAATTTTTGTTTTTTATTTCTTGTAATTTTTAAATTGAAATTTTTTGAAATTGAAAAATTTGCGTTATTCTATGAAATTTCTACTAATAAAATGGCCAAGTCTAATACTTTGACAGATAATGATATATTAATGGCACAATAAATACAAGCGTGCAGTATCTGCATAATTATGAATTCATTGAATCATGAAATTTCTCAATTATATATTCACTCAGTTTTCGACATTTAATGACATTATTTGCAAGAGCTCTGTTATTTATCATGATTATTCCATTTCCGATCATTGATAATATATTGTTTTAATTAGAATAAATTATCTAAATTATCGTTAATTAACAAGAAGCATTATATATAACCGTCACGTCAATTCATTTGAATCTCCGTTGAAAGCTCGTATTTATAAATAAAAGGAAGAATAAAATTATTCTTAAATTATTCTTCCAAAATTATTCTGAAATTGTAAATGTAATTTTAAAAATTGAAAGAAAAAAATACGCAAAATTTTCGTTTAGCTTATAAAATAAATTTTGCTTAAAATTCAATTATAAAGATAACATGCAAGTCAAGGATTAATATTTAACACGATTGCGGAATTATGTAATATTTATTCGCAAATCCTGTTTAGAACCGTGCTATTCCTCGACGATTCCCGCGGATTGCGGATTTTCTGACATTTCGTAAAAAATATAACGTGTCACGCGTCGTCGAGTCCGGTCACTGGGCTAAACTTTTCACGATATACCGTCGACAATTTCCCCGGTCATTGGCGTAAAGTCAATGCTCATTGCGAGACCGGAGCGAGGATGGCTTCCGACAGTGGGTGGACAGGAGGTGGCAGAAGGGGTGAGACGAGGAGAGTGAGAGGAATTAATGGGGACGGACTGTAGAAGTGGCTATAGCCTAGAGTCGTGTTAGGGCCAGGGCCATTAAGCTTAATGACATAATGAAGTAAATGGCTGTGCATGCCATGCCACGGCTGGAACTATAGCTTATAACCGCCGCGCCTCCATCCCCGCGCAATATACTGCGTGCCAGGAATTCCTGACTTATGCCAGTACTGCCCAGTCGAAAGGGGTAGCCGCGCAGCTCTCCCTCTCTCTATCTCCTTCATTCTTCCCGCTGATCTCTCTTTCTCTCGTCCTGTTGGTATATTACATAAGGGGCGCCCTACGTACTGCTGTACTGTGCCTGCACACGTGCTGGAAGTGAATTTATTTCAGGGATTGCCAAGACGTCAGCATCCGGACGTCCCCCGTTTTCTCGGAGAGATTATTCGCTAAAAACCGCATCTCATTCTCCTGCCCGTTTAGATATCCTGTTCAAAATACGTTGGACTTGTCAATACTCCTTTAATTATTTAAGCTTGAAATATTAGAAAGGATTTTTAAGTTTTTTTTGGGAAGAAACTATATACTGCGATTTATTTCTTATTTATTAGCACATTGATATTACATTATTTCTTTTTCATAATAAAAAAAATTAGATTGAGGATCTGATGAGTTTATTATTATATTTGATAATTAATCGAATCGAATATCTGATTTAATTAAATGTTACAGTTGAAGGCAGTTCTCAAATGGTTTTATACATCCAACATTTCCAGGGACGATAGGTTAATAAAAAATCAATTTTTAATGAAAAACTGATTAATATAGATATTAAATAACTTTAAATTAGTTTTAGTATATTAAAAATAAGTAAAAATTTGTTTTTCAAAGCTTAATAAAGATATGATTTTAATTTCATTTTTAATTAGTGTGACGTATATAATAATAACTATATTAGCATACATTGCACATATACACACACACACACAAATACGTCCATGCATATATATATATTATTTTTGACATATTTTAACAAATTTTGATAAAAATTCTCCTATCTCTGAATAAGTATTTTTATATAATAATATTATTCTATTCAATTTTATATAACAAATAAAATAACATCGCATGAATAAATAATCAAAAAGTTTTTGAGTTTCCTCTCACAGAATTCATGAACATAAGACAAACTCGAAGAAGAAGATTGATAAAAAAATATCTTGTTTTCATGCAATCAACACTTCGTTCTTTGTTCTTACTTGACATTTGAATGCACAGACATCACAATATTCACACCATTCTTTAAGGCTCGAATTTCGAACATGACCAATACGAGAATGAGAATGGACCACTACGCGCGTAAAAACACGAGGTGTGAAATCCGCGTTAAGAGAAAAAGAATTAGAATGAAATGTGCTGTAAATTGAGAAAGGTCGAAGGTTCCGAGAATTATTCATTGAGGCTTGGAATTCATTATTATTCGATTTGGTCGTATTATCACATTTATCATCGTATTAAAAGCATACTTTCTATAAATTATCCTTGAGGATCATCCTTACTACGTAAACTGTCTTAGCAAAAAAGAATATATGATAGGATATTTACTTTTTAATTGTTTTATTTGTCTTAGTTTATTTGTAATTTAGTAATAAATATATATATATATGGATGTATTTATTCTTAATAAAATTTTAAAACAGAATTTCTTTTCACAATTTATAGAAAAATAATAACAAGAAGAATAATAATAATAAGAATAATATTTCTGATATTGGTGAAAATCATTTAAAATAAATGTAAATGTAAAATTTATCTCCCACTTTTGTTCGAATAAAACATATATCATTTATCATACAAGCTTTACCCCTGTCGCGACACACTTAGCATCGGTTAATCGCATGTGAAAAAAATCGCAGGCTTTTGCGCGGCGCATGACTCTCCAGAGAGCTCGACGATCGACTCGACCAAATTAATTCGACCCCGAAAACATCGCGGGTGCATTAACAACTTACCCTAAAGCTACCGGTCGGTCCGCTACAAGTGTTTTACACACACTGTAACACGGTGTAGAAAAATTGGCAGGGTGGAGGGCCCCTAATCTACCGAAACATCCCTCGGGATGTATCTAGGCTTCGACTACGCTCGAATACGCTCCATTCGCCCTTCCGACTCTGTAAACGACTATGTTACACGTTTCATGTATTCTATAAATAATTCCCAGTTCGATAGATTTTTAAGGAACGTTTCAGCGATTGGTGATTCAACGTTCCTAGACATGTAATATCAGATGCAGTATTTGTTGAAAATTAATTTGAATATTCCTTGATATTTATATAAAATAATAAATATGTGAATTATATTAAAATTATTATCTTTATAGTATACATAAACATAAACATTATTATTCGGTAAAATAATTTTTTATCTTCGAATTTAGTATTGAATTTTTCCTTTAATAAAAATATGTCATTATATACTTTGACAATTTTTCTATCATTAATTTTTTCTGTATAGTTTGTTATAAATGCGATTTATTTATTATCTATAGAACACAAATAATTTACCTACTTAATAATTTGTAGAAGCACATTCATATATTTGATTTTATTATATATTACATATTATGTTTTTTTTTTAGAAATAAGTTCATTTAAACATTTCTCTCCGTCATTAATATTTATTTATTAAATTAACTTATGCTAATAAAACACTTCATTATTATTTAATAATGCATTTTATAATTATATACACGAATATGTTTTTAAAAATATTGTAAGAAATAGTTATTCTTCTAGATAATTTTTCCGAATAATATCTTTTACGAAAGAAAAAGCTATTGTCAAGACATCTTATAAATTACACAGTTTAAAACAAAACTGTGAGAATAAATTTGATCATACAAGGGATCACTACAGGAATCATACAAGGGATTACTCCCAAATCTGTTAGTTAAACCATTGATTTGTTTCTTCTCAGTTATTTCTTGAGTTATATTTTGTAATTGATACAAACTGAAAGAAAGAGAGAAAATAAAAACATTGAGATTGAGAGATTCGCCTTCGAGGTAATTTTCACGTGAATCTACAAAAGGCCATTTATGCCATCCTCGCCGATGGAAAGGGTAGCAGAGGAGCGGAAACGAATTTTCAATTACCACGTACAAAAGGGCAGGTAATTCCCACTTTAAAATGTCTTGGCGTACATACCGCGAACGGCGTGGCGAGAGTCGGCCTGAAAAGATTTCCAAATTAAATTTCGGGATTAGTACCCGGGTTTAATGCGGACAAGTGATAGCAGAAGACGTCCCAAGGGTGTGCTAGGCGCTACCACGACCCTTCTACCACTCTCATGGGACCATCATACACACAGCTCACTATGCAACGACACGACGATATGCTGTCTTCCCTCGCTCGTAACACTTCACGCGTTTCCATTTGTTGGATGCAAACTCGTTCCCTTTTTTCCATTCTCTTTCCTTTTTCTTTATCTATTTATCTTTATTTTTTTGGAATGTGTCGATTTTCGTCCATGAAATGCTTGCTCTGTTGAAAGGAACAGTCAAAAACGCAAATCGTATGAACTGT
The DNA here is from genome assembly GCF_003227725.1 of Camponotus floridanus. Classification (NCBI taxonomy): domain Eukaryota; kingdom Metazoa; phylum Arthropoda; class Insecta; order Hymenoptera; family Formicidae; genus Camponotus; species Camponotus floridanus. Next base: position 81,718 of record NW_020229303.1, read on the forward strand.
AATTTATTTAAAACCGATGCTCGATTATTTATATTTAATTCGAAGCAGGAAATAGCGGAGCAATCTAAAGATTGATTACGATTTCATCGGTTTATTTCGAACGAAATTAGTAGAAAAAAGATAGATCGAAATCGGCGTGAGTCTCAGAGACGTACTACTATTTCTCAGCAATTGAGCGTTTTATCAAAGCTAATGCAAACTTAATCCGCTTAGTTTACTCATCAAAAGTCTATTAGTTTCATAACGTTTATTACATTAAATCAATTTGTACCAAAATTCTTGAAATTCAACAATTTCCTATATTTTTAACAAAGATTATTTATTATGAGAAAAAAAGTAATATCAAAATTGTGATAATATTATCGTCATAATCTGATAATGAAAAACCTCTAATAAATAGCTGTAAATATAAATATTTATTTAGAATTTCCTATTATAAAAGAGCAAAAATTTTTAAAAACAAAAAACGATATATAAATTTCAATATCTTTTTTTTACAAATGAGAGAAAAGCAGAAAATTGAAAATATTGAATAAAAAATTTATCCACTATACTATTGTGAAATTAAAAATTTTATATCATTATGCCTCTTTGCATATAATTATATTTGACATTCAAAATTTTATTTTTATATTATTTTTATATTATTGTATGTTTTTTTTCATCAGGATTAAATTAGTTTTATAGATATACGTGAGAAACGAAGAATCGATAAATAAGATACTTGAAATATTTTAAATATTTTATAGATCGCCCCTTATATTTTAAAGTTAATTTTGTTTTCTCAAGAGTCTCTTTTAATTATCCTCCTTAGTAGATGTAGACCTTTTTCCCTTTCCTCGATATCTATCGAAACATCGAAGAACACACGCTCCAGCAATTGGTTTTTCAGATAAGAAATACAATCATCTGCGCACAGCAGATCGGATTAGAATATCAATTATCCGGAAGGCTAGAGAAAGCTGAGCTCTGAGAGAGACCGGGTTTCGAAACGAGCGATCCGAGACGCGGGGCTTAAGACCTTAACAGCTACTAAAGCGAAAACCTGTTTCTGTCTCGCTCTTTGGCACAGGAAACAAGCCGTGTTAGACGAAGGGGTATTTTGAGGGCCGCCATTGGCCATCCACGCTCCTTACCGTTGGTTGCTTGGTAACCGGCCTGGTACCAACACGCGCGCGCTGACGCACCACCATCCCGGTTGACGCACACCATTACCCTACGATTGTCGGCAACCCTCTCCGCAGGCCTTCTACACACATTCCTCCCCTCCTGGCTTTTCGCTCGCGCTCCGATCGTGGCGCTCATGTATATCTTCTCGGGGTGTATCTGGAGCCGCGGGTAGCACGAGTACACTTTAGGAAGCTCTATCACTGTTTTAACGCTCGGAGTGTCGACTTTTTAATGGATGCGCAGCTAATATTCACGTAACTTATGGGAAAGCAACGCGAGCACTTAGAGATATATATGTAATGTATGATTGTAGTGAATAAATCTGTAAATTCTATTTCAAAGGCAAGAGAATGCCAAGAATTTTCGAAATTCTCGAGTGTTTAATTTGATGGGTTTTACGAGGCTAAGATCAATCTTGACATTAACTTATATTTTACCGATCACTTCTTTTTTGATATATGTATATTGTACAGGGTGCATTTCTAAATACCCGCTTTGAATTTTGTGACGTTCTCTTTTCGTTCTTGAATTACACGACTTTAAAATAAATTTTTTAGAAAAGGGGATTTAGTCTAACAGCCTTAATCTTGACATATATTTTGAAGATCATGATTTTTAATAACTTTTAAAAGATTTTTATCATTATTAAATATTCGTCATTAAGTTATTCATTAGATTAAATTCATTTTGAGATTTAAATATGCAAGTATATCGTATTCATTTATTTCAAGTTTTCTGCAGAAAGTTCTAAATCATGTATTTTATAATTTTACTTTATTGTAAAGTAAATACATGGGCGATGAAGGGACTCTGCTCCTTCTCCTATACTTCCACCCCCCCGATAAAAACTAATTTAATCCATACAAATCTATTTCTGATTTTAAATTGAAATTAAGTCTGTGATCCGTGAAATTAGTTAATATCAAGATTTGTGGAGACTAGTATTAGCAAATAATAAATTGGGCATAAAGTTTAGGTTAATGATGTCATTTATAAACAGATATATGGATATGTTAAAAATATATAACATTATACTTAAGAGAATATCAGGTTTTTTTAATTACTCATATGTCATGAAAATAATCATTAAAGATCATAAATAAATAGTTATAATTAAACTTAAACTTTTTTTAAACTTTGAATCACACATTCTTTGTAATTATAAATCCTTAAGTCTGTGGTATGATTTATATTCTATTAATAAATACAAAAAATGGTAATATTATTATATATTTAATAAATCCAAGAAAAACTAATACTTATATATACTTATATAATTTTTAAAATGTTGCTCTTTGTAGTTACCATTATTGTGATCGTAAAGTTTATACATAGCATTTCTTTTGAATAAATTATTAAGAAAAAAACAAATCATATATATAAAATATTCGCTGGTTTCTTGCTTAAATAGCAACAAACATCTCATCTCTTTTTATAATATTGCTTTTTCATTTTTATTCATTGACACAATTTTTTTAACATAAAGAAACATAAGATTTTCCATGCCATTTAAAAATATTTACTTAAAAGCAATGTTAATCTCTGCAAGCAGGATGATTGATTCGGCATCTTAAAGTAAATGAGCGCACTTAAATACAGAAAACAAGAAGCAGAATCAGGGGTGTAAAGAGGCTTCTTTACAGCAGTAAGTACAATGCATCGCACATTGCTGTATACCCTGAGCTTGAAATATTTATTTTTCCTTTCCTTGGCCGCCATTTCTCTTACTGTTTTATGTACTATGTACAAAATGCACTTGGCCGCATGCGCCAATTGAGCGTTCTCGACCGTAATAATTTATGTAAAAAAAGAGATCCACATTGATTCGCAATAATAATAATAAAGAAGCACAAACTCCTCTTCGGAATGAATATCCGTCTAAACGTTTCGCAATAAAATTCATTCTCGTTGAGAATACAACTGTCAGTAAATACAAATCTGCATAGATTTCTATCCAATGATATACACAGAGTAATTGGAATTTGTCTACATTATATCTATTAATCACTGAAATTTATTATAAATGAATATTATAAATGTATACTATAAATATACTGTAAATATATAAATAAAATATTTAGTATAATATATAAATTTTGATTGTAACACAAATTTTTTCGAAAAGATATAAATTTAATAATACTTAATAATTTAATTAAATTTAGAATTTAATCTAGAATTGATCTATTCAATTATTATATCTGACAATAAAATAAAAAGAAGAACGTCGTAAGCAATGAAAATGTAGGGAGAGTTAGTTCATAATATAATGATTGTACAATTTGATTGAAATAAGTACCCATAAAATTTAACTTTCTGGATTGGCATGATTATCTGAAATGACATTATTGAATTTGAATTTAAATGATAAATTTACATTTTTTAATTGATTTAATTTTATGTGCATCGTATTCTTATATATATTCGTTATATTCTTTTTTTTACTACAAAAAGACAATTATCGAATTAATAGATAGAACTTTCGATACTTTAACAAAAAATTGCCTGTAAAATTATTATATAACATATCATTTTGTACCACTATTATTACGCTTTAACTCTTATTAGTTCAATTTTTTGATTCTTTTTTATATAATGTCCAATTTCTTTTTTTCTCTTCTATTACAATCATTTCTAGTTTTCTACTCTCTCAAACAAGTTTATATAATTTTCGATAGAAACATTTTTCCTTCTCTCTTCATGAATGTTTTTTTAAGAGAAGAGAAGCTAAACTTATTATTTTTTTATTTACTTATATTGTTTATTCATTGTGCTTAATCTTATGGACATGTCATATAACAATGAGAAAAATAAGCGTGCTATAGAATAATAACTCCTCTGCAAATATGTCATTGAAGTGTCGAAAAAAGCTTGAAGCGAATGAAGCTGTCGACCAATCTCCTATATATATACTAATAGTGACGTCAGCGAACGTTTCAGGCTCCAATTAGTCGAGGGACACGCATAATTGGAATTAAGCTCTTAATTACTAGTTAATTAGCTACCGGTGATGCTGGTGACAGCGAACAGTAGTAACGAGAATCGCCCTTAGAGAAGAGCTTCATTGTGCGCGCAGGCACCGCTTTCGCTCGTTAATTCAACATTAATTTACAATTGATGATTATTTTTGGCTAACGGATTCTGTTCGTAACCATGGCGCCGTATTAATTCACTGTATTAGAAAAAATTACCGTTTAAGCATTTCAGAAAAATTTCACAGACTACGAGCTCTCTTAATTGCAGCATTGCAGTGGTTTTTTCGATGAAAATGTATGCATGGATGATAATTATAAACTGATTTAATTCACGCTGATACAATTCACATTAATTAAATTTTTTTAAGTTTAAAAGACTTTATTTTTATAATATTTCTACTATATTTAAAGAATAAAAAATATAATAAATAGATATACGAACGTAAGAAATGTGTAAATATATATTATAATTAATATATTATAAATAATCTGTATATATTCGCATTTCTTTTATTAAAAAATTTAATTATACTTGTTAAAAAATTCTTTATATGCATATACATATAATAAAATTGTGGCAAAATATATAATATGATATTGTAATTTTTTTAGTAATGATTTACATGAAAAATTTTATACAAATTTAATTTTCGTATAAAATTTTATATAAAAAAACAATTATATATTGCTCATAAATCTTAAAAATACTAAGAAAAGTTTAAACATGTGCTATATATAATGTTAAATATTATCTTACAAAGGAATGATTTTATTAGAAAAATTTATTATATGAAAGGATTATGTTAAATAACTTAATTAATTCAGAAATAAAATAATTAAATCACACCTCTCCTAGGTCGACATTTTTATTGTAAGGTAAAATAAAGTGGAGAAGAGAATGAATTAATGAAAAAGCAATCGCGGAAATATAAAACCCGTTCATTTTTAGGCGCATATCAGATTGATATCAGAGTCCAGGGAATCATCGTCAAGTCTGGTATAATAGGTAATTTGATACGCGATGCATGCGCGGTTTCAGCACACAGAACCGTATAATTATCAATTACAGATAATGCTATCAAATAATGAGCTGCGAATTCAGTAAAATATTAATCTCGACACGCTCTGATTTTTGTATCGCGCAAATATTAATTCAACCGTACGTATTTATTGTGTTTATGTTTTATAATTATGTATTATTATGTTTTATAATTATGCTTTTATTTCTTATTTTTCATTAAAAAAATTTGAGACGAGTAATAATAATATTAATAATAATAATAATAATGATGATGATAATAATAATAATAATAATAATAATAATAATAACAACAACAACAATAGGCACATATGAAAAAGAGAGAGATACTTTCGTACTTTATCGTTTTCTTAAAATTATGCAAACATAATATATGTTCACGCTTTTTTTTTTATTACTATAGGTGTCGGACACAACATAGAATCAGGGAAGGATTTCACAGTGGACGGACTCTCGGGTTTCAGCAAAAAGAAGAAGAAGAAGCGTCGTCATAGGTGAGTCTCTGACAGAAACTTCAGCCACTCTGTTTTCCATCTCTCGAATGTTGCTTTTTTTAAGACTATTTAATACTTTTTAATTACGAAAATATTATCTGTGTTTATTAACTTGAAATTGAATTCTATAGGATATAAAAATTTCTTTTATATAGTGACTATATTATAATAGTTTATGATTTATTTTTTATTTCGAAGTAATAAAGTAATTTGCAGTGATACAAGGTTTAATTTTAATATTCAACTGAAACTGGAAACGTAAAGGAAATATTACAAACGCTTCTCTTTCTGTCATTATATTGTACGATAAATGTTATTGAAATTGAATCAGCTGACGATGTAAAATCAGATGTCTAAATGCAATCACATATTTTGTGGAAGATGATTACACAGCGCTTTAACGAATAGAAAACTTAATTATACTTTTAAAATTTAGCTATACAATTCTCACCATAATTATAGGGTCCACAAAATATATTCATGAAACAGTAATGTCTTCTACATTAGAGATATTAATTACTTAGACATTTGTAAAGATGGATGAATCATTATAATAACAAGCGACATAAAAATTTATTATACATTTAATACTTTTAATTATAATATTATTGACAGTTTTTATTTAATAAAATAAAATGTAAAATCACATATTTTATTATCTGTAGAAATATCGTCAAATAGGATGTGTTTCGTTCGCGTTAAAAAATGAAATTATTTTAACACGGAATAAACTTAGCAACAAAATTTAACTATATTTTCCACACAGTTAGGCATAATAATAGTTATATATATGTGGACAATTTTCTAGATATGTATATATCTCTCAGCCTAATTATAATAAATAAAAATACAGGTTGGGATGTTTAAAGTAATTTCTAATGTTACAAATTTCAAATAGCTTATTGTGACATGCAGTTTCCATTCGAAGATCCGAAATCAATCTGGAAGAATTTGAAACGATTACGCGGCAATCTTTACAAGCATTCAACAAAACCGAGACAAAATTGTCGACGATTTTCGCGTGTCCGCTTAACGAGCCGATGATCATCCGGGAAATGACTTTCAATTTCGAAGCTTTCGTTCGGCCCACGAAGGCAGATGCCAGCTCGTTCTCCGCGCAACCTACAATTTGTCGAATCGCAAGACTAATTGGACATCTTGCCGTCAAATTCGCTTCTCCGGTTTTTGTCGTATCACGCACATATGCGTCTTTTGCCTGGATATTCCTCTATCATCAACTGTTCATCGTATTGCGGAGTTATGCATCTTGCTTATAAAAAAGAAAAGAAACGAAGTAATCATCGGTTGCTGGCTGGTTGTTCGTCTCTTATATCTACATCATGTCTATTGACGAAATCATTGATGAAAAACGTGTTTCCGTTTATAATTAATCGAGAGCCAATGCCGGGATTATATGTACTTGCAGCCACTTAAAGAAATAGGATTAGCGACTGCCCATCGCGAATTGATGCTAACAAAAAATGAACCTTTCGAGAGGGTTGCATCGATTACTTGATTTTCATTGATATATTTTAGTGGATAAAGTTCTCAATCTGTGTGCACTTGAATCAAACGCACACATGATTCAGGATTCTATCCACTACATGTGAAAATCAAAATGATTGATAAGATGTAACTTTTTCGAAAGTTTTTACCAAGTATTTACCATAAAAATTTAATTAATTTAATTAATTTAATTAATGCAATTTCGGTTATATTAATCAATAATCAAAGATACTATCAACGCCAAATTGTCTGCTTTACTGTCTTTATATAAATATTAATTACACGCAGTATCCTCAGACATAACAAATTGTGATTTGAAAAATAAGTAATTCTGCATAGAAACATTTGTTTCAAATAATGATTTTCAATTTGTCTATCAAGTTTTTATAACGTTTATGTATACATATCAAGTATATAATATTTATTAATGTATCGAAATATATATATTTAAAATATCCATTGGATATTATCCGGGAAAAAATTGTATATATTAGTAATTCGATACAATTTTAATGACAATGTCGTATATTTCCAATTCCAAGTCTCAATTTTAAATTGTTAGGTGCTAACACAATAGTCTTGCGAATATTGCGATATAATAAATGAAATACTAACTTTTCCATAGTCAAGTAGCTGATAAAAATTTATATCTCCAATTGTGAATTCCTAAACAGAAAATGTTATATTATTTACGTCATAGTCTTTAGCAAGAATAGGGTAGATTTAAAGTAGAAGCGCTGTAATGGCATATAACTAGGTTCATATGGTTGTTGCTCCAGGACGATCTTCACGTCACAGCAGCTGGAGGCGCTGGAGGCAGCCTTCAAGGAGGCCCATTATCCTGATGTCTATGCTCGCGAGATGCTAAGTCTGAGAACCGATCTACCTGAAGATAGGATACAGGTGAGTAAGAATTGAAACATTCATATTTTTGCATATAAATTTTAATAATTTTATTTACTGTGACGAGACAGCGACAGCTTATTACTAACTGCTTACAATATAAAATCAAAGATATATTCAGATTTATCAAAGAGATAATTTTTTTTTTAAATTCCATGAAAATTGTAATTTTTCCAAATGCAAAAGAAATACCAGAGAATTTGAGATTTTTAAAATTTTCCAAAGAGTAAAATACCCCCTGTTATCATGTCAATTTGATTCGATTTCATAAAAAGAACGTCATATGAAAAATAATATTTATATATTATATGCGTTAGCGTTTCATTTAAAATATTTATGTTTTATTTTAATATAAAAATTTTTTATAAACTACAAATCGTACTCTAACAGTGTTTTACAAATAAAATTAGAATGCAATAATAAAGACTGTTATTTCAGGCATACATATTCTATAATATTATATTATATAATATTATATATATTATATAATATTATAATATTATATTATATAATATTATAATATGAAAAACAATAATTTACAATATGTAATGATCATAACGAGGGTTTCGTGACGATGGTTTATCAAGAATAAAGTATGACCAAGACTATAAAAGAGAATTTTTCAGAGATGGTTTAAGTTATACGGCGGATCCATGGAATAGTAGATTGAGATCGGTATCCGCATGGCGGATTCGGAATAAGATCTTTCTTCTCTTCTTTTCTCTTTTCCAGTTTTTCATTCTTTCCTTTATGTCTCCTTTCTGCCTCTTGTTATGCTGCCTTCTATTTTCTTTTTTTTCTTTTCTAACTTTTTTTACCCCTATATCGATATTTTCTTTCTCTGTTTCTCTCTCTCTCTTATTGATTCTCTTTTATACTACTCGAAATAACACCCGTGAATCTAACGCAAATGCATAAAGATGTATCAGATATTGTATCTTTATTTTATTTAGCTATTGTGAGAAGCTTTTTAAAACAATTTTGATATATAGATGATATCTCAGTCAAGATTATTGCAAATGCAAAAATGTCTAAATAAATGTCTTAGTCCAAACAAATTTATAAAGGTAGAAAAAATTGCTTTGCGCGGTCTTCGGAAAATTGATATTAATTTTTATTTAAAGATGCAATGTATGGGAAACAAGACGCATTATAATACTTGTTATATCGATAATCTTTATTTATAGAAATTAATGAAAATCATGAATATGACGCAAGTTACATTATCATAGCATCTCTGCAACTATATGTAAGTATAATAGTAAGAAAATTTGTGAATATTATTGAGGATATGATTTAAAGAAATATCTTTAATCTTCGAAAGAAATTTCGATAAAAATCTTAAGTGGAATTACTATGTCACAATACCGACTTTTTAAAAAAAAACTGTTTTTAAAATTTTATTAATATGATTAAATAGAGATGTTTTAACCATGAAATTTTTGTATACAACATTTTTTGATATCCCAAATAATTTTCGAGATATATCGAAGAAAGTCGCTTTACATATGAGCTATGGTTTCATCCCTTACAATAGTGCTTGGACAGCAACTGAAAAATTTCTAAATTCTTCTATCCTCCCTCCTTTACATGTACATAAAGTTTCATCAAAATGTCCGCACTATCACAAATACATATACATATATATTTATAATTGTAATTCGTCACTTTTCTGTCACAGAAAAGGAGACAAAAAACGAGAGAATCAAGTATTAGAGCATAGAATGTTCATTCGCGACGCCACGATCGCGTGTAAACGTATATCGTACATCAGAGATGCCCAAGTGGATTCGGTTAAGAATCCCCTTGCACCGCGCTTGTACATTCCCACCACCACTAACTTATCACGCTTGTCGATTCGCATCGTAGACTAGGGGAAGTGGTGGCGAGTATGTAGTGGGAGAAAATGGCCCGCGGGCCACGACTCGGACACGATTCTGTATGTATGCACATATGTGAATGAGCGTGCAGCCATATATACGCGCGCGCGCGCGCGCGGATACACGTACATACATACGTATGCAATAAACCTGTACGCGGCATAGTCGGTGATTATATTTTGATATAATTCGAGGAGTGAGAGAGAGGGCGGCCGCCGTGAACGGCAGGGGTAGCTGGCTGATGGGCCAAGTAGGATGAAGGCTGGAGGGGAGGATTGGAGAGAGTCGTGACGGCACGGGGTTGTCGAGGCTGCCTGAAGCGTGCAGGCGCGTACACACAGAGCACAGAGCGTGGAACGACAAAGCGGCCATTACAGGATGGGTGCGGTCCCGCGGGCCAATCAGAGAGTGGTGCCGGGGACTGGTCGGCCAATCAGGACGCTTTCCACCCGTCTTTTGTTTCTAAATTTGCGCGCGCGACGGGGACACAATATAACGAGGCGCGAGACAGAAAGAGGAGCTGATAATCGTTAACGGGGGATATTTTTGCTCGGGGAGCGGCGTCTTTCTCCCTCCATCGTTCAACCCTCATCCCTGCCTCTTGCGCGCTTTGCTCTTTATTCCCGAGCCTGTTTTTGTCTCTCTTGGGCTGAATTTACGAGTCACTTATTGTTAGACGTCGCACAACGTCTTCGTACGTTATCTAAATTTTGAAATTTTACTCGATAATTTGGTTTTGAATTACCTATCGATTTGTGAATGTATCAAAGTGTTATTCCTTTGTTAAATTAACTTAAAAGATTAGGTTTCACACACTTTAGGCTAATTCTCGGATGCGATTAAATTTCCAGTTAATCTATAAATAGCAAACAAAAGTTACAAGAAAGTACTAAGGACGCATTTTATATTATTTTCAAATCAAATTATAAATTTTTATAACGCGCCAATTAAAGCAATTCTTACCTAATCTAATTTGAACCTTATTTGAAGGATTTGTATAAATAAAACCATATAACAATATCTAGGTAACAATATCTAGGTAACAATATCTAAATGATATAATCATAAAATTGCTCGATTAGTTTAATTGATTGTATGAAGCAAGTTGGAAATTCACTTTACATGATTGCAAGCAATGTAACTTTGTATTATTATCAAATTTTAAGTTTTTTTTTTGCGTATCAATCATTTCTATTAATAGAATTACAATAAGGTTAATAGCTTTGTCTCCATTTTTGCCAATGTACTTCCAGACTAAAGTTACAATACCGAAGAAAAATAGCAGTTGAAACCTCCTACAGCGAAGTTAATCGAAATGTCCTTACCAGACTGTTGCACTGGTTCTTTATAATCGGCAAAGAGAACTCTTTATGCTCGAAATACCATTGTACAACGAAATAAATTTGTGGAAATATTTTGGAAGATAGTATACAAGATTTTGCAAGATTTTGAGTATATTTATTATATATTATAATTTTAATTCAGAAAAATTTAATAAACAGATTTATAACAGATTTAAATAAGATAATAATGTATTAATGAGATAATAATATAATAATGTCTTTTATTTTTTTATTCATTGAAAAATATGCTAAATTTCTGATAGTATTCTGATGATAGAAATATTTTATGTCATATAATATAATTTATTATTTAGAAAAATATTTCTAAAAATTTTATTGCAGTACATATTATAATATATATGTAGGAATAAAGCAATCAAAATAATAATCAAATAATATAATAATCAAAAGAGAGAAAAGAACATTGATTGATTTTTTGATTTGAACATGATTAGTTTGGACACATTTCAAGAATATAATAATTTAACATATATAAATTAAAATAAACATATATTAAAATTAAGTACTGTAAGCATACAAATTAAAAAAATATACAAAAATAGAATATATATAGTGTTCTTTATATAAACAAAATATAACATAATCAAAACAAGTTCAAAATCTCTCTTTGTTGATTTTACATTGAATTGCGTTACACTATATTATATTATTACAGAGGAAATGTGTTTAAATACTTGGGGTTTCTCTGCAAATGACATGAGGGAGATGATTCATTATAGCGATCGTATTCGCAACCTGGCTGTGTCTGATTGGCGGGTAGAATCACATACAACGCGTATAAATGGACATAATTTCGGCGATCCGGAGGTTTCTTATAGGGAGCGCGCGAAAATTGCACCCTGTCTTTCTACCAGTTCTTTCGGTGCGATCGATATATGGGAAGGGTCCCACGTTACAGAATGATTTGAATTAAATTATAACGAGAATGAGTATTGAGTTATTATGTGATTAGAGTCGACCATTATGAGAGAATGAATCGGCTAATATTTCATTTCATGTTTTATATATTTCCTGCAGTACTATTTTATATCGTTTTTGAAGAACAGGACTGGACAAATTTATAAATTACACATAAATGAAAACAATCAAATAAAAATTTGTTGTCATATTAAGAATATTAAGAAATATTATATTTAAATAAAAATTTTTTCATTCAAATATTTACTTCAAATTATTATGTATACACATGTAAAATAATCGAACAAATTTTATACCAAAATTGTAATACAAATATAAATAATAATATAAATAAATTTCGAGAGAATTGTAAAATATTATACAGAGTAATTCGATAATCAATTATATTTAAAAAATTCTTTTTATGCACACACACAGACATAAAATACATAATATTTTTCACTTTGAATTTATATATATTTCTTTATAAAATTAAAGTAAAATCACACATTGCGCGTGTATGTATTATTTTTAATATTTGTAAAATTATATTTTTAATTTTGAATCGCAGAATTGTATACAAATAATAATGTAAAGAGATGGCAAAACTAGTGCGATATTTTCTTGCAAGGATAATGATGGTGTCGGTGATGGTATCTGAATGATCTATTTGCGCGTAACGAGAAATTGTAAATTCATTTAAAGGAAGGCAATGCATAGGATCGTGCTAGTGTTCCGCCGTAAGCGGCCCATTAGCAAAGAATTTTGACGTTGATTCACACAATCGTCACGCATCCGCTGACCGAAGAAAGCAGAAGGATGGAAAGTCGCCTTCGAGAGTCGAGGGAAAAAAAAAATTTATTTCAAGTAGCAGAGCGAGCGGCTCGCGATACGCAAGTCATCCACGGAGCTCTCGAGGGTTCTCACCCGGGGTTTCACGTGAGCTCTCTGACAAAAGTGAGTTTCTCTGAAGGAATCCCCCTTCCTGACAACAAGGCCCCATTGTCAAGGCCCCGTTTGCGCTCGGGCGCCATTGAAGATTCGTTAGAACGGCTCGCCAGGTAAGAGGCGCGAGTCGCTTCTCCGACAAGATGTTCGACATTTCCTTCTCATTCTGCAAGATCACTCTCCGCCACATCCTACGATTCCATATCGTTCTTCGATAATTAACAGTTCTGCTTAAAGCACATTTATTATACTGTTTAAGCTCTTATAAAAGGGGTCATACGTTATTAAATAATTTTTAATATGCTCTTGATCCTTCTTCTGTTTTTAGTCATGTAATATATTATAATACTACAATATATATTATAGTACTTTTTAACCATTTATATTATTTAAAGAAGCATATTTTTCGAGAATGAATTGAGGAAGTTAAGTAATAAAAATAATTCTCTAGTAAATTAACGAGATTCATTTACGTGTCGTTATAAAGTATGCCAAAAATTGAAGATTAATATTTTTTAAAATTTAATTTATAATAATTTCCTATCTCATATTATTACTGTCTATTTCTTTATTACAATGCTTGTTATTGTGACATTATTGTATCAAAATACTGAAATATCTGAATTTTTGGATGGTTTTTAATTATTACGATTTATACATATGATATTGAGATGATAGCAAATTGCATACAATAAAAAAGATTGATAAGTGTGATGACGAATTTCAGACTTTCCACGATCAGATGTTAAATAACTTACAGCAACATTTCATCAGGTTTCTCTCGTAACGTAGCTCGCGTTAAAATTTAATGTCACGCGTCTCACAAGCACATCATGCCTTCCGCGCTCCGGAAAAACAACGGGTACAATCTACAAAATGGCGGCTCGAGCTGGCACTTGCGGAGGCAAAGCGAGTAGCATCGCTCGTAAAACGGTGGAAGCGGCTTGTTCGAAGTTCAGTTTCTTTCGAAGGAAGATCTTCCTTCGGTACGTAACTTCTGCTCAATGCGTTTGTTGCGACTGCAGCTACTATATTATTTGTAGGATCGAGCCAAAGCTAACACTAAAGTGGAAGTCGTGGTGCCTGTGCCACAGTTCTTCTATAACAGCCGTTTCTATGAAGAACCAATATACTTTGAAAACAATAAATATATCTGCAGGCAAATTTGTAAATTCTCTTAGTAACCGATGCGAGTAACGGATACAATTCCAAATCTTTGCAATGCCAGATTTCTACAGCAAACATTTATTAGAAATATTATGAATATATATTTATACGAGCGCCTGAAAAGATAGAATTCCTTGATTCACAATGAAATTTAATACAGAATCATAAAATTAATTTTTTTTAAATAAATATGGATTTAATATACTCATATTGAATGCATAATTGAAGAATCGACAATTATTACATTCAATATCAAGTCAGAAAAAAATTTTTATGGAATACTTTGTGTGTGTGTAAAATTATAACATCATTGTTATATTGTTTCTAATGTGCTTCATAAAATTCTCTGTCATATATCTTGAAAATGTAATATTCTTGACATCTTTATAATTATAAGATAATCTTTTTTTCAATCATCTTTTAATCATTTAATTTTATATGTTTATTATTCTAATTTTTATATAAAAATTTAAATTTGTACTAAAGAATATATTCCTAAAAGATATATTGCAGGAAATAACTTTACTTAACACGCATCATAAAGAAACTAAAATATTTTAATTTCTTGTAATTTCATAAAATGGTATTTTCCGATATATTGAACACATCCGCTGCATCGTACACTGCAAAATGAGCGTTTTCGATATCGTCGACATTTAGAATGGCAGAGTGGAGAAAAGAAAACTCATTGAAAGTACATAATTTCTCGGATTGACATAACGAGGAATCGAATTACGTCCGCGCTACTAAGTCTTCTCCTCTTCTACTCTGTTCCTTCTTCTCTTTTTTCTGTCGCCCATCTTTCTCTATTTCAACCTCTTCGATTTCTATATACAACATCCCGCAATTCTTCGCCTCGTCTTGAACTTTACAGAGAGAATCTTACAGAGGTCTCGCACTAAGGAAAGGTAATGGCGCGTGAACGGCTCAAATGACCCGCGAATTTTAGCAGGCAGACAAGATCTCCTATTCGTGTTTATGTTTAGTAGGCGCCCGCAATCGTAAATCGCAGAAAATTATGCCGGGATATTATCATTCATACGGGAAATTTATGGTAATTTGCAAATCGGTCATGGCTCTTTTTCTTCATCATTGATATTGCATGACGTTTGCGAAAATGACAATTTGCACGATTATTCTATGTACAACGATCAGAGAAATATTATTGATGTTCTTATCACATTATCTCTTTGATATATTTTATATTGAAAACTATTTACACTGCAGATAATGTTATTGCCACGAAATTATATGGAAGATCTCCATATGCATTAGATTAATTAATCTAAAGCATGTTTTGTATATTAATTTATATTAATATATTTCTTTTATATCTTTATAATTACTTTTTTCTCAAAAGTTTTTGCAATATAAAATTTACTACACAAATTTTTATTCAAATTATTTTATAAACAGATCTTAAAAATTGTATCTTATTATATTTATTTAATTTATATTAATATATACGATTAATTTATTATATTTTTTATGAATCTCATGAAATGAGAATTATTATGAGATTACGCTTACAATTACTAACTATAAGTGATCATCTGTGCAAAATTAGTTGTTATTTTAATTCAAACAGATAAACACTTTAGAAGCATTTATATTTTTTGAAAAATTATTTCTTTTGACGGTTGCGAGAGTCGTGACAGGTGGATATCCTGGTTAAGAACCTTATAAGGACTCGAATCCGGGTATCTAGAGAAGACGTCAACATCTCTAAAGGTGCGGCTAACGCTGAGTAAATAACACTGAGACCTGAAATTAGCTATTCCCGACCGAGTAAAATAAATATTTTCACATCGGATCTTTGTTAGAGGATTATGAAAATTTTCAAAGCTGAATATATCTGATCATTCGATGTTCGTGTGGCCTAACTGCTTTGAACTTATAAAAAGCATTTGTAACAAGATCCATTTCTTTGTATATCATTTTATTTTATTACTTTTAACAAGGAAAAGAGTCTTTTGAATTAGGAATGTTAATTTTTTTATAATTTCATAATTTCATATTGTATATTTTATATACATATAAATTACATAGAGCTAATGAAGATACTGGATGGAGAACAATGGTCAATATAAATATTTTTTTTATCAAATACATTTTTATATTTCTCCTAATTTATTCTATCTCTATTTCTCTCTATTTTCTCTCTCTCTCTCTCTCTCTCTCTCTCTCTCTCTCTCTCTAATAGATAGATTTTTGGAAATATTAAATACTTGCTATATAACTGAAATGAAATTTTTTGACATTTAAAAGCGAAATGAGATGATAAGAACTTGAAGAATATAAAATGAAAAAATTATTATATCATAATTAATAATACACTAAAAGATTATATAAATATTACAACTTAGGAAATTTTAACATATTAAAATAAAGAGTGGAAAGTTGCAATTATTTATAAAAGATAACGACAATTTACTATTTTAATACGTTTAATATATGAAAAAGGAGTTATTAAGAATTATTATTTAAAAATAGGGATATCTATCTTTATTACTTATGAAATTGTATCTTAAAGAAATCAGTGTGTATTAATATGTCTGCTCTACATGCATAAATTAAGTAACGACATACGTACGATGTATACACGGTGTAACGACATCCAGGGAATTTTCGGCGCCGCTGACCGATTATTGATTTTATCTTTTGGATGTCTGCGACCAACGGATGTAGCGGACACGCGTGTCTGTATGCGTAACATGCGTATATGGACGCGCATGATACCGAGGGGTTGACAAAGCTACGAATGCATTAAATACTCGAGGGTGTAGTGTCCTCGGATCACACACGGTGACGCGCACACGCGTACCAGGACGGCTCCTAAATTGATTACGTCTAAAATCTGACGAAAAGGCTCTCTTACATTTCTTCCGACTCGATCTCATCGCGGAAAGATCTTTATAATAAAGGAGCAGTCGACGTGGTTGAAAACGCAACGCGCGGAAAAGATTCCGCATGCTTCTTTTTCCAGACTTTATTCGTACACTTTTTTCCTTCTTGATTTTTCTTTTTTCTTTCTTGAATTTTTTTTATATACTACTTCCATTGTTTCTCTTTCCTTTCTTCATCCAAGCAAATCGCTTCTTTTGCACAAACTTATCCGATAGTCTACTTGTTATCCACATTTGCAATATAATAGCAATACATAAATTTTTGAAAAAAGTACACATAAATTATTTTTAGAAAAAAGTAGATAAATTATTTTTAGTTTTGCATAAAACACACGCTTTTCCACAATACATTAATTACGTTATAAATATGTAAATATCTACGTATATACATTGCTTTATAAGAGACATAAATGACGACAAAAAGTTTAATTTAATTGGAGAAGAGCATAAAATTATGCAGTAAAATCATAAATATAATAAAATTGTAATAAAATGCAATAAAATTTATTGCATAACGATTGATTATAATTTTATTTCAAATAATAAAAATATCATGTATCCATAAGTCTGGAAATTCTTGCTTTACTTGCTTTGGAACGTTTGTTGATTTATAAATATCTGAAAAATGAATATTTTTATATAAAATATATGTTTCGTTAATATTTGAGAACTACTTAATATTTAAATATTTATAATTTACCTTGCAATTCATAATGTTAAGAGATTAATAATTACTTTTTATCTTTATTTCTTGTATTCTCGATTGATAAATTTCTGTATATATAAGAGAATTTATGCAGTTTGTGTATGTAATTAAATGACTGAGATATAATATCGAAAACACAAAATTAAAAAATTAATCTTTGAACGCTAATTTATATCTTTATATTTAATAACGAAATTATATAATTAATTATCTTAATATGCATTAATATGTGTATTATACTTGTAGAATTGAATGCATGGTATATTTTGATGAATATGAAATAAGGCGAAGAGATCTTCCATGAGTCAACATCTAAAAAATCATAAGATATGCGATAAGAATATTATTATGCAACGCAGGTTGTATTTTTAAATTATAATTTAATCAACGATTCTCTCTGTTCGCCTGTTCACGAAAGTGAATCGAGACCGTCGTGCCGGTCGCTCGAATCGACCGAGGAATCAAATTAAAAGCGAATTAGAGAATACGCGCGTATGATTCAACCCATAAGCATTCCCATGACGAAGTGGCCATAATCTCTGGATGTGTATAGCGGAGCAACTATCGTTCGCGCGTATAAAGTCAGGGCGTCATCACCCTCGCGTCCGTGGATCACGCAGCCCCCGTAATAGGGTTGCGGCCGTCGGTGACGTCGGACTCATGAATTTTCTATCCGTTCGTCGTCGAAATGATTAAATGATCTTCGTGTAGAGGATGCCCTTTCGACTTCCGCGCGTTTAGCGCAGAACGGTGACAAGTGGCATCCATCCCCCTCCTCCTCCCCCAATGTGATCATCTATTATTTATATTAATAGGCAACCCTCGAGCCGACAATCCGATGCGACAGGAGCAAACGTATGCATCCTTATATGTTTGCGCCTACGAATAGAAAACTCTGAATGGATCGCGCGCTTTCTCACGTCGACCATTTAATGCGTCATTCATTTCTATCTGAGCAAATTCTTGTAGCTAATTTATTTACAAGAAATTCAATAAATGTTGGTAGTAATTAGTAATTAAATATACTTGAATAAAAATAATAAGTTAATTTATAATATATTTATAGTATATAAATTTTTATCATAGACATCTGCATAAGAATCGCAACAATATTAGCATCTGCTATATGCTTTGCGATTTATTTATTTTGTTAAATGCATTGTTTATTTAATAATATTCTTTTAGAAATTTAAGATATGTATCACATCTTCGTAATTTCAATTTAATATTTTTTTTGAGAATCTATGAATAGCACACAGGTTACTAGTGCTGAAAATAAAAATAGTTTGACATATATACATTTTTTAGTTTATTCTATTATCGCGAGAATAGTAAATTGTATAGCAATTTTTAAATTTTTAATATATATATTATTAATATATATAATATTAAACTTGTAATATATATATATTAGAAATATAAATGCAATTATAACTATGTTTTTGGTGTAATTAGAATAAATGCTTTAATTTATTAAAAAAATAACAGAGAGAAATTCTTTAGTACAACAATAAAATAATAATTTCAAATATCTGAGAGAGAGAGAAGTGTTTGAATATTAAAATCATAATATGTATGTATTTATATATTTAAAAACATTACATATATTATGTCATTTGAAGGATTACTAATAATTAAAGAAAGGAAAATAAATCTTCTTTTCTTCGCAAATAAACTTTCATTACAAAATTATATTTAATAGTATGAGAAATGGGTACTTTTGATGTAATCAATCATATTCTACGTTCAATGCAATTGTATGGCTAAATCTAGTTTAAGTTTGGTCACACGGGATCTGACAATCTTCCATGACATTGTATTCGCGCAAGAGGTTTCTTGGTGATTTTTAGGACGAAAATTCACCATCGTGCCGATGTCGGTCGTAAAACTACCGACAAACAAAGCGGTGATTTCCGGATGGGCGCGTTTCACCCCAAAAATTGACCAATAATGCACATCGCGGAGTATCCATCGAGTCTCTGGTCGGAGCTGGTGTACCGGGTGGCAAATAAATAAGGGTACCCGGAGAAAATCGGGGATGCGAATCGCGGAATATCTGGCAGTTTGGGCGTTGCGCCGCTGTCAACGGGACCGCTTATAAATTCTAATAATACCAGCTCGTGGTCGGAGGAAAACATAGTGAATCGGTAGGGAATTGGAAGAGAGGTCGGGGGAGGGAAGAGGATGGAGAGGGAGCCGACGACTTTGAACAAGGGAATGCGCCGCCGGTAGCAGATATAAATCTCGCCTAACCGAATTAAGTTAGAAGCATGGACCGAAGTTTCGCCACGCCCACGCCGCCGATGAAACACTATCGAAACCGAGTCTGCATAGTGAAAATCGAGGGCATGGGAGAGAAATAAGAGCACGATCGTGGCTCGCGAAATACCAAAAAGGAAATTCAATAACGAGAAGACGTATTGCCACGAAAAATGTCAATTAGGTAAATACGTCTTGTTTGACAAATTGCTTTCATATATAAATAAATAAACATATATAATACATTAAATAATAAGGCCTATTGAAACAAAATATAAGTCTTTTTTTCTGAAAAAATTATATTTTTCTATCTCAAAGTTGCATATTTCGGGAACGATTTTCTTTTTCTTATACGAACTCAAAATGCGCCATAAAATAATGCATAATCGACAATTTTAAATACAAAGAATTGAATAAATTTTAGAAATGCTTGATCTTGATTATCTTTTATCCTTCAAATCACGATTCGCACGCAGTAACCGACGCTATTAATTTATCGCGATTCATTACTTCAACGCGCGATCGATGCCGGTTCACTTGTTAATGCGTCTATTCGTGTCTGAATTATTTCCTGCTTATCGACGCCGAGTGATGGGTAAACGCGCGCATCCCTCTCTCAGGTCACCCTCTGCTCGGCAAGTGTCCCATGTAATGATGCCCTGACGCGTGCCGTTTCGCAGTATGGGGCCCCCAACGAGAGATCCATCCGACTTAACTATTTACCAGCCTCTGGTCAAGAAAGGGGCCACGACTAGGCCTCTGGGTCTCTCTTATGCGTGTATTATGCGGCAAATAAGTCATGCGTTTTCGAGGGATATAACGCGAGTTTCCTATCCCGTTTCCCTCGCTTATTTGCCAAGATTAATTAACTTACCGAACCCCGATCGAGACTAGGAGAATCCACTCGACGCGACTGATCTTCGTTTTTTTGTATTTTTTATTAAGTGATTTGTAAGAAGTATCTTTTATTACAGGTGTGTACTATTTAATGTCACTTATTTTGCATTCTACACAAAATACTTCTTCTAAATTACATTAATTAATAATAAGCAAGAAGAAGCTGAATTGTAAGTTACGTACAAGTAAATTGATTTAGATAGGTTGATTTAAATAGATGTTAGTTCAAACAAAGAAGAATCGATGGAAAGAATAATTATTTCTCTTGTATAGTTTCTGTGATGATTTTGGCCTCAACACAATTTTAAGAAAATCAGGAAAAGAAGAATTATTTTGATGTATTTCATCTCATACAGTTACATCGCATATGAAGAAAAAGTTTTATTTTAATTATTCCAAATTAATCTTTGTGATCAATACTCGTTTCTTCTTTCGCGCTATGAAAAAAATTAATATTGTAAAATATTAATAACTTATGCATTCAATATTAATAATTTATTATAAAACAATAAATTAGAAAAATTATTACAGCATAAATTAGCATAGAAAATATATAAATTTTTAAAAATATTAGCATTTTCTTAGATCCTTATACATATAAATAAGACTTATATTTTTTCATATATCTAAAATAGAAATATGTGATTATATCGTGATGTGTTCATCACATCGTTGGCGCATTATAACTCACGAAAAAATATGTAAAAAATATTTTATTATTGCACACATATATTCTTTATAGTTATTATATTTAATTTAAATTTTAATCATTTTGATTTTGATAAATTTCTCATAGCATATATGATTTATTAAATTATTTCACTGCGATGTGGAGAGAAATCTCTTCTATTTGATGTTACAATATACCAGAAATCGATAATATATACATAACTGATATATATATCTTGTAAACTA
The DNA here is from genome assembly GCF_003227725.1 of Camponotus floridanus. Classification (NCBI taxonomy): domain Eukaryota; kingdom Metazoa; phylum Arthropoda; class Insecta; order Hymenoptera; family Formicidae; genus Camponotus; species Camponotus floridanus. The sequence goes on from NW_020229303.1 coordinate 103,744, forward strand.
TATGTAATAACGATATATTTGCGTAGTTTGATAACATCGGCGCTAATATATAATAATAATATGAAAATTATATAGTCGTAAATTATTTAGATATTTCATAATATCTGATATGGCGCTTATAGGCAGCAGGTATATTGGACTTTCCTGCGCATAATATCACATGTAATGAGATTTCATATCGCGAGATTATCATTCTATTAATACCTACATACAGCACAAGTAAATACTCTCTCTGTTTTTAATTAGTATACATTAAGATTTCACAAATCTGTCATTCTACAAAATAATCATTCTTTACTTAAGAGGAATAAAAAAATTGTTTATACATTTTTAAGAAAAAATTAACATAATAATTGCAATATATTAACGATAGATCAGATACATCACAAGTAGAATAATTGAAATTTAAAATTCGTAAACGTTCTCATTGCAAATCATGCGACTGATGGCTGAACATTTGTAGCGGTAGACTTCCAATACATCGAAGGTATCTACAATACAAGAAGCGTGGTAATGAAAACATGCCTAGAACCGAGGAGAAAAGTCGCATTGAAAAGCATCGCCGAGACGAAGTCCACAAAGGAGGATCGATGATGGTGTATGGAGGTGTCGTTTCGTAGCATCGGGATTGGAAATCGGGTATCTGGATTATCCTTTGGCATCTCCTAGTATATCACGAGACGCTGCTGAGTTAGGGTAGAGGCAGGGTATAAGGAAGGGGTGCAACGAGGCTGCATTGCTGAAGCAGCGGTAGCAGCAAGACGGTGGAAGAGGATCCTTTATGATCGCCTTGACTCGAAGGAGCCAGTAACTCCGGCAGAACACTCCCCCAGCATCCTCCCTATCGTTTTTCTATCTCACTCTCTCCTCCACTCCATCCTCTCTCCCCTTCTCTTCTCTTCTTCTGTACTTCCTTTATTGGCACACCCGGTATAATAAGGAGCGTTTGTATTTAGTCGGCCATGCGCAGTACTGCCTGTTGGCGTATCATCGATCAGACCGGCGACTGACTATTGGATCAAAACAAGAGGATGAGAATGGAAATGGGAATAAAGAGAGGATATACTGTCTGGCAGAAAGGACAACGGAGACAACCGGAAAAATAGAAAGGGCGGGACATGTCGTGGACCTGAGAAAGTCGTTGCGAAGCGATTTCTAACTGAAACTAGACAAGCAAACAGGACGTATTTTTTGGAGAATTAGGAGAAGCGAAAGACGAGCCTATTTATTCCAAGCTAAATATCCCAATATAATTAAATAACTAATTAGAAACTAAAGCTGAAAATTTGCCATCAGATGCTATTAGTTCGAGAAGCCTTGAAGGCCTATCTGAGCCTACTGTGAGCTTTTTGATTCTTCGCTGTGAAAAGCAAGATCAAGAAAGGTCGTGGAAAATTACCATAAATGATTGTAATTTTTTGGCTGGGATCCCAAGGATTCTGAACATTTTAATACTCCATCTTATTGTCTTGAAATTTGTTATATTTGTTGCATTAAATATATTATCTCTTATTCTTCTCCTAGATTTCAAATCGAATATTAATACAGTTTATAATAATTTGAAATTATTTTGTGATTAAACGAGAGTATAAGAGATTGAAAAATTTTAATATAAAAAAACTAAAACACATATAGAATTCGGATTTGACTTAATTATTATGCCTCAATTTTTTTTAACCTATGCTTCTTCAAAGGAGCGGAATAATTAAAATAAATCCTGAATTGAAATAATTTTAATTACTCGATATCAATAAGAATATTGATATCCTATGCATATGATTATTTAATTTCAAGAAAAACTCACTTCCGACAATATATACTTACGTATTATTATGCATGGTTAGCTTTTATTTATTAGTTGATGCTGTAATTTTGCGCTGTAAATTTTATATTAGAATTGTTAAATCAATTTTTTACTTTATTTTATATTATGATATTAATCTATTAATAGCTCTATTAATATATAATATATAATATATAACATATAACGTATAATCTATAAAATGAGTAAATAATATTCATATGATAATAATTTAATGATCTTTTGTACATTAATTTTTATTTTAATAAGATTTATTGCTCAATAATATGATATACGATATTGCTCAAGTATACGATAATTAAATTATTTAAACTTCTCCACTTTACAAGATAATTAATTGAATTAATTTATATAAATATATTAACGAAATAACTTAAAGCTTATAACAGTCTTGCTCATTAGTATCAATATTTCTCAAACAATCTCGATTATCAGATCTCATGAAAATTTCGAAGGAATTGGAAAAATCTTGCTAATCGCATTGTATGGAATACTGTGATGGCGGAAGAGATGAAAATTAAGGAATGCCGTTTGTTTCCTTTCTTCGAAAGACTTGCGAAGACATATATATATATATATATATATATATATATATATATATATATATATATGATAAGATAGGGTGACACTGTCCTAAGGATAATTGGAGATCTCGTTACTTCCCACCGGTAACTTCAATTTGCGATCGACCGATAATGAGATATCGAATCCTGTATCTCCGATCTCTTTCTCTCTTCCTCTTTCTTTCTCCTTTACTTCCTTTTTTATCCGGTGTCTTAGCCAATGTCGTAGCTTTCTCGGCTTACGTTCAAACAACGACGTCAAGACGTATTCGGTGTCCCCTAGACACTTATTAAACACCCTCTTCTTTTTTAACACGACAATGCTAATGTTATCATGTTTCGACAAAGAAATAGGAACCTGTATCTATTTATTTATACATTTGATATGACTAACATATCACAGTTGATTTTTCTTTTTTTATATTTTTATAAAAATATTAAAATTAAATTGTTGAATTTAATAAAAAGTGATACAAGTGATATAGAATAATTTTAATTAATAATAATTTTAATTTAAAAAATGTATGTGATGCAATGATATAAAAATAGAATACGATATATGTTTTAAAAGCAGAGAGTTTATAAGAGCACATAAATTAATAAATTTTATTTTTTTGTTAACAAAAGCGAGTTGCTTTGTTACCAATGTTTTTGCGTGGACGCTTGTAAATCATGAAAAACCGCGTGCACATTGAAATCTAAGCGGAAGATAATTTCGGGGTGGCAGTGCAAATTGACAGGGCGCGCGACGCGTTTCCATTCATTTAAATTACGCACCAATTCTGCCGGTGACTTTGGCATTGTTGCTGCAAATTGGTCTACGCCCTAGCCTCCGGCCTCCCTCTTGTGTCCGGTCGTATATACGCTTGCTGAACAAACCGATGCTTGTGTCCAGCTTTTTAAATAACGGCCTGTAACTATCGCGTATATACGTCCTGTATTAAACGCTTTAAATTATGGATTACTTCGCAAATTTTAAATTGATTTTTTCTTTATAAAAATATTACAACAATTACAACTTTGCGTAAACGAATGAAAATGAAGGAAAAGTTGAAAATTAAGTTTTATAGGAATAATGAAATAGATAATAAATAAAAATACACAATAAAATATATATTTTACTTAATTTTAAATGTAGATTTTAGTACAAAGTTTTAATGTGACGTATTGAAAACATATTTATTATCATAAATTGAAAAGAGCCGTGGTAAATCACAGTACTAATTTTTTGCTACAGCAATCGACTTCGAAAATAATAATAAATAAAGTAATGATTATTTTATCATTTCCTGAACATTAATTTTTAACTTGCATATGTATCTATCTTTTGATTTTGCTTTAAATGCACATATCTGTATTGTTTCATATAATATATTTCTACTCTATGATTGATTATTTTCGAACGCTATAACAAAAGTTTAATAACATAAGATTAATTTTTTTTGTTACCAAAACGATTACTTGTAATTTATTTGATGTACAGTTAATGAAAAAATAGTAGAGCTGCACATACTTTATAAAATTACTTTTATGCGATTGATAGATCAGTAAATAATTAATTAATATATAATATTTGTCGAATAATGCAATGCTTATTATTCTTTGGAAATGTAGTTCGTTATATGCGAGCGTGCGTGTGGAGAAAGCGACACGCGTCTTCACCGTAGGAGGCGAATCATCAGCGAATCATTACTAACAAGTAACCTAACAGGCATGAAAAATAGGATAGTAGCTTTTGAGAAGGCCATTTGAGCATGATAATTAACTATACAGCATTGTGACACGTGTCGTGCGAGTGCAAATTGGATAAAGTAACTGATCGTCCGGCACTATCATGGTAGTCTAATTAAGGAATAATGTAAGCGAGAAAACTAATGTACAAATATTTTTTTAACGTTAGTACAATATCGAGACAAATTAGGTATTTCGATGGTTGAATGCTTTATTATCAATCGTAAAGTTTACATTTGAACAATGAATATATGTTGACGACAGAAACTATAAAAAAACTAGATCAATCTTTTTATTAAGAGAACTAGGAAGAGAGATTCAAATATAATCGATAAATAAATTATACAATTTATTTATTTATTTATATAGATTACAAATAAATATTCCAAGGTTTTTGTTTGCACGGTATGTATTTATTATACATGTACCCAATAAACTAACAAATATTTTATATTTTGAAATATATTATAAACGTATATACAATATTAATTTTTAAATTCTGATTAATATTAAATTAGAAGAATAAGAATTAATTCTATTATATTTTCTCACACATGGTATGAAAATGCTTTTTCTAATTACCTATTTATTTTGTTTCAGGTATGGTTTCAAAATCGGAGAGCAAAATGGCGCAAAACGGAGAAATGTTGGGGCAGAAGTACTATAATGGCGGAATATGGTTTATACGGAGCGATGGTTCGACATTCCTTACCACTTCCAGAAACGATTTTAAGAAGTGCCAAGGAAAATGAATCCGTTGCACCGTGGTTGTTAGGTAAGAAAGAACATATTTCTCTAACAAAATTCTTAAATTAATATTTTGTTAAATTAAATTTTGATAATTTAAGTACATCAAATCCTTGAATCTTTCTTTTAAATTTGGGCCTAGAATTGTATCCGCAAATCTCTTAATAAAATTGGACACGAATGCACCATTGGTCATTTTATATTTTTCTTATATATATATATATATATAAAAGAGAATATATTACGTAATATGTATACATATAGGAAAATATAAATTTATCTAATGTAATGTTTACAAGAAATTTTTATTATTTATTGATTATTTTAATTATTTCGCTTAGACAATTGTAAAACATTTTTTTATAATTAATTAATTTCGTAATTTTATTCTATTTTGCGATATATATTAGCAAAAAAATAAATGACCAAAATAAGAATGCTTAAAAGATTATGAGAGAGACCATTGAAAACCGGAAAAGTTTTGATAGGAACACTTAAAATGAAAGTGGCCCAGCAAATTTGGAATATTTTTTTCTGTTGGTTTGTACCAGCTCAATCGTCTAAGACAAGCAGCTTTAACCAAGATTTCGAATGTAATCAAGAACTGATTGACTGTGGACCTGTAGGGATGCATCGAAAGTCGCTCGAGGCAGCAGAGCATCTCAAATCTGGCGGAGAGGACAGTGGTAACGATCAAAACGGAAGCGGAAGCAGCCCCAATCATAATCATCATCAAGGAGGACCAACCAGTTCGGAAAGCGGACAGGAGAGTCAGGACGGCATGGGACCTTCGTCATCCACGAGTAAGTTCTATTTTGCCTAAATATATATTCAACTTAAAAAAAATCTATAAATTTTATATTAAAATATTTTAATTAAAAAATGTTTTTATCGCAATTTACTATATAAATATTTAATGAATTAATATTTGTGTGAATATGTATCTTAACGAAAGCAGTTGAATTATAAGTTCGACAATTTGGAAAAGAATATATTGCGCAAAAATATCATATATTAGTTTACTGTCCAAAAACATTTTTATCTAAATAAACTTTCTCTAAGAAATTTAACTATTGATAAAAGAATTAATAAAAAAAAGTTACGTACTTCTTTTTATTATATATAAATTTCTAGCTTCTTTTATTATATATAAATTTTTGAACTGCAATAAAAAAAAATATATATGTAGAATAGAAAAACTAAAAAAAAAATAATAAAAAAGGCAAGAAACGAAAAATTTCACACAAATAAGTACACGCGTCATTGTGTTCACAGGTGTTGTACAGGATACAGAGCAACTTAGAAACGAGAGTATTGCCTGTTTAAGAGCGAAAGCGCAACAGCATCAACTACAATTGAGCCTGCAGCCAACATCGACACCGCCGGGCGGATCGTATCCGTCGGCACCACAATCCAGCACATTGCACACCTCGGTTTAATCGCAATTATATAAGCTCTTCTCTCCTGATAGTTCCGTGTCCGATATTTTTGCTGCTGATACGGAAGCACATCGTCCTGCCCGGCAAACTGTCGTGAATACAGGTGAATCGGCAGCATCGATTTCAAAATCAGTGATATTTTTTTAATGGATACCTTCGACGAAGACGGATTCTTTCCGGATAAGGTATAAGGCTCTCATCGGAATCGCTCATAATCAGATTGCAGCGATCGCGGTGATCGTTGACGATCTCGAATTGACTTCCGATTGACTACACGATTCTGATACACCACATTCCTCGCACCAAATTTCGCAAATATTTGCGGGGATCAAGATTATCCGTGATGCAGACTAATCTTTAGTGAACATCAAAGATACACGCAAGAGATATGTACAAGCACAACGAAGCATGACGAACCAACCGATCGAGCGCCTGTTTTGCGTTATCCGTTTACATGTCTCACGCAATTAGGCAGGCCTAAATCGACACAGATCCGTGTAAATCCACCGCAACGACTTGACGTACAATGATAAAAGACATTAATGGTATCTTCATAATATGTTTCGAGAGAAACGAATTATTGCCGGAAAGGGAATGATGGGACTAATTGTTAAGTTTAATCTTTATCAACGAAATAACATAGCCTACTGACGAACGATACAACGTACAATGAAAGATCATAAAAATTTCGTCAACAAAAATTTTCAGAGAGAAAATTTTCCAAAAAAATAAAAATCGTTGACGAAGGACGAGGCTTGATTATTCCAGGTGGCAAATCAAGAACCGACAGATTAAGAGTGAACAAAACTACCTAAGTAGAATATAATCGCTTTTCATAGTGCGACAGTATACGTATGCTTGTACGTGTGTGTATGTGTGTGTCTGTGTGTGTGTATGTGCATATGTATGTATGTATGAGTGTGTGTGTATGTGTGAATAAACGGGCGAAAGGAAAAGTGATAGAATGGAGCGTGATAAAAAAATTTGAAGATTCGAAAATTTCATCTTCAGAGCGTAAATTTGCAACGAATGAACAACGCAATGAACAAAGGAAATAAAAAGGAGGAAAGAGAGATTGTAGGGAATACTTAGCAAAATAACAGATTATATCAACACATCGAAAAAGATAGGCCCGAAGACTTCATATTATACATATATATATAACAAGCGCCCCTAAGACTTACAAGTTTACGATAACATGCAAGCATCGAAAGCTGAATTGACCGAATAAACTCATGTGTGTATTTAAAAGGAAGCGAGAAAGAGAGAGAAAGAGGGAGAGAAAGAGAGATATTATATGTGTAGATGTGTAAAACAAGCAAAGAGAAAAATAGAAAGAGGGAGAAAGAAAGAGAGAGAGAAAGAGAGATGTGTAAGATTTATTAGCGAAGACTTCCTATATGCAAGTACTTAAAGAAAAACATAACTGTTGTCAAATGTGCAATATATCGATATAAGTTCTAGCTCGATAAGGTATACTTTAGTGACAGATACATCTTACGCGAGGTGGTTGCGATGGCGCCGGTGTCTCGTCGGGCGGTTGTTATATAAACAAATTTTGCAATATGTCTTCTCGACAATTATATATATATATATATGAACTGAAAGAAATTCGTGGAATATCGCTCGTCTAATTCTTATGCTTTTTGTTCCTGCAAATTCATCTACGTCGTTGCACCGTTGTTTCGGAGCGCCCGCCTGCTGTATATAATTATATAAATAAAAAAGTATGTGCGAATGTAAAAGATGACTCTAAATTAAATGTGGTTGCGAGACATGCTGAATCGAACGAAAATCTTTTCGCGAGCACACTTTTGTGAGATCTTCAAATGAAAATATTGAAATACAAAAGGAAAGTATTTGCTTTATTACTTTATTACTAAATCTTTGCGGAGTAGAAATCAATAGATAATTTTAATTTTTCTATTGCACTGTATTACTTATTTAATTTTTCGCTGAGGCAGAGTCACTTATCTTTTATCTTAACAAGTGTTTTACAAAATGTTTTATAAAGTATCTCATAGAATTAGTATGATAAATTAAAATATTCTTGTGCATTATCTGAAAAAATCAATAATTTATATTTTAAGAATATTTTTCTCATTTTTTTCTTGTAATTGTCACATACAAATAATATTTAAAAAATAGTTAAAAAACTAGGTTTAAAAAACTATAGTGTTCGAATGAACTTTTAATAACAAATTTTCTAGTCAATTTAAAAACTATTTTTTCTCAAAATGTCGAAGATTATTGCAAGTTTCCAATTTTTGCTTATATCCTATATGTTTTTAATTAAATCTTAAATTGAAATTCTAGTAAAGTAAACCCCACCTGAAATTAATTATAATTAAAAGGAATGTGATTGTGCTAATATTTTAACTTTACAAAATTTAGTGTGGGAAAAATCCTTTTTCGCTCAATCGTTTAATTCGAATATTATTGATGCTTCGATATTTTCGCGGAAAAATTGTCTTCAAATTGTCTTCAAAAAATTTATTATTAATAAAAGAACCATTGATAATAATTTTGAAACATTTTGTTATACATATATAATTGACTTAGCCTCTGCCGTTCGCGTGTGAATCATACTGTCCGCTGTTGAAAAATTACATGCACTTGGGAATTCTTACAGTCGATATAAAGTTTATTATTTTCACGTTATTTGTTTTCAAATGTGCAGTATACAAATATTATATTGAAAGAGTTAATAGGTCGCAAAAAGTCTCGTCTAATTCCTAATATAGTCCATTAATATATATGTAACTTACAATTAATAATGCTATTTTGTGCTTATGATTACATTTTAGATATATGAATATAAATTTCCGCAAGAAGGAGGATCTTGACTTTCTTGCGAATTATGATTTTCGCGAGGATTCAGGGACAACGATCAAGCAAAATTCTATCTGTCTTAGATCAAGTTATACACGTAACATAACATATTATAATTTAAAGGACTCGCGCGATTTTATGAAAAACAAAGTAACCACATGTTCTCTAGAAAAAAACGAGTCAAAAATCGTAATGGAAATAATACCACTATTATTGTGAATACATTTAACGATGAGCTCCGGATCTGCAGCGAATTCTCTGTATTTGAATGCTCTAACGCATGCATAGTAGTCGGATAGTATACGTAAGAAATAAAATTTCTGAACAAATACGCATTTTTCAATGTTCATTACCTCGCTTAAAAATGATGAGAAAATATTATTTCGCAAATAATTTTTCTTTTCTCTTATTGAAATCTCATTATGTAAGACAATATGTGTATGTATAATAACTGTTTATTACTTTAAAGTTTTATAAAGAACTGTGACTAATAGATTAAATTAATTTAAATGAGACAAATTAATTTAAATGAGAATAAAGATGAATTTTTTTTTTGGATTTAGTTAATCAATTTGTTTTCGATTATGATATTTTATTTTGGAAAAAATATTTTTTAGCTATCGTTTAGCTCATTGATGGAATATACGATTTATCTGCGAAACTTTTATTTACTTCGATGAAAACTATTTTCACGTTTTTTAATTCTTATTTTTTCTGTAATTTTTGAAAATTTTATTTAAAGGATACTAGTATATATATGGATTCTATGCTGTTGTCAATCAACACGTGTAATGCGGCCACAATACCGGTTGCCTGTCTTACAGGCGATTCGAGCAGGTATCCTAAAACCTTATATAATATATATTGCAAATTCTGATAATTATATTGTTGCTACAATTTTATCTTCTCTTCATTAATATAATTATCTTCTTTTAATTAATATAATTATTATTAATTTATTAGATTGTTTTAATTCTTTTGAGATGAATAAAGAAGATTATTATCTTTGAATACTCTTGATTAAAAAAAAGTTTGTAAAATTTAATAAATGATCTAGAAAAAAATCAATTATATAACATTGATTTTAAAAACAAAAGATATTAGGGTATTGTTCCATTTTTTCAAACAAATAAAATAAACAATATGATTTAAATAATATTAAAATTTCACATTTAATTGATATATTTCTTCATATATAGATACATGTGAGATATCGATGATATATAATATATTAATTGGACATTGAGTCTTGTAAAATGGTTATGCTCCGAGCATGAAAACATTAATATCGAATATTTACAAAAGTACAAAAGCTTACAAAACATCAATTACTATACAGCAAACTCTTCTAATCACTTTTTATCATTTTCTTTTTCTACACATCGAAAACTAGGTTTAATAACGGCTTTAATAAAGCCAATATAATATAGTTTTCTAATCGTGTCTAAATTGTAATCATCGTACCATTTTTCTAACTTAGAAAATCAGACTTTTAGTTTTCCGGGAGCAATTAATTAGTTATATACTCACTGCTTACCTAGGCCTTTTATGCATTTATTAATAGTGGTAGATATTATTTTGATAGATAAAAAATCATTCCTTTTGATCAATATTATTTATTATTTAAACACCACGAATCTTGCGAGTGTTTATATATTTATCGCATTCTTTTTCGTTCAAGATAAAATTATTAATACCTATAAGTAAAATAAATACATCCTAAACATATGCTACAGATAATCTGCTGCATTGTTTTGATTCTGATACAAGGGACAGGAACTTTATTAACGTCTTGTCTGTCTTGTTAATACTAGATGACTATTACTAATGATATTTTGCGAAATTAATTATGCTTAATTGCTGTTGAGTTTAATTAACAAAATATGTATCGTAGCTTTTATAAAAGTAAAATGTCGTATAATTTGGTAGAGGCCATAGTTAATGTTTAGCATTAATAGAATTTTGCATTGGTTTACTTAGCACCTTTGTTAATTTCCATCATAATATTCTAAAAGTATTGAAAATTTAGTATCTTAAAAAAAATAAAAAATAATGTCTATAAAAAATAATAAAAGATAAAATTGTACATGTTCTTTTAAAATGCACATACATTCAATACATATATATATATATATTTTTATTTTTTTTTCATTGCATAATTGTTATATTTTTCATTATATGTGATTATTTTTATTGATCTTATTTTATTAACTTTAGATAATTTGTGATTTTAACTCATTTTGCCATCACTTTAGATGAGTAAAAATACTACTATCTTATTCAGAAAATTAAATAATATTATATATAATTTATGTTACATTTTCAGGTAGAAATTATAATATTATTATTTATATCTATATAAATTTATTATTTATTATAAATTAATAAAAAATTAATGAAATTCAAAATACTAAGCTATAATTGCACGTTCAACTCTTTGTAAATATTTATTTAAAAAATATTAATATTAATTCCACATTCAATTATTTTTTTACAAAGGTGCTTATTTCTTTTGTGCAAAATTTTCTAAAAATGTATAAACATTTAAAATTTTTTCTGATTTGGCAAATCCTTATAGGCATATTTTGCATTTTGTTAAGACTATTATATAACATGTTTTAAATATTAATGTATATTAAATTCCTGTAAGCGTTTTTCATAATGGTGTTTAATTCGTCGTATAAAATTTCCGCGAAAAATGTCTATATAATGTATATATGTACCAAATTTTGTATATAAAATTCACTTTTGTAGACAACAAACTTTTATATATCTCTCCGAATTGTGTGTAAAGTTTGGGGGTATATTTCATGTAAAAATGTATTATTTAAAAATGCATTAGTAAATTTAACGCGTCTTTCACGAATGATATCAAATTATCAATACGATATACATACTTGTAAATTATATAAGGAACATTATCTGTATTTATAATTAGATTGCTTAAATAATTTGCTTCCAAATACGATTAATTCTTAATAATAATAAATAAATTTTACATTAAAAAATGATCCATTTTTCGAGATATTTTTCGATGGTTAAGATTTATGGAGGTTTTAATGGCGTTCCCGGGAATCTTCCTTATGAGCGCTATGCCTGCGTGTTTCTTGACCACTAGGTGTAACAGGTCGTCGTTTTGATCTTTTAAATTTGGCAATATCTTCGCCGAATACATCGCCAGTTCGAAGAGCGGATATCAAGTCATCGAATTCGCCCTTATTGTCATTTTGGCCATTACTGTTTGCTTCGTTCTTTTTGGTTAGCGATATGCTATTTAAGATACCTTCTCGCGAATTCTTTCTCTCTATTGTTCTCTTTCGAAGCTGTAATATTAATTTTAATGTGATGAGAAAGTTTTATGAAATTGTAATGTGAATAAGATAGATAAATTGATAGATATAAATACAATATCTACAGAATATTGACAGAAATAAATACAATATAATTGTAATGTGAATAAGATAGATAAATTGATAGATATAAATACAATATCTATACATATTTTATTAATTACAAGACAGAATTGCTTACTTCCTGTTCTTGTTTTGCTCTACGTTCTTCTTCTTCAACCTTCTTTCTCATGTTTTCTACGTCTTGTCTCGCTTCAGCCAGAGCTTGCAGGAAATTTTCAAAAATACCAAAAAATTCATCTGGTTGAACGCCAGCCGAATCTTCACCAAATAATCTCACTGCTCGATCAAACTATTTCAATAAAAAAAGATTATTATTATTATTTCAATTAATACAATTATATTAATGTTATATAGGTAAAATAAAACTGAATATTAATATTGCATAAGTAAAAATAAGTGATCGATTAATTATAATTTCTTATTCATAAATGTAACATATAACGTAATATATGTTGCATACGTTATAAAATTAATAGAGTTAATTGATATGATAGGAATTAAAAGTTTACATATGATTGATACTACAGATATTCTTACCCTAGTCTTCATGTCTTGGAATAAGTCTTCAGCCTCTGCTAATCTACATGTGGCTTGCGCCTGGAAGTCCCTCATAGCTGGTAGAAACATATCACCCTGAAGTACCTGAGATTGACCTCGATGAAATTCTGAGAAAAATACAAATAGCACAAATAACATAATAAAACACACCTAGTTTTGTTCTCATACATTCTCTGATACTTTTGAAAAACTATTATTAATTATATAAATAGAGGCATAGAAAAAAGAAAAATTAGAACTAATAAGTAAAAGTAAGTAAAAGTTTATTCCCAGTTTTTGAAGTCTTTTTATGTAAATTCGAATTAATTTACAAAATTTAATTATTATATAATTTTTGTCGTACCTATCTCCCTCTGTACATCCTGCAGTCCATTTTTAAGATTGGCGACTTCTTTTTGCAGGTCAGCCATACTGACTCTAGCTGCTGTTCTAACATGCGGCATATCCTCTTCGATATCTAAGACCTCTCTGAATCTGGCTTCGAGAATCTGCACGAGATAATGTAATAAAGTTGTACCCTTAGAGTAAGAAGACTTTGTGTCAACCAGACGATTTAAAGAAGCCAATCGGAAACCGCACGCGTTACCCCGCGCGTTTCCGCGGTTGACATAATTTCCTAACGCCAAAACCAATTCCAAAAGCTTTCTGAGTCTTCTTGATCTGGCCACTTGCCGGCTCGCTTCCAGAACTGCTCGCATCCTCGGCGTCAATTCCGCGATGCTAGCCGCGAATTTCTTCTTGTAATGCAAAGAACGCAACCTCTGTTCATAATGCGGTACTCTAAAGGCAGAAATATTTTGTTTATGCAATATATGTAGTTACAAAAAAACAAAAACAAAGTGATGCGTGAGGTATAAGTTAATATCAAGATTTTCCGAAATTTAAATATCATGAGAAACTAGAAGTTCAATCAAGATTAATTAAAATATAATATTTTTCACCAATAATTTAACATTAACTTCAAGCTAATAATTATAATAATAATAATAATATTGAAAATACAACGCACTTTGATATTTGATACAAAAAGCTGTCGGCTCTATTCTGCAATTCTTTCTGATGGATATCTAACGAGGCGGCCTCCTCCGAGGACGGTATATATTTTAGCAATTGCTCCACCATATCGATATGCAAAATGTTCTGTTGATCCATTGACAATATCGTCCTAGTGATTTCATTGTCAGACATCTTCAATTTCGATAATAATATCGTGCAATTTTGCGCCCTCCTCGAATCGATCACTGACATCGTTTTCTTATTTTTTCCTAGAGTCCTTAAGTCTTCTATTGAGCCCTCCGTGGAAACCCCATTCTTCTGATATGCGCAAAAGATTTTGTCGATAGACTCAAGATCCATTACATTATAAAGCTTACTATCGTCCAACTCAGACCATATTGTGCCTTGCAACTTTTGCTCAGGTATCTTGGACCAATTAAATGATTTCAAAGGGTTACTCGGCTGCGGAACGTTTTTTATTATCTCCACCTGCAATATTTAATATTCAATTATTTATTAATTTATTATTAATTATTATTTTATCAATTAATTATACTTTTTGATGCATCTAATTATATGATACGTTGTATTACATAACGTAGAAAAAATTGATCATTAAATGATAGTATTAATTATAGAATTAAATGATATCATTAATAATATATAGATTTAATAAAATAATTATTATATAATTAATAAATTAATAAATTGATATTTATTGTTATTAATTATAATAACTTAGTAAGTTAAAGTATAAATTTGGCGAGACATTGCGATGTCTCTTGATAATAATAATTAATAATAACCTTCATTGCTGGAGGAGCAATCGGCATTAAACAAGGAGGTGGTGGTGGTGCTAATGGAGGAGGTGGCGGTGGTGGCGGAGTAGGTTTTGTCTCAACCTTCTCAAGTACTTCATCCTCCACAATTTTCAGTGTAGCTTTTGCATCGTCTGGCAAACTTCCGGAAGCTACCAACTGTTCTAGACGCTTTCTCTCAGATTTCTCATTATTAATTTGTCGCGACAATGTCTCAAGATTATCTTGTAGTTCAGAAATTTTTTGCTTTGTCTCTATGTGCATCGATGTCTCTTTCTCGAGACGTTCTTTGATTCTTGCTAAACTCGCCTCCATATCTTCCTACAAAGTACATATTAATTAACGATGATTTTCATTAGACATTTTAGTAATATTAAAATTAATGGAATTAAAAATTAGTAATATTAAAATTAATGGAATTAAAAATTATTATAAAGAACTATAGATGATAGAGTCACATATAACTATTTATGTTAAAAAATAAATAATGTGCAGAGCAATAGAATGATAATGTTTGATATGTATCATATATAGAATAAGATTAATAAATAAGATATATTTTATGTTGAATATTTTATATAACAAATAGTGCGCTAAAATGTTACATAATAAACTAATTTTAAATTTTAAATTCTCAATATATTATAAATTTAAATCTGAATGCAACATTCTTTTCATTTCTATAATAGAATGTATTGATTCTCAGTTTAAATAAAAAGAATCGAATCTTCTTTATAGACATCTTTAGATATATTTATATATTTATAATTAAAATTTTCCTATTTTTTGAAGATAGAAATTGATATTATATCTGATTTCCAAGAACAATATTGATTTTCAATCTTACGTACTTTTTCTTGAGTTCTCAGATCTAATTCTTGCTCCTTTTTAGCCAGTCTTGTGGACATATCTAAATTTTCACGTTCCAGCTCTTCGGCCTTTTTTCTCGCTGCCACAAGTTCCTCCTCTTTTGCGAGAAGATGAACAATCTCTTTTACATTTATTTCAATCGGAGCCACGTCCGGATTCGTTATCAAGCCTGTCTCGGTGCTTTCGGATTGCAGAACGATTTGCTGAACGATTCGATCGAACAGCAACCAATGCTGAGGATGTGAACCGTAATCCACTAAAAAGAGCAAACGCAGCATTATATGATATATCTTATATATTTTATCATGGAACAATCTATCGAGCCAAAAACTCACATGGCAACAAGAGACAATGTTCAAGTAAACTAAGAAGATGAGGATAAGCAGCAGTGTGACTAAGTTTTCGTCGCAAAAGATCAAACATGGCACTAGCGCTCTTAGTATCCACATGCTCCTTCTCAAACTTTCTAGCAAGTTCCTTTTCGTCCTCATTCCGCACCATCTCGAAGAAATCGAGATGTCTATCGAGTGTCTCATTCTCATACCTTCTCAGTTTTTCGATAATAGGCTGAATGCCGAGCATCAGTAGCTCGTATCTCAAGTGCAGTCTGAACTCCAGTGTCACCTGACCCGGCCCATAGTTCAACACGGCATTGATAAATGACATGATTGCCGTCTTCAAGGATAGATTATCCTTGTAAACGCCGAAATTTTTATCGAGATTGTTAATTATACATTGGAAGCGTGTTCTCTCGGAATGATATTGTTGGAAGTGCAGCATAGCCTCCAGGACCTTGCGATGACCTCCCGGCACTAGACAAACCGCGCCGAGGATCTCTAATACAGAGATTTTGGTCTTTATATTCTCAGTCGCCAGCGACTGCGATATTGTGTTGATTGCCGTTGGATGCGCCAACACATGCGCTCTACCATTCTACAAGAAACAGTTAATTATGAATAATAAAGAAGAAATAGTGACACACTTGATTTCCCTCGATGAAATTATAAGAGTTTAGTCAAGTATTAGTGGTTTACGTATATTCATTAAAGGGATATGAGAATGAAATAAGTTGTTCGTTTGCTTCTTTGAGGTACAAACTATATATTTATTACACAAATTAGTAAAGATGGAACTCACTGAATTGTTCATTAAAGCTTTTAGACATCCTATGACGCTGGTATGGAGATTGCTATCAGCCGCTTCAGCATTTATAGTCTCTAATACTTGTAAAAGAGCATTTAAGCCATCTAGTTCTATAAATCTGAGAACGAAACTATGCGGCTGCGTCCTCAAGGCAGTCTTTAGAGCTTCGACTTGGCGCATTTGATTCGATATCTCCTCATCTTCCTCCGGAAAAGGACTCTGCACAGAATATTCGATATGCTAATCATATACAGGGTCTAGAGAAACTTAAAAATATTATTATTAGAGAAAGATGATGATTCGCATATATCACTGTATAATTTTTATAACTTTCTCGGAAAATTATTAACTTTAAGCAGTCTTATTATCGTGAATTTACACGCATAACATATAAAAATATGTTTCTACATCTCATTAGTACTACATCTCACTTATAAGATAGATACAGCTCTTCCATAAGCACGTTCCTCTTTTTTCTCTTGTCAAGTCTTTTAATTTTAGTTTTGTTTAATTTTTTATTCTTGATTTATATTTTAGTAAAAAAAAACTTTTAAAGTGCAAATAATTTATTATACCATAACAAATAAAATTTGTAATGAATAAAATTACAAAATGGGAAAATAGTTTATCAAACATCAATGTTGTATTATTGACATCTCGATCTTGATTAGAAAATTTCAATATATTTAATGCACATCAAAATTTTTAATTGGAATATTAAATGCAGTCTGGAATGTCGAATACATTTTTTAAGAAAAGCTGATTGTATTGATAGTTATATTCCGTTAAACAATTTCGTTCACTCACGTTCGCTATAGTCTTCAATCTATTGATATAGTCCTCGGGATCGCCGCTAAGATCGGTTGTCCGTAAGCCTCCGTTGTCCAGTGTGCCATTACCTTTTCTAGAGCAATATATCTGCCACTTTTTATTCGCAGGAAGTGCTAAAACTGCTTGTCGATTGGCTTGAGTTAAATCCAATTCATCGACAAGTTCGAGAAACATTTTATTTAGCTCTTCCTCGGATGGCATTGGCAAGGTAGGTGTCATCGCTTGTAGCGTGAGCGTACCCGTGTGTTCCACAACGCAATACGTGATTTCCGGTGGCTCATCATCCTGTAAAAAGAGCAATTAAATTAGTTCAGCATTTTGTATAGGTTATTATAGATTGTATAAGTAATAATGCAAAATATAATAATATAATAATATATATATCAAGTTATAAAAATATGAATTTGGCCATTTTTCATTCCATATACATGTAACATATATTTATATAAATAGCTGCAAAATCTATAAAATTGTTTCAAGAAAAAACAAATTTGATGCCCATTAATTTCAATATCATTTAATATAATTTAAACATTATTCAATTTTACTTTTAATACAGAAACTATTATACATAATAAATAAATTTTCTAAAATAATGCATTTTCGGTATTTTACATTAGTATCGATATAATCATTCCAAGTTTTTTGTTGAGAATAATTAAAATAATCCTATAACAAAAGCATAGTCAAAAATTTGCCATTTTTATACCACACGCACAACATGTGCGTTATATGAATTATACTAATTTTATTTATATGAATTATAATTAATTAAATATAATACTAAATATACTATTACTATTATGTTTATATTGTGCAAATTATATTTAAAATGTTAGTTACGCATACATATATGTGCGTATATATAGACTTTCGGGTAAGCGGATAGCATCGCGATCAATAATGCAACTTGCTGTTGCCGCAGTTCTTTGCACTATGAGTGAATTTCGCTTTCGATTAATAAAAGTTGGAAACTTTTATACATTTTTCCATTGAATAAATTATCGTAGTGATTTAATTGAATATTTATGAGAAATGAATTTATGAGAATGACAGAAAGAGTTATAACAACCGAGGATATGTAATTAACTCTTAATGTTATTAATATATGTAAATTAACGTATGGCTGAGTATTTTTTAAATCGTCGCACTTAAGACAATATTGTCAATGATTCTACAGTATATATACAGTATGCGAAATATATTTTATTAAGCCTTCAATAATATTTCGAAAACTCTGTAATGGTGATATTTAATATAGATTTAGGAAAAGTTGCAAATTTTTTATATATTTACATATATTTTACACATATTTTACATATATTTACAAATCTAATTATATGTGGAGCCTTAAATCAAATTTCAAGACTTTATTTATTTAAACAAATTCGAAAGGAAGAATATTATACATTGCGAGGTAATATTATATGCCTGATCATTATGAATTTCGGGACAACAATAAACACGTAATAATAATGGACAATAATTAAATTATTTCAAATTATTTGAAAATTATTATATAAATTATTATAATTAAGATATGATACACAATTTGTGTATGTGATGTATGATTGTGTATGTACATATATTAGAAAAATTTTACCGGTTTTAATTTTCAAAATCTATTTCTATCATTATACATTCGTTTTCATTTCGTTCTATTTGCAGTGATAAGTTCAGTCGATAAGAAGCGATAGCAAAAGTACACATACAAGCTGAATTCCTAAGATACTTTTACACGTGACCAGAAAATTATTTATTCCTATACTGGCGTCGATTTATTCTTTGTAAATATTATCCCTATATGTTTGCCGCAGTAAGAGATCGCACATATTACATATATTATGTGTACGCACAGATCTGACGTTTTTCTCCTGAGAATTACATGCACATATCCTTCGTGTCATGTGAAACAGACGTGTGCACGCACGTGACCGTCACGACACGAGGAGCTACAATCCAACGTGATACTCGACTAGCGTGCACATGAGAGAAAAAAAGGTGCTATTAATTCCTCTCATTAATAAAAGAAAAATGCACATTTATATATTCATTAAATGCCTATCTACTTTTATCATGGTATTATCACTCAAGAAAATTTGCTTTTTCGAAAATAACATTGTTAATATCTTTAGTTTTCGGAAAAATTATCTAACTTACACGATATTTATTTTTAAATTATTTTTGAAGAAGCATTTTTATTGTAAAAAATGATACGCGTTTTCTAGAGGAAAATTCATTGATATTAGAAAAGATATTATAATTAGCACGAGACGCTTTTGATTTGCAATATTTTTAAGTTCTGTTAGATAATAAAATGAATCAGTTCCATTAATGTGTATTAGACGTAACTGGCTGCAATTAGGCCCATATTTTGTCCCTTCGTTATATGTGTTGCAAATCGCAATTTATGATAAACTCATTTGGCACATTGCAGATGCTGATCTAATCGTCGCGCATTGTATGTAAGTCTTTATTGTCGTCCCGCGAAAATTATGCTGTCATGCTGGTAAACGAAACAGATGGACGATAAAAAGGAAATAACTTGGATGCTGGAGGAAAAGCAACTTCGAACGCATATCGCAAATATGTGTTTGATGAATAGTCTTACCTACAGCGGTGCAACTGTAGGTGACTAATGACGACATTATCGAGATTTGAAAGAATAAGGTGATTAGAAAGCCAAGATGAGATATGCTTATCGAGCTTCATTTTTATCGCGAATATATCGAAGGTTATCGCATTTAGAGGAAAATATAATAAAGAGTTAATATTAACAGAGATTTTAACTCTTTATTATATTTCCCTCTAAATGATCTCCGATAGCCTTCGATATATTCGAAATATTCGATACAAGACTGTGTATTTTATTTTATTAGAATTAGAACACGCATCTAAAATAGAAGCAAATCTTAGAAAAATACTTTAAAACATATATATTAATATAATCCAAGTAGATTGTAAATAACTTTGAAAAAGAAGAAAATAAAAAATGGAACAATCTCTCTATTTGAACAAAACAATTTTAATTGATAATTTAATTAATTCTCGCGTATATATATATATATATATATATATATATATATATATGTATCTTTAGAAAAATACATTAATTGAAACGCGAGAATTAATTAAATCAATTAAAATTATGAATTAAAATTGTTCAAATAAAGAGATTGTTCCGTTTTTTATTTCTTTCTTTCTGAAAGTTATTTACAATTTTTATCTGCTTGGATTATATTGTATCAATATATAGATTATAAAGTATTTATCTAAGCGATCTGCTTTTATTTTAGATGTGTGTTCTAATTTTAATAAAATAAAATACACAGTCTTGTCTAGAATATTTTTATCCGAGTTGATGATTATTTTTATAATCTCATAATATTTGAACCTATTTATATACCTATTTAAATAAAAACATATCTAGATAAATATCTATTTAGAAAACGAAACCTAAAACCTATTTAGATAACGAAATAATATGAAATTAAATAAATTATTTGGATAATTAAATTAATTAGATAAACTATTTAAATAAATACCTATTTAGATAAATTCTTTTTATCATATTGTACTTTTTCTTCTACATTATATTCACAAAAATTGTATTTTTCTTAATATATTTGTTTTTTTTTATCTTTTAACTCAAGTTCCCCTCGATATCGCGTGTGAAAACAAACTCGTAAAAACTGTGCAACATTTTAGAAAGGATATTATCGATAAAATACGACTTCCGAATCTACCTTTGCCTGACTAGTTTCCAGAAAAGGAACTGAATACGACGTCCTGGCAAGACCGATCTTGGTATCTCGTGTTTATTCTCCGAGTCAAGTATTTTAAAGGTTTTACTTTTCGGCCGATCGTTCACCAGGAAAAAAAGATCACAGAACACTTAAGGATACTAGATATACGATTATATTCGCATATAGAATATAGTCGACTTTCTACTGAGAGCGTCGAATGAATAAAAATCAATCAAGATAATGAAATTTGCAGATCACCCAGACAGCAGAGAACCGATCGAAAACGACCATTTGTAGATTATGTTGCGTTTCTGGAAGAAACGGTATACCGATTTTCTTGGCTCAATCGACCATCGCGGTCACGATGTCAAAGACCTCGAATGTTCGTGTTTGCACGAGAGGGACATGCCAGATCTCATGACGCTGCAAGACGCCGTTAATGCTGCATGATGTCCTTTTCTTACATACGATATATAGTAGAATAGTAATTTAATTAAGTTTACTATGAACTTTCCGCGGATTTTTCGTTCGAGTGTGCGTTTCTACGAAATTATTACATGATTAAAATCATATAATATGTGTTCAATATTATGAACGGTACAATTTGCGAATAGTAGAAATACATTGAAAATTATCAAAATTGAATCAAATGTTTTAAAAAATTATTGAAATATTTTACGAATGATAAAATGCAAATATAGAATAAAATAATGTTTTTTTATTCTATTTGAATATAAATTTTACTATAATTGGCTTTCAATTTTAATTACAAATATGTATACGTATATAATTATATATTTTATTTTATTTAATAATAAAAATTACAAAATTAGCATGAGATCATGGGAAAGTTGATTTAAAAGTATCTTTTTAAAATATTATCTGATTTTTGATTGAAATATATTAACACGTTAAAAATATATTCTTTTTAAAGTCAATTTTTTAATTTTTAATCTTAAATATTTCATATATATATATATATATATATATATATATATATATGCAGTGGAATCTTATAATAGTGCATTGTACGAGATTTTAAAATGCTGTAATAAGATTACTCGACATCACGATATTTATTTAATTTAAAAAGACATATACAAGAAAAGAAGAAAGCTGCAATCTGAAAACTAGAATAGGACATGTGCGACTTTTACAAAGGTCGATAATGTCAAGATATATAGCGCTTGGCATGCAGAAAGGCTTTCCTAGTAATGTATCTCACTAGGTTGCTAGATAAATAAAGATAATTGATGAGTATCATGGAGAAATCTTTGAAGTTGTTGCAACCTTGTTGTCCAATCTTGATCACGAAATAATTTTGCACTTGCATGACATGCAATGCATAATAGCCTGAAGCAACTTACGCAGAAAATTTTTCCTCACTGGTTGGAATAGTTAGATTTCTGTCTATTAATTTTTTTTATCGAGAATATAAATGCGAGAATAATCACGATTTTTTATCGAAAAATGTATGTATTTTAATAAATAATGATGATATATATTTATGAAATATATATGAAAATAATTACGAATAACGATGACTAAGAAAGCTTAATATAATAAGAAAATTCTATCTTCATTAAATATAGAAATATTTCTTTATAAATAAGTAATTATAGCGTGTATAAATAAAATTAAAAATTTGTTATCAAACTGATATAATGTATCCTTTATTTTATTTTTATTTATTAATAATATTTTTATATTTTCATGAAAATAGATGAAGTATACATACAGATTTGAAGTTTTTCACGTGTTGAATCTATTGAACGCATTCAATCAGAATACGTGTATTTAAATTAGAATAAATATATTTGTATAGACTTCTTATTGATTTAATTGATAATAAATCGCATAAGAGACGAATTAAGAGAGTGCAGTTAATAACTCAATTCTTTTCATTTTCAGTCGACTTTCAAATTAACACATGTATCTAGCTTAGAAACGGAGAAATGCTTCAACAAATTTATGCAGTATACATGTGTGTTTGCATGTTATACAATGTGTATGCAAGAATAAAAGAAAAGAAGTATTAAGAAGATATAATTAAGAATATATATACATATCAAACATTTTTTATAATAATATTAATCATATATAATAATTTTATAAGAGAAGTTAATGTCAAATTGATAAATTAAAACACACACATAAAATTTAAGTATAAATTTAAAAAAGAATTAAATATATAAATGCTTATTGTAAATATTTACTCGTTTTCTTCATCCTTTTTTTTACAAAATATAAACATATATTTATATTCTTTTGCTATAGATATAAAAAACATACAATTTTTTTACAATTTATAATGCTTATGCAGCTAATTAATAATAATTTACAATAATGTAACATTATATATATTTTTTAATAGATAATACATTTTTTCTTATTGACATTTTCTTTATAATTACATATAAGAGAGATTTTATTACCTATTTTAAAGAATTAAACTTGAAACTTTTTTATTTAACTAATTTTCCCAAATTAAATTACTGTTGTAATTTAATGATGACTTAATGAGATTAATTTTCTGATATAATAATAAAATATTAGTTTTTAATATATTGGCAAATATCAACTTAATTTAATAATAATCATCATATCATATATTATCTATAAAATTAATTATGCCCATAGAAAGTATATTTATTTACACAAAATTTACTTTTAATATCATACCTGGAGGCAGCCGCAAAACGATTTCTTCACTCGTGATGGCATAGTCTGGCAGCGACCGACAAATTCTTTCAGAGGCTGTGAACTTTTCACAGGACAGCTTGGAATCCTCTGCAAATTATAAAATCCTTTTCATGTAATATTTATAATTATGCACCGTATATATATATATATATATATATATAACAAAAAATATTAATGAAAAGATCCAAAGAATTTACATAATGTAAAGATAACGCATTAGTGTCATTATAAGACTAAAGTCATTATAAAACTTATTGTTATAATCACATAATGTTTTGTTAAAATACAACAACAGGTTCGTTGGAAAAAATATCTAATTTTATATTATATAAAGATATAGTTAAAAAAAGATGAATTTAAGAATTATGTCGTAAAAATTTTATGCACTTTCATAACACAATATAATATGCCATATAACATATAATTTAAAAACGCTATTAGAAAACAAGAGTAAATAATTTTAGGGATATAATATTATAATAACATTGCATTAAATGTCAATTTCGTAACAGACAGAGTTTCGTCTTCCTTTAATTTTATACACGGAACTTTCTGCCTAGTCGTTACACAATTACAATATACGAATATTATGTACTCGTATGAGAGGTACAAAAATGACAATTGAAATGAAAATTGAAGAAATACAAATCTAGTTTAATATATAAAAATAATACATAAAAATGTAACGTAATGTAATAATGTGATAATTTCAACTCTTCTCTAGTTTGTCTGATACAATTGTAAATACATCAAAAATTATGTTATGTTATATAATAATGAAAGAAAACTCAAATTTTAATTACAAATAATAGTTGATAATTTTAATTCTTTTTAATTAACAATGCAAGTGATGATCAATGATTATATAACAGCCTACAGATGACGGATTTTAAATAAACGTAGCGAAAGCCTTTCACTAACAATCAAAATTCCTTCGCGATTTGATTACCTACGTGCCATCTTTCAGTTTCAGTTTTCGGGCAGGGCACAATATCCTGATTCTCAACATTAGAAGACGACATCACTTTTCAAGATCAATCAAATCGTTCTTTTACACGATACAATCAGATAAAAATCAAACGTTCAGTGCGTTTTCGATTGTAATCATCCTTATGATTAACCGCGATTTTCACTTTTGCGTGTCTTGGAGAGGAAATCGCTTCTCTCACACGAAGGTAAAAACTGGAGAGTTTGGTTGACGCTGTCGACTAATATTCTACCTTATCTTGCACGTTGAAATTCTTATCGCGAAGAAAAAAGAACAGAACTACGTCAATTATCGTGCGCCAGTTATCGCGAGACTATGCATATCATTGCGGCCTTAACAATCAGCTGACTACCAGTCATATATAGACAAACCACTTTTGCAAGCATTTTATTTTTATGATGCGAAGGACATATAATTCCTCCATTTCATTAGCTTCCAGATATTTTCCTGTGCATTTATATTAGTTTCATAAAATGATTAGAGATAATATTTAAAAGTAAATAAATATTAAATAAAGAGTGTGTTCATATGATAAGCAATCAAGAATATGTAAATAAGGCTAAAAATCAAAAGTTATCAAAAGTCATTACATAATCAGCATTTAATAAATTGTCCATGAAAAAATAATAAATTACAAAGTTTGCAAAAACCGCGAAATATTATGAATAATAATCATAAGTTGAAAAACATAATTTCGATCTAATCCAGATTCTTCTTAATTCAAACAGAGAAGAGAGAGTCAAAAGTATATATTAAAATTAACTGTCAAAAACAAAGCAATGTATAGAAACAATAAAAACAAACAAAGAGACAAACGGTCATCATATCGATATCGATTCGCACATTAATGCAATAATTCCATTGTTCGTGTATTATCGTTTATATGTAAAATTCATAAAACAGGTATAAAAAGAAAAAACTCAGAATTCTTAGTGTGTTTGGCAGTTATATGTGCTTCTTTCGGCTGTTTCTATTCATGAATAATTGCAACCTTTCTCAAGCCGTTATATCGCGGTTCGTGTAACAAGAATGTCGAACACATCAGAGTCTTGTACGTGAATGTGTAAACGCGCATGATATTTCGTTCTGTGACACATGCTTTTCAAAATGCATAACTACATGTAAGAATGAATGAAATTTATTTCGCTTATTTAATGTATCGTGACAGAAAAAAAAACAAACATATATAATGATGTCGAACTGAATATTTTAATACATATTCTTGCAATTTGATTTGCATAAATTTCGATAAGTGATAGTAGTATTTCGAGCGTAGTACTGAGCTCTGATATATGTGTAAATCTATCTACACACATATTTTAACTTTTAAAGAATACGCAACTGAAAGAATTATTATTTTCAATGCAAATGCCATCGTAACGGCGTTTGCCGGAAGCGACTATACAACGACGGAAGCGAGTCACGGACTTGTAAGCATACTTTCCAAAGCTTTACGGTCTCTAATCCATCTTTTCAAATTACTTCCTCGTGAAAAATATACGCAAATTTACGTGCATCATGGCTCACCGTCACGTTATCAATTTGAGACAATTATAAACATATAAGAAAATAATTTCTTATATTTTGAAAGAAATGACAGTTTCATTATCGATCATTTAGTCATTTATTACGTATATTAATTTAACAAAAGAAAGAAATAAGGAAAGCGTTGAATCTTATTGGTTTAACATGTCAATACAAGTAAAATTTTTGCAAGAAAAATTCATGTACAAAGAAATATATTTGAAAAAATACATCATAAATAAATTTTAATAATATAATAATTTGTGTGATTATATGTTGATTAGTTAAAATAATTATATTTTATTTATATAAGACACGTTAAATTTTCTTATTTTCACAATACATAATTTTAAA
Source organism: Camponotus floridanus (assembly GCF_003227725.1). Taxonomy (NCBI): domain Eukaryota; kingdom Metazoa; phylum Arthropoda; class Insecta; order Hymenoptera; family Formicidae; genus Camponotus; species Camponotus floridanus. Next base: position 130,822 of record NW_020229303.1, read on the forward strand.
TAATGTAATTATTATTTAATAATACAAGATTATAAGTATATTTAATAATACAAAATAACAAACTCTGATATTAAATTATAATAATAAAAGGAAGGTAATAAAATAAGAGTTTAAAAATATAATGAAATGATTTAAAAAATCATTTACTTGAATCAAAACAATTTGTTGTTTTTTATATTAATTTTTAATTAAATTAGTAAATATTAATTATATATTAATATGATTATTATTTATATATATAATTATTATTAATAATACTAATTAAATGTGATTATTGACATAGAAATATTTGTTTTGCTAGAAATCATATAATCTCATATCTTATATTCCGATATTTTTCCGAAGCGTCTTATCAACTTGCATCGCATCGGTTTAAATAAAAATTAATAATTTATCTTTTTCGCCACATGACAAAAATGAACAATATTAATATATACATATCTCTAATTTTACATTCTTCATTAGATATAATTTCACATATATAATTATCAATAATCAAATTACTAATCAAATTATTTAAAAAATTACTAATAAATTATATCATAAAAAAGCATGATACATTTACACTATTTTTAATATCTTCTTTGAGTATGGAAATAACTTGAATTATATAATCAGCCAACATTTTTCGAAAATATCAAAAACTGCTTATCTAATTAAATCTGATTAGCTCAGATTTAGATCAATGAATGTTTTATCAACATAATTCATGGCAATAATACATATTTCGAAAGTTCTGGTTATAGAAATAATATTATATTAAATTTGCGCTAAGACATATTAAGTTAGATATATGCTGCAAAAAGAGGCATAATAATAACATACTTGAAAGTAATAAACTCATTACTCACTGCCGCGGTATAATTACCCGCTATAATTATTGTGTTTCGTGAGGCGCGTGCAAGCGATTTGATCTCGTAGATATCATTTTAATGACGCGTACATCATTCGGATCAAATAATCGCGCACATCAGTCGCGATTAATGTACGATTTATTTATGGCTACTTCGTGACACTCGATACTTGGAAGCTGTGCAGCGTGCGAGATTTTATAATTTACTATGTGAGCAAAATTTCGCACAAGTTTCATTGCTTATGGTACGGAGAAGATAATCATGATTGTGAATATACATATGAATATACATTTTCTCTTTCTTGCGTCTTGTTGAAATTAATAACGCTGCTTAATTCTACATCGAGAATTTTTTTGTAACTTTTTCAATATGTGATATTGCAGCTTGTATTGCAGAAGATATGATTTGATATTGCAGAAGAATTATTAAAATAAAAAAATACAATTTTATTTAATTATTAAAATAAAAAAATACAATTTTATTTTAAAAAATAAGAAATCATTAAACACTGTTTAAAAAATCAACTTATTGAAAATAAATATGCCTTTCCATTTTTACATATTTAAATTTAATTTTAATAATTCCTGAAAAAACTTTTTAAACAATTTTGAAATTATTTACTTTACATAATTTTGTTGAGAACCGACTTCTATTACATCAATGTATGCACGGTTCTTTCGAATTATGATCGAAATAAATACCTCCTCGCAATTGGGTCAATTCACTTGAATAATTATGGCGCGACGCATTATGCCATCATACTTTCAACTATGATGAAACTATCACTACTATAAACATCTTCTATGGACAAAAAATGCGAAATGTATTCTGCATATAAATTCGTATTTTTCAAAATATGAAGTATGTATAACATTACAAATATCTGCTTAACAAATTCATTATGATTCAACTAATTGCATATCGAGCAGAGTGTAATAACTTAAAGCATTTAATAATTTCTATACATTTTTTGTCTCTTTTTATAGATTTAATAGTATGTAAATAACATATATACATTATGTGCATAAGTTCTTTATTAAAAATTAAATATTTTACAAATAGTTTAGGCTTTTTAAAAAACCAATCTATGCAAATTCGGCGTTTTGTAAAAGGACTAAGCCTATTTATGCAAAGATTAATCTTACAGAAAATCTGTAATAGACATATAAATAATAAACATAAATTCTAAAACGTTCTTATATAAAAGATTATCTTTTTATCTTTTACATAATTTTATAATATTAAAGCGATGTAATAGAAAGACATAATAAAGAAAAAGACAAGTTTTGTTGGGTGTAGTTGAATTCAGAACAGCTGTACAGTAAGAGATTGTATGTATTATGATTACGTCTTCGCTATTCGCATGCTAATAAATTCAACTGTAGTGAAACACTTGTAACAATGAACAATGAAAAACAAGCTGAATTACACCGCACATTATCTCTTTCTATTTCATACCATCTACATCTTTCTCCTTGTCAGCTCTGATCTTTTCCTCTCTCTCTCTCTTTCTCTCTTTTTTACGAGTATACTCTCACCAAAGATATTTGAGTGAAACTTTTATGTGCCCTTCCCCCTTATCGACATCAGTGGAATCATTGATTAATCGATCTATCAACTGTCATAAAATGCGAGTTGAATTTTTTACCACTAATAAAAATAACTTTCTTATTAGCTACTGTCATTTTCTCTTTCACTCTCTCTTTCTCTTTTCCTCTAGAGTCTTCTATAATTTAGAAGCTGCTGCTAACTAATGATTGAATCATAATATTAAAAATAAACATGAGAGTAGAGTAGAAATATATCAAGGCAAAATACAACTGCTTGTATAATATACACAAATAGATTTTATATTAATATTTATTCTAAATATGTTGTTTGTTTGTTTTATATATTAATATTTGTTATATAAATATTATTATGTTATATTAATGGAGTCGGTCTTTTCTTAAAATACCAAAAAAGTTATTATTTACTGCAATTTTAAATTTTCCAAATTAAACACATTTACAATCCAGATTTGAATCAGAATAATATTAGATATAGTTTATTTATAATTAAATAAAGCGTATGATTTCGTTATTTATGTAAAAATCTAGAAAATAGGCATTATAAAAATAATTTTTCTTTCAAGAATGTCAAATGCTTTCTTGCATTGTTCCATTGCTCCAAAATAGATTGCACAAAGATAAGTAAGTAGCAAACCATAATCATAAAATAAACGGTACTTTGCCTGTTCTTCCAATTGTGCAATATAACATTCTTTTATCGCAATTTACTAGAAATAATAATTGCGTTTAAGACGAAGCTTCCACTAATAACGCATCTATAATATGCAGCTTAATATTTGAACTATACACATTACCAGATTCAGCTTTCCCATTTTCTCCAACATGGTGTCCATCTTGAATTTTGTCGATTAGACTCTTCTTCAAACGTTTGCCCTTTCAAGCCACTAACTGAAATGTCTTATACCGAGTACTCATTCGAAAGTTACTTGCTTAGCATACGAGGATTATCAATATTTGTCGATGAGCACTGTAAAATTACATCGTCCCAGAATAAAACGTACAACTTAGCGCATTTATAATATTTAATGTTTTATCCTGCAAAGATTTTGGAAATTATACGTAATATTTGAGAGAGATCTTTTCTTTTTGATATATAATTCTTTTATAATATAATCCTTTTGAGCGAATATCTTGATTCTTCCTGAATACTTGCAGTTGATATATTACTTCTTTATTCCTCAAAAAGCATTGATATAGAGTTGAAAATACTAATTTAGTTTTATTAATTGCTACATTTCTCTGCAATTTGACATTTGTTCCTATCATAGATTTTTATTTACGTTTAATTAATCTTTTTTTTCTTTTCTTCTTCTTAATTACACTTTTTTGATTTTTAAAAAATTTTTGTTTAATCTAGAATTGAATAGAAAGATTCCTTATATTACGTAGATGAAGGTAAAAAGTATTGAATAATATTTAAGAGACATTGCAATTTTATTTTTATTTAAGATTTTGTGTAGTGATAAAATTAATTAACTTTAAAGAATCAATATTATATTAATTTTATTCTCTATCAATGTTGAATAATAATTTTTATTACAAAAAGTTTATAATATTTATATATATTTCTTTATTTTTAGAAATAGAAATGTTAATCTTAGAGGTTTTATAATAAATTTCAAAATTTTCACAATAAATAGTAATTACAATAAACTTTAATCGCATTATTGTCGTCGATCTATCATCATCTTTTTCTTATTAATCAACATATTAATTAATTTATTAATCACTTCGATATCTGTTTCTATAATACAATCTATTTTTAAAAATAAAAAAATAATCCAGCAATAATCCAGCTTTTTTCTTCTACAAGATTTATTTTCTTCCTGTTTGTCGAGTCACCGTTTTCCCCGAAAAAGAGAAGTCTTTTTTAAAGTTTTTCTCATTGAATCTCTTTATTCATTTTTTACAAAACTGAATCGAATCTTCGTTAAAAAAATTAGACGTTTAACATCACAACATTTCGTTCATAGGAATATTTCACGTTCGCTTGCAACTATTGAAGAGTCCGAGAAAAATATAATATATAAATAATCAAAAATTCGACATTACAAATGTTACGACACTCGAATTTTCTTCTCTGTTTCGATCAAGATCAGCAGACGATCTCGCCTGCGAAACGTTCTCGCTCGCGATTGTAGGTTGAACTGCCAGGTGAAAACACAACACCTCTTAACCTGCACAGGTGCACATAGGAGTCCCCCGACTGGGCTCTGGAAAGAAGGGGGGCCTACTTGCGCGCTAGGATTCTTCGCCACGAATACTTTGATCGGCGCGGACCTGATGGTGAAACCGGAGAATATCATCTGCGCAATCCCCATTCTCTACAAAGATCGAATTTAAATGGGATAGATATTAGCTTAGAACAGATAGGAGTCATTAATCGGCGAGCGATAAGCGCAAAGGAAAGTCGAAGTACGATACATTCAAAAATTTGCTCGCGGGGAAATATCACCTCGTTCGAGCACTTTCTTTTGCGTGTAACATTAATGAAAACATAAGATATGCGAAAACTCCAACTCTTTTGTGACTATAGACTTTCTATCGTTATCACCAATTACAAATGACTAAAGACAAAAAAAGAAAGAAAGTGCATTGGATGATTAATAATATATCTTATTTTCTTTAGATCGTTTTTAGTTTACTCAAAAATGTTATGAAAAATATTCATATGGTTTATTTTACATGAATGTAATGATGCAATTTTTTAAATCTAATTTTTTATCTTAATAATTATAATTTAATATTAAAATTTTAATATTAAATTATAGATTTAATTGAACTAATTTCTCTATTTTATTAAGTACATTTGTAAATAATATAAATTTTTTTACATATTAACGCTATATCAATAGTGATATTACGTTGATATTATAGTTGATTTGTTCATCTAATAAATAGACCAATGTTTAATTAAAATATACATAATATTAATATGTCATATATATTAATACACAGCAATTAATATATGTATATCAAGATTTAATAAATTCTGAAGCGAAAGGCTCTTAAAATCCTTGCATATATTATAAATGAAATAACGAGCATATGCGATGCATTTTTCCTTGTAGGAAAAATTGATTTTTCCAATTGATTTTGGAAAAATCATTTTTATAATTCGATTGCTTTCATCTTATAGATCTGTGATAAGTTTGCTATATATTTACAAAAAAACTTGCTATATCGAACACGTTGTAAAATACATGAAAGCTATGAAATAAATTTTATCCAACTATCAGATTTTGCGTGCGCAATTTTACATTTTATTATTATATGCATTTTTCAAATTTTTAGCTATTAAAATTAAAATCCAAACACATTTTATGGATCAATAAGCTTGAATACTAAATGTACTTGATAAGCGAAGATAAAGAAATAGAATCACAGCTACTGACTCGCATGTATGCGTTGCATGTACCTGGCATGCGAAACGTGAATCTTAGATCTTCAGACCCGAAACCGTGACCCGCGTTGTTATCATCGTTGATGTGACGTACAACAAAAAGTGTCCGTCCTTGCTTGTCGCGCGGCAACAGCCTTGCTGGCAAACTACACTCTTGTCTCTTCGTCGCTGATGCGCGACGACTGGTTTTTCAGAAGGAAAAATAAAACACATGACCGTCAGAATTTTTTTTTCCTTCTTTGCGCCATTCCTCCTGCATAGTGGAGGGACGAGATAGAAGTTTATTGCCATCTCTTTCATCAGATTCTACCTCCACTTTGAAGACGTTCTATTATGGTAATTGTATCTGCAGGATTGTTAATAACGAGGGGAGTCCATGTAATCGGATTAAAATAAGTCGATCAAATACAAATGATAATGACATGAGCTTTGTCACAGATGTTTTTATTCAGAAGAATCCACTCGATTTGCTGCTTCAACAAATATATACCTATCCGGTACTTTTGATATTTTTCTAGTCCAACATCGACCAATTTATTATGAAATCATTCAGCATATTTTATTTTCCATTCTCATTGGACTTCTGTTATATTTATTATTATTATTCTGACTACAAGTCTATCTTCAATATATTTTTTGATGAACAGAATCTTGGAAAATCTTTCTTCAAATATGATTCACTACATGTAAACACTTAATATTCTAATTCGTAATTTAATTGTAACGTCATATGAATTTGTATAAATAGAATAAAATAAATTATATAATTAATAAATTATATAATTCAAAATCTATAGATATATCTTATTCTTGAATATATAAAATATTTTTTACAAAAAAATTTTTATTAATTTTATTATTTATAATTTTATTAATTATAAGTAATATGAATGTATTTAAAAGTATCTAAAACTTTCAGAGTATATCTAAAAAATAAACTTTCACTCTTTATTATTAATAATAATGTCTACTTTTTTATTATGTGCATATAAGATTGAATTGTCATGTCGTTGACATTTGTTTCTTTATCGCATACCTTTGCCACTTATTCAAATGGATAAAGACACGCGGCACTGTTCGCTATAGTGTTGAAGCTAATCGATTGCATTGATTCTTACTTGTTCTATCGTAGGAATGTATATAATGTTTTAAAGCTGTGGGACATTTAGCATTAATGTTACTTGGCATACATTGCTGGTGAAAACAAACTAGAGAAACTTTCCGCGTTTCCGCAGGAACATGCGGGACTACTTTTTTATCATATTTCCGGAATGATCTAACATGAGAACGAAATGCGATTTTCAAGCATCTTTACAAAACATAGCATATCTAATTCGATAATTATATATAAATAGCAAAATTGATTTTTTAAAAAGAAAATATGATTGTGATAAGAGTTATTATGATATATATCTCATATAAAAGATATATAATATTTATACATAAAGAAATGTATATTTAATAATTTATATAAATAAATATAGCGATTAGCAAGATCTATAGCTAAAACAATTTGTGAAGATATTTTGTAAAAAAAAATTATATGTCCCTAATATATTTTCTTGAAAAATTTTTCTTTTAGCGATAACTTTAATTTTTGAAGCGAAGCAAATTTTTGAAACAATTTTTGAAGAACAAATAACAAAATTGTATATTTGATAGATAAATGAGATACATAGAATTAGTATCCAAAAATTTTACATGAAAGAATATATCGGTTACATAAGAATAAAATTTTTGTAAAAAGCTTATTTATATTTTCTTAAAAAAATCAGATTTAAGAATTAAAAATCTATCAAAACCCAAATAAAAGTATAACATTTTATTCAAGAAACGAAAGATTTTAACGTATAAAATTCTCAGTCATTGATTATTTTTAACTTTTTTATTTTTAATTTTTTTTTAATTAACTTTTTTTACAGATTTCAATTTCACATTGCAATAATATAATTAGATTCTCCGGAAGTATATATTCGCGAAAAGTATAAAACGTATAAAAAGTATAAAAAATATAAAAAGAATTCAAGATGCGTGATAAGTGTCCACGAGTTGTCGTAACCCGTTGCTTGGCAGTGACTATCGTAAGTTCGTCTGCTCGTGACATGTTTCGCTGGCAATTTGCAAGTTTAACATCCGCATCGACATCGTCATTTACATACAACGATGATTTGTCAGTCCTGTATAAAATGCTACAATGTTACGTGAAGTACTCAAGAAATGAATGATTTCCAATATTTCGATGAAAGGAGAGTCACGATAAATGTTGATAAAAGCATCCAAATTCGCGATTAATATTTTTTTTTCGACAAATCTTGGTTCCAACTTACATCTCACTTTCCCTTTGACACATATATTGTAGAGGGTTAATTCAAAGCATATATTACTTAAGAATGTACCCTCTGCAATATATATGTCAAAAGGAAAGTGATCCGTGAGGTGTAAGTTAATGAGATTTATTTTTTTTCTTTATCACCATCGAATCTTTTTTCTTTTTCTCTTTAACGCGCCGTTTTTCGGTGGGTGGCCTCTCATCGTGGGTGAGAAAACGACGTGAAATTATGGAGAATGGAATGTACACATATAAATGCATTTTCCGCGGCGGCTTAATCGATGTCAACTATTGCATGTATCGACCTACTGAGGAAGACCCGTTATGCAGTATCTTCCTATCCCTTCCGTCGCAGCAATATATCGTCCCCGCTGTCTGGCTTTCGACTTTAGTACGTTCGTGACACGTCACCGGGCGGTCTGTCATCATCATGTCTTTGGTAGAATGTTAATGTAGATAGATTATCAATGGATGTGCAGATTAGAAAATAGTGGAGATAATCAATCTTTAATTTCATTTAACTTGACAATCTACTCAGGTAAAATTAAACACAGTTTTAAACACCCAATATAAAATTATTAGATGCAATAATGTATAATAATTAGATTATATGATGAACTTAATTAATAATACTAATAAATATGTAAATTTCACGCATACGTTTCTTTAGATATTTTTTGAAATTTTACAGTATAGCTTTCTAAGGCATTCTTACTCATGCAGACTGTCAAGGAAGACCATTTAAAAATTCACGCGTCGTTTCTGGAATATTAGTCACTTATACTTCATGTCCCGTTAAGTATCATTATATATATTCTAACGCGAACTCCTATAGATAGAATCCTATGACATCGGGGCTTGTCTAGTATTCAACGTGGGTACGTTTGCAGCTGCGTAAGTTCATTCATGGATTACTTTGCCATTCCTTTCTCGTTCGTGTTATACCGTTTCCTAATCATACAACAAAACATCCTTGACTATCTTTTCACGTGTTACACACTTTTGCACTTTTCAACCATGGCCATATTTGTAAGGATATCTAACAACAGTCTAGAACAAATGCTGATGATTTTGAAATCATGTAGGCTTTGATGGTAGATCCTCAAGAAATAAATAATGTTAAACTTTTTTTTTTGTAAAAATAAGTTACTTACTTATAATTACAATAAATAAAATCGTTAATCATTGACCGTAAAATTGATAAGAAGATTGTACATAATATTATATTTAATATAATTAGTAGAATAAATAAATATAAAAAGATACATACAATAAATTGTTCTTTACACGAAGTTTCGTTTGCAAAAAACATGATTTTGAAAATCGAAAACATTATTTCCTTTTGGTAATTTTTAATAACTTTATATACCTTATTTAATTATTGAATTCCTATGACAATTATTAAATAAAGAAATGAGCCTCTGTTTGATCTTGCAAGCTTCTAAATTATCAATTTATAACATAATAGATTTTAAATAATTCGAAAAACAAAAATCTAATATTAATTTAAATCAAGAGATATTCGAATATTTTATGTGCAAGAAATCTTCTGATTATTAATCTTGATTATTAAACATTCTGAAATTATAAATTAGAATATTTAAAAATCATGATTTTTAAAATATTACTTATGTTCTTGTATTTAAAACTTTAAATATTTAATAATTTGTTAATGCTTTGATTCAGAAAAAGAGCTATCTGTCAAACGAGCTGTAACCTTCCCAGAAATCAACATGCTTTGCATACATACATCTGACGACAAATCGTGACATACTAACCCAAGAGGTGCGTTTTAGAATAAATTTAATAGACAGACACACACGCACACATGTTAACGGTGCTGGTCCGATATGGGACGATATGGGACGCATTTTAATTCGCTAAACGTGGAGAAGAACTGGCATGCGACCAAGCATATAAAGAAAGCGACTAATTATGATTTCTTAGCACATAAATAATTGAACATTTGTCATGAATATTTGCGCCGTTTTCGGACAACTTATCCTCATATTATCATTTTTTAAATTTGTCAAAGAGTTTAGAATAAAGATTCTAATTATTTGTCTATAAAAATAATTTTTTTTTCTATTACTAATATTCTACTTCTATTACTAATATTGTTCTCTTCATAGAAAAATTATACATTTCATAGAGAAGTATTATAAGTTAAGAATGCTAGTATAAAGATAAGTTTTAAAAAATGCAAATATTTTACCAGTGATTCTTGAAATTGAGTGTATATAAAAAATGCCATAACATATTTTTAACTTTTAATTGATCATCAATATTGGTTATTGAATGGTTAAATATTGAAACTTATTCATAAGATGTTAAGCAATTTAACACTTATAAGATAACAGTTGATAAATAAAAGATTTTATGTATATCTTATTAATAATATTAATTAAATGGTCCATCATTCATATGATATTGAGATTCTTATATAATACATTAATACATGCATATAAAAGATCATATATTTTTAATATTAAATTTTTATAATACATTTTTATTTAAAATTAATTCTAATTTTTGACGAAGCATTTGTATTTGCTTTTTAATCACTCTGTAATTAACATAAATTTTTAAAATTTGTCAAGATGTTTATACAAAATAAAAATCTCATAACTAAATCAATACAATGAGTTAAATCTATACTTATATGCATAATAAATTTTGTTTTCTTATGCTAATATTTTTCTCTATAGATGTTATATATATTAGTCTCGTGTAACACTTCTCCCATTGCCTAGATCTATTGCGCAACTCGATCGTTCTATACGAGTTTAGATATCTCCTTTAGGTTTAAGCGTATAGAATGTGCAATCTCCTTATCACTATAGAAGTATGCCAAAAGCATTCCCAAGCAACAAGCGAGCTCTACATTCGCAACTTTTACAGAACAGCATGTCAATTTATTACTGCAATGTGAGTTTATCAATATAGATAATATGCTCGCATGACTATGGCAAATTTGCCGCGGCTGATCGCTTATCAGCATTCGTTCTAATCGTCCATCGCGACTCATCGCTTTTCACCGGGTGGTGCAGCAAAAAAAAGGCGAATACTCGCGAGAAGTAGCGCGTCCTTATACATGAGGTTTTCAATCGAATCGCAATCGGAATGCAGCAAGAGCGCCGGAAAAAATCGCTTGCCTAGATTGGCGGAGCTTAGTACAACAAGAATCGTAAAATAGCTGGTCCCACTGACCTAGTATATGAGAAATATGAATGCATTTATACCGCACCTAGAGATCTCGTAAATTCTTCCTCTTGCATTCGATTAAATTATTCGTTATCAAACCGAGATACTGCTTTAATTATTATACTGTCTAAAATTCCATTCTCCTTTCTTCTTCTTTTCTCTCTTCTGTATTAATCTTATATTAATCTTATATTAATCTTGTCAATGCTCGTGGAAATAATTTGTGTTTTCAGCATATTTTAAACAATTTTTTAGCTAATTCATAATTATAAAGTATGTGTATAGTTATACATCTGTACATATGAATTATATATTTATGTTTATATAACAGCTGCTAAAGCAATTAAAAACCGAATCTTCTTCTGCTCTTCGAAAATTCGTTCTAACAAAGCGACCCAAAAGTTTTGGCAAGTGTTCAAGCGCATTTAATATTCACTACATGACTTGTAACTATCCCGTTTCTTCACTCGATTTGCCTCTGCCCGCGATAATACCCAAGATTTTCTATATTTAAGATCGACCCAAATTGTGACAGAAAAAGAGACAGAATCGCAAGAAATCCGGTTACGTTATTATTTATTCGATTTACAATTATTTATAATAGTAGGCTGGTTTACTATGTTTCGTAATTATAATTACGTGTGTTTTACAATTTTAATTACATTCATTATGTGTAAGATCGTACTATTCAATTTGTTGAAATAATTGTTCTTAGTAGATCGCATCATTAAATTTAATTGTCATATTTCAAGCAATGAAAATTTTATAGATCAGAATTCTTTAGATGCGCTTAAAAAAAATTCTTAACGTCAAAAATTCCTTACGTCTTGTTTTTGTAGCTTTTAATTCTTTATTCTATACAATTGTAAATTTGGAGTCAAATTAAAAAGAAATACATAGAAAATCACATACACGTACATTCATATGCTCTTTATTAAATTACGAAATTGAATAAATTGTATCTCAAAAACATGGCAAATAATTGAGTTTTTAATGATTTTCGAATACAATGTATTTTGTTTGAAAAAATATGCAATTCGTTCTTTCAGTAAAAACTGTGTAATATTAGCTCTCTAATTATTTTCTACATTCTTTAAATTAATCATATCCAATCATTTTTTTTCTGAATCTGTTGCTGGGAAAAGATGCATATATTTTTTTAATTATTACGTCATATCTTTTCTGCTTTTGACATAAGCGTTTTCCGAACGAATTATATTTTGCGGGTTTAAAAATACTTTTTCTTGTACAAATCTCGGGAAAAAAGCGCAAATGAAACATCATATATGTGTACGTACGTAGCGTGCATTTAGTGTCTGGAATGGAAAAGCTTTTGGCAGATGCTTAAAGCGTATCGCGTAGCACGTGCGTGCTAGCGCCATTAGCGTGCTACGAGATGTACTGATAATTTCATATTTTGCGTTAATAAGTTTCCGCCGTAATAAATATTCCTCGGTGCGGAAAGCTTACACTCGTATCTTGCAATTAGAGAAAATAGTTATATAATTACGTAATATAATTATGTAATATTTAGAATATAGTTACAAGAAAAATTATATAGCTGTTTTAAGAATAAAACAGGAAAATTAAAATTTAGTTTTCATATTTTTTTAGATACACACATATGAGATATAATGGTGACAATAGCGTAATTCTCGTAATAGTATTCTCATAATAGTATTATGTAAGAATTAGTTGGAAATTTATAAATAATTTCTTTCCATGTTAAATTTTGTTTTCGAAAAAATTAATTTTGAAAAATAATTTCTATCAAATATTCATCATTAATTATTATATAATTATTTGAGATAGAGATAGAGAAAGAGAAAAAGAAATAGAGAGAAACAGAGAGAGAGAGAAATTATTGCGATATCTTTATATTGATAGTAATCTTTATATTGAAGTAATCAAGTTAAGTGATAGAAAATAAAATATACTGTTAGTATACTATATTTTATTTACATGTAAATTTTATGTGTTATAATACGACAGTTAAATGCATCATTAAATATGAATTTAACAACTGTTCTAGAGTTTCATGTGTTGATGATGAAAGAATTGGTTATTTCCGGTTGACAATTGTCATTCTCTGGCTGATAACTACCTAGTATATATCTGTTTATATTAGAAAATAACTGTTAATCACACACACTATATACTTACACATTAAATATTGCTCTGGGGTGAACTCAGAATACGCAATGTTCTCTATCCGTCGTTCTCTCACTTTTCTCTTCCTGTCTCATTGTCAGGTCGGGTACGGTCCCAACGCGAGAAATTTCTCTTATTGTTAGTGCTATGCGCCCATTATTACATCATCACTTTAGACATATACACAATCTGTTTTTTTTAAATATATCTGAATCCCCTAGTTGCTACGAATCATAGAATAATATGTACCTCAAATTATCAGAGAAATGCAGCTGTTTAAATATAAAACTGACATTTCCTTTTTATATCGCACGATTTATCGTTCCTTCTTTTATATAAGTAAAGCTATTTCAAACAAATAGGATATTGATTTAGCATGTTGATATTGTTATCAAAATATTCATATTTAAACGCGCGCTTTTTTATCAATCAGAAAATTTTATCACAATAATATTATATATTATATAACATATATTGTACTCTTTTAAATTTTCATCTCTGACACATTTTTATCCAAGCGCACACATTTAATAATCATTAATATAACAATTTTGGAATTGTTTTATAATAATCAGCAACACATATCACTCGCGAATAATAACATTCTATTTAATTTAGCAAAAAGTTCATTTTAAATCATAATTACACTATCACAAACATTTTTCACTTTTTATTTTATATAATTACACTTATCATTGTACACTTATCATTGTAGACTTTTTATGCGAAAAAAATGAAATTAATGAAATAATGAATATAATCATGTTTTGTCGATCGAGAGAAATACACGATAATATCAATATAATAGCTATAAATTGATAATATAAAATATTACAGTTTTGCAATTGATTACGAGATATTTTTCACACGTTTTCCTAAATTTTCACTCGCGAGAGACATCCACGTGGCAAACCGAGCATCGAGACGGCCAAAGAGAATCTCCGGCAAATTTGACTCAGAACGTGGGGCATACAATGTACGTGTATGTAATGTGTGTGTTTGGTATGTGAGTAAGCACGTGTCACGTGGCCCTTATATATATAAGCGTAGCTCGAGGGTTTAAGGTAGCAATAGTGGGACTATTGTCGTGGATACAATGCTGCCAATACTGCGTTCGTAGTAGTAATCGTTGACGGAGGGTAGTTCTTGGCACGATTCTCCATGGGGGAACTGGACCCTCGCACTATGGATTAAACATCTGTCCAAGATTCCTCTCCCCTCGTCCCCTTCTAAACCACTACCATCAGCCGGCCCATTGCCTTCAGATATGGTATATATTTCTTTTATATTTTATGATGTTTGACTAGACATGTTAGATTAGATATGCAGATTCAGATATCAAAATAATAGTATATTTTTACTGCTGTGTTCTACCTTCGTTATCTTTGTTTTTTTTTTTATTTGATCTTTCGAGCAGTACGAATATTTTTAAAAGAATATTTTTAGAAGAATTTATATAAAATAAATAAAAATAAAATAATTTATAAGAATTATAATTTTTTTTATTTTGAACATATATAAGTATCAAACGCACCAAATTTTAGTTCTATATCAGGAACAGAAATTACAGTTTATAAAACGTTTATAAAATGTTATTTATTATTAATGTTTATAAAATGTTTATCTCTCTTATTTAAAATTAGATAATTTTTACTCGTTTATACATTCGACTGTTATTATAAACGTTTCTTAATGCATTAATGCGTTAATTATCTACTTGTTAACATAACGAAGTGCATCTATGATTGATCCCTCTTTAATAAACCGTTAAACAATTCTAATTACAATGTTGCACGCGCTTATAAATATCAGTTTAACATGGAAGAATGCATTAAATTAGCATTGCATTTCCGATGCGCATCCGATATTCAGTATGACAATGTAACGTGTTCATGTTTCTTTGGATATTGATTTACATCATGCATCGATGCAACAATATTCAGAGCAACAATATGACAGCTAATTATCAATTTTAAATCACAAGAAAGAGAGAGAGAGAGAGAGGAGATCAATTACTTGCATATTCAAAATTCAAAGCGTGAGCTTTGTCGGTCTGTATTCGCATAATGTGCAATCACGACCATCCCGACTCTTAGTCCTAATTGCTGTCAATTGCTGCCAATTGCCAAGCGACTATGCTGTCTCTAGAGTTGTAATTTGTGTTATGTATAGTGATAACATTTGAATCTTGTATTGCATACATAATATACAAGTTTACTGGCATATTAATTACAATAACGATCGCTTTAGATAGGATAGTCGATTAATACAAACAAGAATATTATGATATTTCTCGATCACTTTAATGTTTTCCTCTCTCTTCGTTGCATTCATAATAATTATTCTTTCAAAAAGGGAAGAGATAATAAATTATATGCACATTGCAATTTTATTTTATTATTACAGTAATTATTTCCGATATTTCCATAAAAAGTTCAGTTTTGCATGCAAATCTAAATAAAATAATGCTTTCTTCTATACATACGTTTATTTAGTTTATAGCTCTGTTTTTACTCCTTTTAAAAAAATATTTTTGTTTATATTTATATAAAATTCGATACTCTCATATAATTGGACTTATATAATTGATGAACTATTTTTTTATTGCAGTTATAATTTTTAAGATGAATAAAAGTGAAAGAAAGAAAAAGAAAAGAGATTGTAAATACGATGACAATTACGGTCAACAAAATGTGTTACTAATTAATGTATTACAGTTTGATTCTTTATTATATTCAATTATAATAAACATTGATATAACTGAAGATTTGAATTATAATATCTTATGTAAGAAGAATAAATTCTATTTTATCGATATAATCACGCATTATCAAATTGTAATATTAATTTGTAAACAGAAAGAATATCAATAAATGTAGAATGATAATGAAAATTTATTTTTTTGAAATTATATTTGATAAAAATATTTTTAAATTTTATAAAAATAATTCAAACATATTAAAAAATTGTTCGATCGAAATCAATATATCCAAACATAGGAAAAGTAATATACGAGTATGAGATACTGAAAGGTACAAATAAGACATTTGAAATTTTATTGTATATTAATAATTGTCTTAATTATAAAATAAAATATCTTTTCGTTAATTACAATAAAAAAATGCAACTAAGTCAACTCGGTCCACGATCAAGGTATGAATAGAATTTAAAATACTCTCAATTGTGGAAGATTTGAATTTCTGTTCTTGAATTTAAAATTCGTCTTGTAATATTGAAACTGAATACTATTATGTAATGCCAAACATATACATATACGAAAAATGCTTAAAAATAAAATAGCATGATGCAAATTTAATTTACAAGCAAAAAAAAAATACAACAAATTTATTTTTAATGCTTCCATATTTTAAACAAATGATTATTTCACTGTTATAATCACGATCAATAACTTAGATATGTACGCGTACAGTATTTTGGCAGACATCATCCGGATTTTCTGACTCATTCGGAAATGAGATCCTTAAGACGTTGTGTTAGGATTCATCCTTAGGATGCGTGCACACAAAGATTACGAAGAAAAATCATATAAGAGAGTTTCGGGAGCTCACGTGAATAGATTGTAATCGATACTCGCTATGAATGAATTACGAGCCTATTTACATTGACCTTAACCTTTTAATGGAGCCGCAAGGCATGCGTTATTATTACTTATGTATGTGTGACTGTTACTTTACATATTACAGCATAGATACATAAAATTGTGACCATAGGTTTTCCATTTTATGAGAGGCATTATAAAAGCATAATTTTTTTTTAAGTAATTATACAACTTTTATATTATTAGTTATAATATCAAGTGATTTGTATTCTATTCATCTGTTTAATATTGCAACTAAATTTGTATTTTATTTATTTGTGCGGCAACAAAAATATTTTTGTATTAGATTATTAGAACAAAATTATATTTATTATTCAGAGATACGCGTTTAATTATATTATATTTAAATTCTTTATACATTCTTACATTCAATAATCAAACATTTATCTGTTACCATTCCATTTTTTAAAATTCAATTATATACACATTGAATATCAATCGTCCGACAATTTGTGGATTTAAAAAAATCATATAATAAAAAACTTAAGATTATCGCTCCCTAAATTCCCAACAATTGTATCAGTTTTCCTCTTCGGAGATGAGATCTTGTGTGAAAGAAGCTTTAAGGGCGTGATGTATGCGCACGGGGAGTTAACAGCTGTGGTCGATAGCCCACATGGCGCTCTTTGCTCTTGTTGAGATGTGGAGCTATCGATTTTATCGTGCTATTTCGCTAACGAATAGATGAACATTGATTAGAATGCAGCTTTGCCAGTTTTTTTACTATTAATTCGTTCCTGTTTCTGTTAACAGCTCGTTCAAAAAAACGTCTAGATTGTTATCATGGGTAATCATTAAGTCTTAAATAACGCTTGTTAGTCCGCATTTCTCATTCATTATTATCTTACCAGTAGGAATTCCACGAGTGATGATTTCAAGTATAACTCATTGAAATATGTCATGTAATTTTTATGGGAACAAGTGGGACTGCTTTTTTTTCTTATTGTTAATCATATATGCGGCGATATCATTAAAATTAAAATATTGATGAATCTTTTGAAAATATTATACTATCAAGATATATTGGTAAATCTTTCGAAGAGATTACACCATAATTTTGACATGTATTATAATGGATGGAGCCCTAACTTACGTTTAACGTGATTCAAAGTGCATATAATTCAAGACTTTATCTGTTATATATATGTAAAAATCAAAATGATTGATGAGGTATAACTTTATCGGAAAATTTATCAAGATATTTTTCGTTTGAATCATTTTTTATTGTTCGAATTTTTCTTGCAGTTTCATTATAAAGATAATGAAAATAATATTTCCTCCGAGATTATATGATTGAACAATAGTCATGATAATGTGTATTTTTATGGTATGACAAAAAGTATAAGATCTAAAATAATATAGGACGATGCGTAATAAAACATGAGTTTAACCTTGCGATGTATCAGTGCAGCGATGCCGAAAATAGTTTGAATAAGAGGGAAAAGATGTTGGACATGGACGGAAACCACTGCAAAGTTTATATGGTTTCCTGTAAAATCGTTTCTCCAAATACATATTTAAAATATCCATAGAGGAATATATGTTTCTTTTAATCTAGATAAGAGATATCCTGGATAATTTATACATTTTCCTCAAAAATTTAAAACATATAAGCAAACCATTAATTTTTCTTCAAGAATAAACTTTACATAGATTACAAAAATTTCGTTTCTTTTCTATTTGATATGATAACAATTGTAATGTATGATAACATTTGTAGTTTAATTGAAACGACAATAATTATATTCAAATATATATGACATAATGTCTCTTGCGTTTGACAATCATGAGATGTATTGAAAGTTTAATTAACTGATACGATCTTATTGATTAAATTAATATATATTTCGTAAATATAGTATATATCATTATTATTTATATGTCAATTTTTTTGTTAAAAAAATTGTTTTCTATCTTGCCTTATGGTTCTATCGAAATAATTATAAATAATCACACTTATGCATATACATATGTATGTTCCTAAAACTTCATATTTTGTTTTGCAACAGGTCCTAAATATCGATTATAATATTAAATTCTAATCAATAAAATTCTATAATGTAATAATGTCTACGTTGCATTATCTTCATTATTTCGAAGTAGGAAAAGGCGGAGATGGATTGCATGTATGATGCACGCATTGGACAAACTTGAATTGTTCAGCTTCCCATGCCGAGTGTCAGTATAATATGACAATAAGCAACATAAGGCCACATGTAGAATTCACGTAGGTAGTCACTGACATTTTCAAATGTCAAGCTTTCTCACAATGCACTATTTATCATTTGGATTGCCATAAACTATAGTTTGATGTATCTCTATCGGATGCTGAGCAATAGTAAAAATTTTTTAAATTTTGTTTTCAAAGATAAGATCAGTTACGTTTCTCGCTAAATCAGTTATATTTCGATAAATAATTGCTATTAACATATTTCTGTATCTATATAATGATTATTCTGTGATATATTTAATTAATGGTATTATTTTTAATAATATTTTACCGTAATATTGTTTTTAAATGACATAATTAAGATATATGATTAAAAGTATATTTTATTATGATATGAAATCAAATAGGAATGAAATATGTTGATTAAAAATTAATAAGAGATTCTGAGAGACAATTTTTCTATTAGCAAACACTTAATTTTCTGCCGCACCTATGCAGAATAATTGGCAACTTTCGAATGCTCAGGACTAAATATCCACGACACAGATGTCACAGTTCATCAACATTACAGATTGCAAACTACAGAAAGACGCATGCGCACAAACTAAACGAGTAAATTTTTTTCCGGATCGCCCAACATGTGTGTCAATTACTATATTATCTACCTTATTCCTTAACGACTTAAATTTTAACGCGCGCTCATTGAAACACACTGAATCTAATCGTGTTAGTTTCACATGCCAGGTTGTATCAATTATAAAACATTTAAATATCAATCATAAAACATTTAATTTAAGATTTAAGATTGAAGAGATTGTATATATAATATTTAGGTTATTTAAGAAACAATAGATCAATTAAAATTGTATTTATAATCAAAAATACTGATAGGATGGAATTTGTGATAACATGTGAAATGAAATATGAAAAATAATGAGAAGTCTAAGTTGGCATGTTAAATAATATAAGAGAAAGTTTTATAAGAATTAGTTTTTTTTAGAGATGGTATAATATAAATTTATAATTTTATTTTATAGATTTGATTATAGAATATTTCATTTATTATTATTTCCTCAAAAAGTTTTATTGCTTTTAATGATATATAAATAATTCCTTTCGAAAAAATTATTCGAAAGCAAGGAATTTTTCATAGTTAATGAGAATCTTTTTAAGATTGCAATTTCAAAGTTATCAAAAAGTATTTTTTAATAAGAATATTATCTTTTTTTAATACAATAACTTATGCAACTCCTTATTCCATTTCAATTAAGTAAATATTTTATAATTAATTTTTATTTGAGAATATATCAGAATTAAATTTGATGTATAGTTTATAAAAAAAGACTTAAAAAATTTTTTATAATCATATTCTAATACTTTTATATAATTCTAATTGAAGAAAACTTTAATAAGTTTATAATTTCAGAAACCATTAATTAGAGGTTTTCTTTATAGAGATATTCAGAGCAATCATGATAAGAAAGGAACATTCTGCAAGCTATCCCCTTCGCGGATAAACCATTTAGAAAGAAATAAGCAAAAGAATTGTAAAAGACAGTAAAATAATGTACAAAATAAATACTTAAAAAAAATGAAATAAATTATATAATTAATAGTTATATTTTTTCTTATAGATTAAAATAGTATACGGGAAAAGATACATATTACAGCGTTGTTATTTTTATCATTATGCTATAATAATAGCAATTACAATAAGAATTATATTTATATCAGAGGAAATAGTCGCTTTTATGATTAGATGATGCAAATGTATCACACTTAATTTTTTATGAATAAAATAACATAACTCATCTCGCCGGGCAAGATAACTGCTCATTAAACACCGAGAGGATATAATTGTAATTTAAATATGTTAATATTTTTATTAAAAGAATATGTATCATGAGATAATATTTAACTACATACATGTTCTAACTTTATACGATATTTTTAACATTTCCAATGTTTTAACATTGCGATACGATCTTTTTTATATATGATACGCGCTTTAAAAGGCTGTGACGTTATTTCATTTTTCACGAAATATACAATTAATTCTACATGTATTTAATAGAGCAACTTATTCAAGAAACAAATGGCTGTCTAAAATCACGAAGGGATTAAAGAACCTTACCAGGTCTCGTACAGGTCGTGAAATGTGCAAATCTTCTGGTCGCGCCGGTCAGGACGCGCCGATCAATAGGGAGCAAGAAGGCACATGTCCCGGTGGCTTCTCACACCATGGTGGTCACAAGATCAACATCGTGCATTTTCGACAGCATCGCTCGACGACATCGCGCGTCGTCAGCGAGCTGAACGGGCGATGG
The DNA here is from genome assembly GCF_003227725.1 of Camponotus floridanus. Taxonomy (NCBI): domain Eukaryota; kingdom Metazoa; phylum Arthropoda; class Insecta; order Hymenoptera; family Formicidae; genus Camponotus; species Camponotus floridanus. The sequence continues at coordinate 152,450 of NW_020229303.1, forward strand.
AGGTTTCAGCGCACTAGGTCTCTCGGCAACGTTTTAAATTTACGACGCGACAGATTCCCTCGCTTTTAACGAAGTGTTATGCGATCATATGAGAGGCTGAGGCCAACGATAGGATGGAATCGTGACAATAACGATGCCGACGTCAGCGACGAGGCGGGACACGTAGCGCGAAAGCCGAGAAAAGTCGGGACACTGGCCTGACATCGGCGGGACCGTCGACCCGGTGCAGCTTTTATTACGCGACGACGCACTGCGCCGACGTCACAGCGACGTCGACGTCGTCGTCGTCGTCAAGATGACGCGACGGCGCGCGCCGGAGCCTTTTCTCGTGCGCGCGTACCGGCTGAATCGATTTCTTGAACGCAACGAGATATCGAGACGCACGAGGCGATGCTATGGCGCGAAAATTTCGAGCGAGCTTGCGTACGTAAAATAGATATTAATCATTTATATCTACAAAATATATTGTTATAAAGATAATAAAATATGAAACTATTGCTCAAACTGTGTATGTAAGGACGATTTATGAGATTAATTATTATTTAAATATTGTGTGTAATTATATTACTATTTTATGTGCATATTATTTATATAATTAAACGAGATTAAATTATATTTATTAGGTTATTATAAGTAATAAACTAATAAATAAAATTTTAACAAATTGAATAATTACTTATATTTAGTAATAGCTTATTATAATATACATATGTATATATTATACATATAATATTGTAATATGTTACATAATAATTTTATAAACATAATATTTGATAACATTTGTGATATAATAATTTTGCAATTGTAATAACAATTTAATTTAATATATATATTCATATTAATCGCGCATATTACTAGCATTTTCTATGCAAATTTTTATTAAATTCTAAAACAATTTCTAAAAATTGAAATTTTTAATACATTGTACAACAATAGCGCGCAACTTTATATTTATTCACAATTTCTAAATTTACTAGTATTTGTGTAACAGGCATTTTTAACTGGAGTACTTAAATCTAACTTTTCACCATACATTTTTGCTTCCAAGATTGTTAATCGATTCTTGTGTATTACAGCCAAACAATGTCTTTTCTCTAGATTAGTGTACTTTCTTATTTTAAAGTTATATAACTTATCGACTTTAATTTTGATAACATTTTTATGCATGAAACCTTCGATACCTTGCAAAAAATTACGAAAAAACATTATAATTATATGATTTTACATATAATTAAATAAATATCTTTCTTTAAGTTACATTTTCAATCCTACAATATAGACTTACCTCTATATTCATAAATCTGGATAGCATCATTATTTTCTGCAAAAATAAACAATGTTTCGACAAGTCCATCGAAATTCAGAATCAAAAATGATTTCGGCAAACGTGCTTTTATTATCTGTAAGATCTTTGTTTGCGAGATGCCATTTTTGCACAACTAAATGATGAAACAAACATGATCAAATTTTAAAAATATATTAATACATAAAATAATATTTAATTTTATATCATAATAAAGAAAAATTTGTTTCTACTTACAAATATATAATTCTGGCTGACTTCTTTGTTATAGTAAAAGAATTCTTCTTTCTCATAAATACCTACTTTAAAATTTAACATGTCACAATCGAGACAATTTTTTAGATGTGTGTCGTTTGAAGATTTTCCTTGTAATTCGTAAATTAAGGATTGATTAACGAAGACAATTGGATCAGTATTTGAATTTAATTTTAATTTTTCATTCTCATTCTTATATGAAATGAGATTCTTTAATATATCTGATGGAATCTTGTTTGGAGCACTTTCAAAATTTTCGTGAGTCATTGCTACAAATATATCTTGATATAAATCCATAATATCGCTAACATTACCAAGTTCTAATACATGCTGTAAGAAAGAAGATAAAATTAAGAAAAAAAATTAAATTAATAAAAGAAATTAAAAAAAGCTGAATTTATTCCAAGCAAAAATTATATTATATTTTATAAGCATTTTTATTTTGTTGAAAAGCTTATTTAAATAATATATATACATATTTGTTATTACATGAAACGCAAGTATCACTTCTTTTTATATTTCTTACATATTGCAATAAACTCACCTGTAATCTGTTATTTTCCAATTTCCATATATTACTGATGCTTCTACCGCAGGTACGTTTTGCGATGGTAAGCAAGTATAAAGGGTGATTTAATTTAAAAAAGATCCATTCATTAATTAATCCAACATCGGATACTTCGTCGACTACTTGAAAATCAGCGTGAGTATACAGTATAAGTTTCATACGGCAGGTATCATAATTTACTAATATATAATCGAAATCATCTAATTCAATAGTACGGATATCATGAATATCTCCTTCGAATTCCTGAATTTTTAAGTAATCAAAAGTATTGAATTTGTATATCTGATTTATGGCATTGCATTTAAGCATGTCTAAATGCAATGCACATACGTTATTTAGATCCATCTGTACAAAATAAAATTATGTTAAGAGCGTGAACAAAACATAAAATTAAATTTTGATGTAACACGTACTGGTTTTAATATAAAGAGAGTTAATATAGTAAAAAATAAATGTTAATAATTAAAAAAAAGTATTTATTAATTTGTTTTTGAGTGTTATCGTATAAAAACGCATTTACTGTCAAAAATGTTATTTTACTAAATGTCTTTATAATCTAATTTTAATTAATAATTTTATGAATATGTATATAAAATATATATAATTTTCTTACATATGTTTCATCAATAATTTGATCTAATTGAGGATGTTCCTGTGATGAAGCAATTGATATTTCCGTGACATTAACTCTATTCAAAAACTCATTTCCGTCAATATTTTTTTCGAAATGGATATTTCCATATATTTTCCATTTCCTAGATATAATCTGTTTCGCCTCTGTTGTTTTAATTGCAATGCCTTGCCAATTAATTGGATTTATTCCGTTCAGAAGACCCAAAATTCTCAGACTTTTATTAAGGATAACTGGAGTTTTAAACATAAAATTTCCTAAAGAAAATTAAGCAAATGTATTATTTACATTAATTGCCATTGTATAAGTTTTCTCTGGACAAAATTCTGAATGACGTAAAATATGAAAGAGAGAAAACAGGAAAAGTGTGGATGTGCGAATATGAAAAAAGGAAGATTGAGAATATTCCTGGATATATATTTGTCAATTTCTTACCAGTTAAAGTGTCATTGGTAATTAAAGAAATAATTCGTTTAGGATTAAATCTATTGATGAGGTGTGCATTAAAGTCATGATATGCATAAACATTTCCCCGAATCTTTATATGTCCCGAAATATTTTGATTGCTGTATATCTGTAAAAAATTATTAATTTTATTATTTTTAATCTTCTATTATATAATATTAAGATTTTAATATAAATATAAATTGTGTACTTGAAAAAATAAAATAGATAATCATAAAATAATACAATTTTTAATACAATTATAAAATATAATACATGATTAAAGTGAATATAAATTATAGACATGTTAATTTATTCAAATATTTTCACATATTCTAATCTAAGTTTGAAATGATAAAATTGTTATTTTATTTTGGTGTTTATACCAAAAAAGTGTTTGCATAAATATCTTCTAAATAGTAGGTATTAATATGTCCTGATATTTTTATGTTTTTAACGGTGGCATTAATACATTGAAGTCTATCAACCATGATGGACTGTTTCGTATGCAATGGAATCAACATATCCATTTTGAAGTCATTGACTTGTTCAACTTTTAAATTTGCTTTGAAAGTCACATTATCGAGTGTAATCCTTTCTAAAATATAAATATTTTATTATATAAAAAAATTGCTCGATGATATTTTTATTTATTTAACAAATCGTTAAAAAACTTTCAATTGTTATATACATTATATTTACATGTAATTTTTTTACTGCACATAAATATATAATATAGTATATATGTATAAATACATAATTACCTGAAAAATAATTAAGTTCGTTGAGAGCAATAACATTCTCCTGTAAATCTTGCATATCGACTTTCATGATGGTATTTGATTGTAATTCTGTTTTTACTACGAGAGCTTTTTGTATGTAAATATCCTCTTTAAATATAATTTTAATATCAATTGAAAAAGGTTCATCAATATAAACAGCATTTTTGTGAAATATATTCAAATCTAAATTATTTAAACTGCCATCAATGATGAATGTATTGTTGAAAGTAATTGGACTTTTAAATATTTTCAATCCAGATAGTGCAATATTTATATCATTTTTAAAGATAACTGTCTTCAAAAAGTTATTAAACATTGATCTTTGAATTAATCCACTTATATTCAGTCTTGTTATGGAAGCGGTTTCATTGAAATAAAAATTACCACGAAGAGCATAGGAATTATTTCCAAGTGATTTAAATCTATTTGTGAAATTACGTAAAGGTACATTTCCAATTTTGCCAGTTGTGTTGAAATTTTTTAAAACGTCGACCCAGCCTAAAAAAATTAACTTTTTATTAATTATGTTTGAGAATAAAATTGTATAAACTAAAAAACAGAGAAACAAAGAAATATTTAAATATTTGTGTGCTGCAACATACCGTTTATAACAACTGGTCCTTTCAGTGTCTGCATTTTATTAGGATCTAAGATATTCTCGACAAAATGTCCATTTATAAATTGTGCATTCAAAAACTCGCATGTAACATTTTCGAATGTTTTGTAGCCTACAAATGTAATATTTCTGTCGGTTTTCTGTACAGCGTCAATAATAAATTCAGACAGATTTAAACCATTCACGAAACCGATCACTGTTAGGTCTTTAATCGATGTATTTTCATTGAAAATTACAGTTCCCATGCGATCTTTTTTATAAACGTCAACGATGTCATTCTCATTAATTAAAGATGCTGTTAACATTCCTGTCACTCTAAGTGATTTTATCGACGTATTTCCGTTGAAAATATCATCGTAAAATGTTTTTGCATGTTCTAATAATCGATTTAATTTATTTAATGACATTCCATTGATGATTTCCGCGTTCAAGACATCGGTTTCTAAATTGTCAATTATTAAAGTGCCTGTCAAATTTTGTTGCGTAGAGATTGTTAAGATGCGTTTAGTGGAATCAATGTAATTGATAGAATTGATCATGTTCGGCAAGACTTCATCGGCTATTAATGTTGAGAGTGTTAAATTTTCGAAATGCAGTTTATGGAAAGTTTGATTTAATTTGTCAAAGAAAGTAGTTTGCGTGATATTATGCTTCAGAGTATTAAAAGACAAGTTATCAATGATACATGATTTAATAAAGAATAATACTTTGTTTAGACAAGCAGAAGCAACATTTTGCTCACGGATTATATAATTTTCTAACTTCTTGATCATGCCAAATGTTACGTTGTCAAATATGACATTTGCCGATATTTTTCTCAAATCTAAAATAGTAAAATAATTTATTATAAAAATAATATTATAGAGTATAATATAAATAAAAACAAGTATTATTTAAATTATTTTTTCTTTAACAAAAGAGGAAAAAAACAGAATACACTTCGTTTATATATTACAAGTAATATTATAAGGTTTTTATATTTTATAATTTTACTATTACAAAAATAAAGCGTTTGAAAATATGTTTATTTTTAATCATTTTTATGCACATGCAATTAATAATTATAAATAATCTTTATTTTACTTTAATTAATACTTACGAGGAAACTGTTGATCAGTATTTAGAGTTACAAATTCTGAGAATAAGTGATTATTAATTTGTCCGGATGTAATTGTTAAGTTAGAATTTACATGAATGCCCTTCAAAAATTTTTTATTCCCAGTAATTAATGCATTTCCATCAGTTTTCAACAAAAGATCATCAAAATCTGACCACATTTTAGCATTAATTGAATCTTGAAGTATAATGTTTCCCATAACAGTCAGATTTTCAAAAATAATTTTTGATGAAAGCCTATTGGTTTCATTGATTAACCCCTCTATATTGCTTATATCAATACCCGTCACATTGCCATCGATCTAAAATTGTATATAATGTCTTTTTATATAATTATGAAATACATTTATCAAATCGTACCCATAGACACATAATATATATGTATATTATACGTTTATGTGATCGTACCTGAAAAGTCCCAACTTCCAAATTCTCAAAAGTAATTTCATTATTAATGATTTCGTGTCTGCTAAGAATAATGAAATCGTCAATATTTATTTTATTTATTGTATTGATACCCAACAAATCTGTTGTAGACAGATTGACAAAGTATTTTTCACCCGTAATGTTGATGGGATCTCTATTACTATTTAACACATAATCTTCTGGGTATCGTAAATCATTCAAATTTTTTATATTAGCCTCATCGGCAATAAGCTGAAAGAAAATTATCTTTTATCAAAGAAAAAGTTATAAAACTTTGATTTTAATATACGTTTAGTAAATCATAAAAAACAAACAGCGATTTTGACAACATAAATCAAGATTATTAAGGTGTTAGGTCTCTTTTTCTAAAATTTTATGATTCTTTATAATTATATTGTCTTACCCCTTCCACAACTGTCTCTCCTGGAATAATTCTTGATTTATCTTTCCATACTATACTTTGCATTAGATTCTTCCACTTAACATCATTTATTTGAGAAAAGTTTAAGTGTCCATTAATTTTTAATCGATAGAATTGCGAAAAATCAATGTTATTATAATTTTTGATTGATGTATCAAAAACAATATCTTTTAACGGAATGCCATTCAAGGAAAAAATCGTCAAGTTATCAGTGTCAATAGAGAGAAAAGGTTTTTGGCCATCGATAATGATATTAGAAGCATAATTTACAATATTATTTGCTGCAATTGAAGTTGACGCATTATTTATAAAAACAGCAGTTATATTTTTTGCATGCAGAGTTCCAGTCACTAGAAAATCTCCAGTTAATTCAATATCCGATGACAAGTTAATTCTTCTCGAATTAGTTATATTTTCCAAATCCGATAAAATTTGATTAAGCTTCGTTTCAAATTCTTCTAGTTTCTTTAAACTTGATGTTATATTTATCAACATATCTTCCACTTTTAAATCGATTAAACCGACTTTGACAGCTTCATAATTTACGTTGCTTTCGATTGTAGCATTCGACGCATCCACTTTTGAAAAATTCCAAAATCCTGATATAGAATTTTTAAAGTAACTTTGATTCAAACGTGCTTGAGTTTCGTCAAAGACGACTTCCTGTTTTCGAAAAACCTCCTGCAAACATTTTATTTTAAACGAGTATAAAATTATAAAATTTCTCAATTTAAAAATTATTTTTAAAGAAAAATAAAATAATATGTACATCCTATATATTTATGCATTTTATTGTATTCTAAGTTGTTTGGACTATATCTTTATATAAGTATATATAAAATATATAATTATATCCAAATATAATGCATAATTATATAAAATTATTATAAGAAAAATTATGCAAACATAAGTACCTCCAACAAAGCTTGCGTCTTTAACATGCTTTCTGTTTCGTTATGGGCAGGATGCTCTAATTCGTTCAATGCTAATTCTATACGTACGAATACGTTTGCATGAATGAATCCAATTTTTGGAATAATGATGATTTTTGACAGATCAAAATTATTTAAAATTTGATTAGGTAAAATTACTGTCTTAAACATTGATCCTTGCCAAGCCAAAGCTATTACTGATAAATTTTTAAACTGAACCAATAATAATGACTCATCTCGATATGTGTCCAGTGGCATAGTGGTGATCCAAACAATCTCAGTAGTGTCTGTGAAATAAATACTATTCGTTTAAAAAAAAGTTACATTTTAATTGCAAATTATCATTGGGTTACCATTGAAATGCAGATCCGTTTCAACGTTATTTTGAAATTCATTTTCAGAAAAGCGAAGTAAATGTGCTTTCTTTCCACCAATTGCCAAATATTCGATATAACCACTCTCGAAACAGACAAAATTTGTAAGATTGTTAGATGTAATAGTTTCAAACTTTTCAAACTGGCATAAGTCATGATCATTTTTCGATTTGTATAAAACAATGTTATCAATTCCTTGAAAGACCAACACGGAGCGTCCATAAATCGAGCAGATTTGAATATCAAATATTCTTGGAACAAATAATCGCCGACAAAGCCTGTGCAATATAAGTTTGCTTATATAGAAAATATTCTATAATTGTATTATATCATTTTGAACATTGAGAAATATAATTTCAGCATGTGCATGAAACATTTATATGTATATAAATAAGAAATAATTTAAAACTTTTTGAAATAAATAAAAAGTGTGTTCTTTCTTAAAATTTTTGTATAAAAATATTCTAATAAAAAAAGTATTAAAATGTATAGGCATAAAAGTATATTCAGTATTTAGTTAATATTTAGTAATTTTATTTAGTAAATTATTTAAAACATAATTCTTTTTATTTTCTGCTATAAATTATTTATATAATTAATTATTTTTTGTTATAAATTATATATATATATATATATATATATATATGTATATGTATATAAAATTATGTAATGACCACATATTGATGCGATGACTATTATAATCAATATTAAAACCGTAAATATCGATCATTGATTGTCCTTCGAGATATACATCATTGTTGAGTAGCAATAATTCATACTGATCTTCTTCTCGGACAAATTCCATGTCTTGAATTTGTTTTTGTATAGGCCATGTCGAATACAATGTATACGTATTTCCAAAGATTTTATACCAATACAAATAATAGCTTTGTTCAAATTCAACCAGTAGAACTATCATTAAATTGATAATATGACTCTCATTAGATTCTTCGGTATTTAAATTAAGAACTTTAAATTGTAATATATGTCCGTAAGTTATTATATTCATAATATATTCAACTGACAAGTCATCAAACACAATTTCATAGATAAACAATGTTGAATTCTCAGCACGAATAAAGTAAGTAGTTTCCGCTTGCAAAACTTGCCAGTTAATGTTATCGGGCATATTGAATTTATGCAATGAAATATTTGTCACAATAATTTCTGAAAAGAAACACATTCTTTTAAATTATAAATAGTTGGAGTGAGAAAAATTACAGTTTTATTTGTATAATAAAACAATAAGCACAATATTATAGATATTCTATAAAAAAGATTAAATTACTAAATGTATATAATTATATTAGATGGTCTCAATTATTTAATTTTTTATGTTATGACAAAAAATGTATATTAGTATAAAAAATAAAATAATTGATATGCCTCCTTTAACTCTTTATAATTTATTTATAATTTTCTTTATAATTGATATATGATTTAATCATATTTAATTAATTTTATATTAATATATATATATACACTTATACTTGTTAATACTAATTTAATAATACATTTAATAACAATCACCTTCTCGATTTCCAGCCCCAGTGCCAAATTCATATTCCTGCCAAATTGACGATGTGTCTTCGTGATTCCGTGGTCGTCGAAATGATCTAGTATTACCAAGTATTTTATCCAATGTCTTAGACATTTCTTCGATATCCTGGCATTTTGCATTATTCACGAAAATAGATAGAAAGATGAAACACACGACAAGATCTTTACTCTGTAACATTCTGGATGTGTACTGAGACTTAACTGTGAGATTCTCACGTTTAATATCTCGTAAATATCCTCATACGATTCATAATATTTTGATTACTCATTGAGCCAAATGCTGACATCCAAAATCCAACACATTCTTCAAATTTACCTAAACGTTTTATTTTAAAATTAAATAAGATATTAACAAGATATTTCCCAGCTTGTGTCTGTACTATATTTTATTAATAATTATACATTCTCTCTCATAAAATATAATTTTATTAATAATACAGTTTAATAAAAAATTGAAGAACATACAAGAGATTAGTTATTTTCCGTAATTTTTTTATGCTGAATGCAATTGTGATATAACAATCAATCTATCAGTCACATAAGTCTATTATAAACACTATTGATCTACGCATGCTACGCACGTTATATATATATATATATATATATATATATATATATATATTGAAATCCGATAATCTAAAATATTCTTAGCATAATGGATTATATATACATTATACATAAATAGTTACTATTTTTTTATACATAAATACAGGGTTCGCAGGAGTTGCTGCGCAAGATACTACCATATCTTGTATATATTCAATATAAGAAGATTATATATATGTTTTCCATAAGCATAAGATGTTCTTTTCAATTAATTATTTAATTATTTTTAAATTATATTTTTTTAATTTTATTTATTACGTTTGTATTATTCTCTCTACATATTTTTTGTTTATTATATTTTATAAGAACTGTTGATAACTTGAATGCATTTAACAATTAAACTAATAAACGTTATTGTATAATTTACCATTTTTTTATATCTTTTATATTTGTTATATATAAAAAAGAGTTTAAGTAGAATAGATAAATTCTTGTGTATAGATACTATAAATAATTTTTCAAAATTCTTTTGGTTTCTCCAACAATCGTATCATATATTGTTGTATGATGTTTCAACCAATTTATTTGTAATTAAATCAAATACACATCAAATTACAAAACAAGATTAAAAAATTGTCAATAAAAGATATAATTTTTATAATGAAACATCATTAAAGCAATATAAAAAATATAAATTTAACTTTTTACAATATATTAAATATTGAAGAGTATTGAAAAATTGTATTCAGTATTGAATATTATATAACAAAAAATGAAACAAATATATATACATATATCAGACATTTAAGCCTCTAAATTATGAATATAGATATAAGAATCTAAGGATTAAAGTAACATTTACATTGGAAAAAATATTACGTAATAAAATTGTTCTTTATAAATTATGGTACACTGATTGGTAGAAATCTTGTTCTGTCGCCAACTTTCGGTTGGAATCTTAGGTTCACTTTTTCGCTGTCGTCGTCACCAACTTCGAGAAAGGTATTCCAGTCCACGAGAAAATAGAGACCGCTTCTTCGTTTAGTTGGTAAAACAGGATCTGGTGCACGAGTGGTTCCACCAAAGGATTCCTCTAGTGCTATAAGATTTGCATTTGTGGATGTCGATGGCATTGGTACGGGTGATAATATATCCGGAAGAAGAATTGAGCCATTCTTTGCTGAATCTGATTCAATCGTGGGCGTTGTTGTTGGGATCGTCGAGGAAACATTTATAGATTCTGCACAAGATTCGTGATAAAGTTGTTGATAAAGTGTTTGATATTTTGCGCATTTTATTTTGCAAGTGATTTTGGCATGCTTAATAATGAATATATAAAGATCAATTAAAAGCATTACTAAAAATTGTAGTGAATTTTGCGACCACAAATATAAATCTGAAGCATACAAAATAATAAAGTATACACAATAATAAATCATAAAGTATGCAAGCATAATTTGAAAAATAAATTGATGATGCTGAGAGCATAAAATATTAATAAGGAACATCATATTTGCAACAAAAATTGCTAATAAAAAATCATCCTAAAAACTTCTTTACACAAATACATACATAAGAGAGTATCCATATTTATATATATTATAAACAGAAATTCACAAATTAAAATATTTAACAATTTTTAAAAATAATAATATTAATCTTTCAAAATGACAAAAGATTTAATATCAATTATCAAAATAGATTTTTTCAATTGAGATTATACAGAATTAATTTCTAAAAGACTCTAAATGAATTTCTTTCCTTTCTTATAAAAAATATTTTATACGCATGATGATGTACATATTAAAAGAAAATTTTATGGAAATTTTGCATAAAATAACTCATAAAATAAAGTTAATGTGCTCTGATAACTAAATCATATATATTCTTGTAAATCTCTCTATTTTTTCTATGCTTTTAAATAATACTTTATAGGTATATATCTTAGTGTTAAATATGTAATATTATTTTTTTTGAGTAAAATTTTAAATTCAAGAACTAAAAAAATATTATAATTATAAAGTAAATAAAAATTATAAGCAAATAATTTAAGATTTTAAAAAAGCAGACTTTTGATTTCTAATGTGAAATATGAGAACTCTCTACTGTATGATTTCTTTACAGTTTAATTTATTGCATCAAAAAAATTCTAAAAAAAATTGCACATGTATGTATGTAAAGAAAATTAAAGCTTTTATTTAATTGATCATGAATAATACTGATGACTATAAAATTGTGTTCGAGTTACGAACCAATTTGTGTATAATCACATCTAGCACGTGCAATAACAACATTTGCGTAACAACATTTATAATACATTGCTATGAGGGCAAGAAAATGTAGGCTAAAAGTCATATTCTTAGCTGACAGTAATATACATATATGCGCATAAGAAAGAGTCAGCATGCAAAAAACTTGTAAGGATTGCAGAGATAAATTGCATGCCAATACAAATCGAAATTTATCGAACGTTACAACACGGTAGCAATTTATTTTGTCCTTATTATATTTTGTCCTTATTTTATTATTATATAAGGACATCAGATTTTTCGGCATTAGATTTCGATTATTTGAATAAGCTTTACTATTATTCAATGTAAGTAACATTAAAAATTCATTTGAAATTGTTCAAATTAATTTACAACTTTTTTTATATAGTTAAATTTTGTCTCTTAAAAATATTTGTTATATTATCAAAAATATCTATTGCATCATTAAGATTGCAAATATTTGAAATATATATAAATAATGAAATAAGCCATACAAATCACTATGATTATTGTACAGCTAATAATAATTTAAATACATAACATTATTCACTTCATATCTTCTATGGCATCCAAATTATGTAAAAATATATTAGGTATCAATATTAATTAAGTATTAATTAATTTATACATTTTGATATTATTAATATCTCTGTTATCAATCTGCAAATTTTTTCTTGAAATATAAAATTAGATTTAAACAAATATAAAGCGAAAATATTGAAGTAGAAAGGGAAGAAGTTGTAGCCAAAGAAGATCATGCGGAGAGAAATGCAGCAAAATATGTAGATAACAACCTTCCAGAATAAGTCTATTTAATCGAAAGGTCATCTAAACATATCCCTTATATTAATTAGCGTGCGCTCGATCCTCGTGAAACTCTGAATAATTCGTTTAACCCAAGATTCCGAAGTGCCCAAAATGGATATCATAAATCTTTTTATACCAGTAGTTGTTGTCGTGTTCTTCGCGAGATCTTCATCGCCAATAGTGGTTGTCTCAACAGGTTCTTCCGGATTTTGTCTTTTTACTTCATTCTTTATGTCTTCGTTATAGATTCTAATAATGTCTTCTACATCTAGCGGATTTGGACCATCCTTCAGGGTTTTCATGTTTATGAGCAAGTCGTCGGCTACCCTTTGCACATCCTCCGTATTTGTCTTACCCTCTTGAACTAATTTGTTGATAATGTCCAATAACTCGTTGATTTTCATCTTTTGTCTTTCGTCCTTTACTTGGACTTCATGGGGTTTAAATATATGGAACTTGGTTGTGTTTTTTGGTTCTACATCCTTCTCTCTTTCCTTCATTTTCGGTACTGTTTTCGATGTCTTGCGAGAACCTATGAGACCTATATTCTCTAAAATTTGCCTCATGTTATCCGGAACAACCTCGATCAACGATGGCCGTTCTGTCGATACCGGCATAGCTTTCTTTTGCCTATTATCACTGATGCCAAGACCGAACTGTGCCAAAAATTCTTTCATATCTTCATTTTTTATCTTAGACGTCGGTAAAGGTTTGAAATTTGTATAAGAATTTGTATTCACGGTTGGCCTGGGCGTGGATGTTGTGGTTGTCATTAGATTAGACTTCTGCAGACCGAATCGCTGAAAGAGTAACTGTACATCTGGCGTTAAATTATTCATTCCTTTTCCAATCTCTAGAACAGGATTGTTGAAAGTATTTTGAGCTGTTATCGAGGGCGAATCTGGTACAACGCCTGTCAGGCCGGAAATCGTTGGATAAACAATGCCGTTACTATTGGAAATGACAGATTTATTTTTCAGACTTTCTTCATTTTTTTTAAACACTTCCTCCACATTCGTAGAATTTTCCGGTCGAAGTCCAATTGAAGCAAGCAATTCCATGACTTCTGGTCGCATTGTTGTTGTTGTAATATCACGAAAACCTCCAGAATTTAAATTATAAGTAGAATTGTATTTTTCGGAAGAAGAAGAAAGAGAAGAGGATGTTGGTGTTACATAGACAGAAGTTGATTGCTCCGCATCCGTCATTTGTATTTTTTCGAGTGGTATCTTCGTAATTTCTGGAGGATCCTCAACTTTACTAATTACAGTTGGCATCACAACGTCTTTTAATGATATCTTAAAAGGCGAATCTAAAGATTTCAATGATGTCGTAGGACTTTCCGTAGTACTTGTTGGTGCGTTATAATGCCATTGATCAATAGATAAAACATTTTCATTGTATTTCAAAGGACGAGATGTTGTTTGTGATTCTTTTAAATTAATCGTCAAAATATTATCCTTCTTAGAACTCGTCTCCACTGGTCGCATTGTTGTCGCACTTGTACTGTATATTATGTAGACTTCTTCATTTTTAGTTGATGAAGATTCTCTTTGAAACACTGGTCGCTTAGTGCTAGTTGAAGGTGCTTCATTGATCGCTGATTGCTTTTGTAGATTGTCCAAATTAAAGCTAAATTTGATTGGTGCCGATTCAAATTTCAATGTCTCCTTTAACGGCGTTTTACGCATTTCCGAATATGTTTCTCTGTGATTTTTATATTGCGTTTTGATGGATGAATTCTCTTTCTCTGAGGCATGTGTTACTACCAAATTTTCAAGAGGTTCTTCACCACGTTGTATTTTCTGTGTAAGTGTGCTGTATGGTAATTTTTCGCTTTTCCACACATTAAAGTCTTTCGAGTCTTTAGAAGAAGAGTCTGCAATTATTTGAACTATCGGTGGCTTGGTATATAGATCTTTTATATTGTCTTTCGCATCTTCTGCATTGTATGGTAAAACCACCATTAATGCTCTTTCATAAAGCTTTCTTGCTTTCTCAATTGTCTCTTTATTTTTAAGCGTCTCTAGGTTTTTGGATGTTGTAATGTTTAAAAGAATTTCGACGATTTCATTCCTAGTGAGATGCGGCAAAGTCGAGTTCTCACGAATCAATCTCTCGACTTCGTTAATCGTTCGATTGATCGAGTTCTCAACTTCAATTTTTGATGGAAGATCATCGCCATGACTTAAACCAAAGACGATCAGCATGCACAATAACACAATCTAAAAAAAATAGCAATTATTCGAATTTCAATGCAACAAATATTGAAAAAATAAATGCAACATTTTATAGTTATTATACAAATTATTCACAGAAAGATTGTAATGAATTTTAGAAATATTAGTATTTTAACATAATTTAGGATACAATGATTAATTATTACATTCTAAATTATATAGTTATAATTTTATAATGATGTTAAAATTGGCTTTTCGGTATAGTTACATTATAAACTCAAACATATATATAATTTCAGCTAATTCAATAATCGAATTTTATAATGTATCTAACTCCGCAATATTTCTGATTTTCCTATATATAAATTGTGTATATAAATATATTTTACAATAGTAACCTTTTCTTGTGAGCCCAAATATGATTTATAATTAATTGCAATATATTAAGCACATATAGAATGTTGTTAATTTTTTCTTTCTTTGTTAAATATAATGTAAATTAAAAATTGATATACCCATAAGATTTATAACATAATATTGAATAATGTTAATACGAATTACAAAAGTATTATAAAAGCAATTTTCATTTAATTTTAATATATCTTTTCTTAGAAATGTTTGTATATATTTACGCGGATGTCCTAGATATATGAGAAATCATCTCATACATATTAATTTACTAGATGGAATTGCCTTAATAATACGTAAGCTATGATTACGCAATTGTACCAAAGAAAAACGAGTCAAAGATATATGGCAATTATATTTTTCATATTCATGAGCAGAAGTTGCAAAATAAATCTTGACTAGATCGCTGATGTCAAAGAGCATAGTTGACTAACTTTCACAGTCTATATCCTTTCATTTCAACATCTTTAATACTCATGATGCGTACATAGTTTATATTTTGTTAAATTTATAAAATAATCAAATTTGTTATGAGATATATCTACAAAAATTTTAAAATATTCAACGTAGTTTAAAATAAATTTTATCGTAAATATTTCCAAAATTATATAAAAGCGCATTGATTAATTTCAAAACGCATATTACTTAGAAATGAATCCTTTACAATATATGTATCAAAGTCAAGATAGTTCGTGCTGTAAGTTTTGTAGAGAATTATTAATCATTCTTATTAATCAAATTACATGATACTTATTAACTACATTTTTCAAATCACAATTCACAAGTATCAATATTTTTTTTCTTATTAAATTTGTTTTGTATCCATTCTTTCAAGAATATAAGAAGATACGAAGCAGTTCTATCAAAGATATTTTTGTAAATTTTAAATTTATATAAGGATAATAATATTTTTACTAAAATATAAATTATAATAATATAATAA
Organism: Camponotus floridanus; assembly: GCF_003227725.1. Classification (NCBI taxonomy): domain Eukaryota; kingdom Metazoa; phylum Arthropoda; class Insecta; order Hymenoptera; family Formicidae; genus Camponotus; species Camponotus floridanus. The sequence continues at coordinate 169,032 of NW_020229303.1, forward strand.
CAAATATGTAATAATAAATTTACGCTTATATCATACAGTATGCTTTTTTCTAACAAGCAATTATTTTACAATATTAACAATATAAATATTTATTTCATGTAATGAAAAAGAAGAAATAATACATTATGAGACCAACGCAATCAATTTTTTACGACAAAATCAATTTCCACCTAATCGATGATTCGATAAATTCGGCAATTAAATTTTTGTATTTTATTATATTATTAAGCATGAATACAATATTTATTTGCCATAATTATAAATTTATTGATGTATTGTGATATCACAACGGGAAATTACAAGCGAAATTTGAAACGAAAAATATGGCTTTAAAACAACAATTCTTACAATAGAAAAGATCTTCATAAACTTGATGATAATTGATTTTTCCATCATAAATATTTTCAATCATAAAACATTGAAATAAATATTTATTTTGCGGTTTTTTCCAGTTTTAAATCGCACAGAAAATGCTTGAGAAATAATCACGAATGCATGTATATAAAAAATTTGCTTAACGAGCGTACAGCAAAAACGTCACCGGAAAGAGCCAACTTTCACAATCTGATGTCATGCAATGTTGAAAAATATTTACCAGTTTTCATTGCAAAAAATTATAATTACTGATATATATGCAAAATGCAATACAATAAATACAATTAATTAAGAAAGCATTGAAAGATATAATATGAAGAAATAAACCAATTTTTGAAGAATAAATTCATAATTGAAAAATAAGCATTAACATAATGTTTATGACAGTACCTTGTGAGCTTAATTATTAAAATGTATATATATTATTATTAATAATTGTACATATGTTATTGTTATTAACAAATGTATATATATATATATATATATATTAGTATTAATAATTTGGTAATAATCTAAATATGATTTATATGACAAATAGAACTGGAATAAATATAACGATATGTAGCGATTAACATACAAGTAGAATAATTATTTATAAGAGGGTATAATTCTGTAACAATTATATTCACATAACATTCAAATATTCAAATGTTCTTGAGTTATTTTATTAGTTAGTTGTTTTATCACATTTAACGCAAGCAAACAACATTTGCCATGTTACAATATTATGGATACAAAGTTTATTTTCACTTCACGTTTGAAAAATCATCTTCCCAATTTTAATTTTAAATTATTTTGATTTATCAATTTTAATTTGTTACAATATAAATCTCTTTTGACAATCTTTGATTTCGATGCCATCGCACAAACATATCAAACCAATATCTATAAAATAATGTCAAATTCGTACAGGAAAATTGAAAATATTTCATGCTTTCCCAATAATAGAAAATGCATCACTCACTTGACGATGTTCGAAAACTCACCATTATGCTAACCAATCGTCCAGACACGTAGTCGACAACTGACTGAACGACTAAGACCTACTTTCAAACTCTCTCTCTATCTTATTTTCTTCAGCTGCCCTGACGTATAACCGCGCGTCAACCTGTTCTTTGCCGACAGAGCAAGTTATTAAAATTAAACATTGCAAGGGAGAGCATCCATGAAAAATATTTATGATAATAATGCTATTTATAATATTAATGCTAATATTTTTTAAGTCGTACATAAAGACTATATTTACTGGCACTTTTAATTATTGTAACAATTATTAATAGAGTCTAATGATAATAATGTCGTTCGTATCATCAAATAAACAAGAACAATTTATTATAAATATCTAGAGATTAAAATTTAAAAAAAATAACCGACATTTCATTTCTCTTAAATTGAGTAAAATAATTTTTTTTATACACTAACTGTGCACAATTTAAATAGTAGGAACGTGTTTTATATCATAGATATATGTGAATATCTAAATACATAAAATATCGTATTTATTTCCTTTAAGAAATTTTATGATCAATGATACTGTTTGCTATTACTAAAGTAATATTAAAACACTTATATCTTGAATCTTAAAAAAAAATATTCAAATAAAGTTATTTAAAATTCTAATAAACTTTAGAATTCCTTGGATTAGATAATATTTATACTTTGATCACGACTTTTATAGTATAAATTAGAGTATCACGTGAAGATGTGATAGGTACATTTTAAACCTTGGATACTTTATAAGTTTGCAATAATGAAGATGTTATATCTAACTTTGCTAATTGTTTCGATCGTCATGATCTCTAGTGCTCAAAACATTAATCAAACTGCTACTGATCAAGAAGAACTGAAGACATATACTAAAGAAGCCGAAAAAATAGAAGAATATGATACTACCATGGTATGAAAAATGTTTGTGTATATGTATGTGTATGTGTACATGTACATGATAGAACTTGCATCTTTTAATATTTATATTTTTACTTTAATATTTATATTTTTACTTTAAAAATTATCAATTATCAATTTTTGACAATTTTTTAATATAAATATTAAATTTAATATATATTTTTATAAAAATTTTGCAATTATTTAAAATTGTTTAAAACAAAATAGTCATATTATAATCTATAGTGATGTATTTATGAAACCTGTGCATACAATATGTATATATATTTTTCTGTAGAATAGTTCCTAAAAAATAAAATAAAAAATCAAGAATTATTTATTATGTCCATACTCTAAATGGGATATAATTTTTAATGTCTGAAAAATAAAAGTTTTTAAAAGAATGTTTTATACAAATCATAGTGCGTAAAGTATTTTTCTTCAGTTCGTGAAATATAAGAATGTATAACAAAAAGGTAGGAATTAAATATTAATTATTTTCTTGTATATTTTTTTCAGAATACATGGTGTTTAGAGTTTTTGTGGGAAGTTGCCTATAAATGCCTTCGACTTATGTACTGGGAGCAATACTAATAGTAATTAATAATACAATACAATCAGCAAATAATTAATACTATAACGAATAATGAAAGTGTAACGATGATATATCATTTGATGTTGTGAGGAATTGCACGAAATAATAAGTTTCGTATCGAAATTATGTATAATACAATATGTATAATTACTCTACTGTTATTATAATAAAATAAAATCCTTTATTAATAAATATCAATATTATGTAAAATCTCTCTGCAAATTGTAAATCTTAATATATTATATTTTATTATAGTATAATATATAAATCATTATTTATATATTATAAATCGTAACAATATTTTATAAAGATTGATAATTATTAATATTTATATAAAAATAAATTTTACTTGAAATTTTTTGATATTATTTTATTTATCATAATTTTTATTGAAAAGTAATGTGAATATGAGATAAGTTCTCTTTCTCTCTGCCTCCTTCGTTTCCTCTCTCTCTCTCTCTCTCTCTCTCTCTCTATATATATATATATATATATATATATATATATATATACATGCAACTGTGAGTATTATTAACAAGGAAAAGTTCTCTCTGAACCTGAGATTCGAATTTTAAATATTCAATAATATTTAAATGAAATTTTGAGCTTTTCGATAAAATAGTTTTTGTCATGTCCAAGAAGCCTAGAATCGATTTTAGATATTTAGAATTCCGATCTTAATTTAAGATGTCCTTTTTGTAAGTAATTAAAATTTTAATTATGTATTATATTTTGAAGCATCATGATATCAATTTTATACAAAAATTATGATTATATTATAAACATAATCCAGAAAATTTTAAACTTTATCATATAGCTTTATGCAATTTTATTTTAAGATTTAAAATAAAACTTATACTCTAATATTATCTGGTAATATTAAATATATATGTACAGGATATTCGAAATTATTGAAAATAAAGTATGATATGGTATGGCATAAAATATTTATGTTCATATTAAAGAAAGAATTCATAAGTCACGTAGAAAATAAAATTATTTATTTCTTCTATGAATTATTTGTACTTTAAATGCAAAATATTCAATTCTAGTGTTTCTTATTTTTTATTTATTACTTTATCATTTATATCATATGTAAAGAGTAACATGTGAAAAGTAACATGTGTTCTACTTTTATGCCGCATCTGCAAGATAAGATATCATTGTTGTCATAAGACGTCATTATTGACTTTTTAATATGTTCCAAAATCATTCCATTTCAATATTAATTAAATAAATTCTACTTTATAAGAAAAAGAAAATACTATTAGAAAATTCTTATTATGAAAATTATTGCTATTTTATAAATGAGAGAATTAATTTTGTAAATATTTGTAATTTTGAGAGATTAAATTAGAGTTTACTTTTGTTTTAGAAAATTTTATTTTATTTTATTGCATTTTTATTGCAATTTTATATTTCCTAAAACATAATATCTGTTAAAGAATGTGATATAACATAAAATATGTTAATTATTAAATCTTATATTAACCTTTAGTTAAAGTCTATTTCAGATTGAATAAAGAACAAGGTCTTAAATCTATATGTTTCTGTTAAGTTTTTTTAATTCATATATAATAAAAAATTTGCAGTTATATCACATTCTTCTATTAAGAAAAAATTAATTTTAATTTCGCCAAAAGATATGTCTATATAATTTCAGTAAATACAGCACTAATTTAATGACATATGTTATACAAATATTGTTTTATGTATTTTTTTAAATTTTGACACATTAACAGTAACATTAACAGTATCTAAAATATTTTATATACTTATTTTTAATATCCATATCTTATCTTTGAGATTATAATAATGCCATTTTAAAAGTGTCTTTTTTTGCGGTAAATCGCTCGCAAACTGTAATTAATTAAGATAAGGTACATGAAATATTATCAGTTTTTGCTGTATTTTATCTTTGGAATGAAAGCAGACATTTCTATGATATGCATGGTTGCTTGTCAGAAGTAAGTTAACTTCTTGCCAGAAGTGCCAGAATATCTTAACAGATGTACCATGCAAGCAGGTATTACAAACTGTATCTATAAAAATGTACATATTTCGAAATATAATATCAATTCGTTATTATATATTTAATATATATTCTTAATACGTTTTAAATATACTCTCTATAATATATTTTTTACATATCCAATTTTCATTATTCATAAAATATTTATAATTGTGTTGTTAAAAAATTGGAGTGCAATTATATATATATATTTTTTTATATCTTATTATTATTGCTATCTTATTAAAGAGAGATGATAAAAATTTAAAGTATTATAAGATTATACTAGTTTATTCAAATATATATAGAAAAAAATATAAAATTTTGTTAAAAAATGTTATAAGCTTTAAATATATATTGTATATTAAGTGACGTATAAAATTTTTTATGCAGAAAATAGCTCAAATATAGTGTAATGAAAAAACAATTCCAATTATCTTACAATTAGTCAAGGTGTTATTTGGCTTCCTGCTGCCATTCTTGATGCTAAATGGGATTGAATCTGTCTGCGACTACTTTCAAAATTTAGAAGCTGGACAAACATATTATGTGTATAATCCTGGTTTTCCCTATAAATATAAAGGTGCAAATCAGTGCACATGGCAAATGACAAGTCGTTATGTTACTAAAATAAATTGCAGTGTTGATATACCAGCGTTTGTTGTAAGTTTGTAGATAAATACTTTATCTACAAGAGATTTATGCATTAATTGGAAATTTTCAAGCATAATACAATTTAACAGAAAAGAATCCAAGAAAAAAAATCATTTTATTATATTTTACTATATTATGTAGCTACAGTATAGAATGGAAAGAATAAATTTAATATATTATTTTATCTATTCTTATATTATCTTATATTATCTTATTAATTATTATTTTATTTTATTTCATAGAATGGTTGTATTCAAGATAGTCTTTCTATCCAATTTACTGGAGGAAATATACAGAAATATTGTGGTTTCGGTACATTGGTTCTTGAAGGGACAAATCCGATTATAAAATTATATTCACCTTATTCTTCGCAAGGAGGTCAATTTTTATGTCAAATTCAAGCAGAGAACCCGTTCGATGAAAACAATTGCAAATGTGGTTGGAAAAAAGTAGTAAGTACAATTTATATTCGTAAAATATTATTTACTAATTGGTTAGTAATTATTGATTTGTAATTGACTTTATATTCTATAGCCAAGTATATAACTATTTATTAAAACTACTTTAATTTGATAAGCGTTTAAAATAAAGTATCATAATTTAAATTATTTAGACTAGAATAGTAGGCGGTACGGAAACTGGAGTAAATGAATATCCTATGATGAGTGGACTCGTTGATATTGATATAGGAGATATATATTGTGGTTGTACTATAATATCTCAACAATATGTATTGACAGCAGCTCATTGTATTGAACGTAGAGATATCACTAGAATTGGCATTCTTGTTGGTGAACACGATGTAACCACAGGTAATTTTATACTAAAATATTTAATTAATACTTATAAAAAAATTTTAAGCAAATTTTATGATTGCAATAGTATTCATATCCGATTGATCAATTGATTTCGTATGATATTTCTAAAGAAAACCAAAGCAACAAAGAAGTGCTTTTCCGAATGCATCGAGAATATTCTGGATTTCAACACTGAAATAATAGCTTAATCTTGAACTATATCATTTTGTGAATAGGTAATGAGACCAAAGCAACTAAGCTATTCCGTGTGAATAAGTGCATAATGCATCCTTATTACAAGGAAACTAGACAAGACTACGATATAGCTATTTGTAAAATTATTGGTGCCTTAAAATATAGTGCTGAAGTTGGTCCAGTCTGCTTACCATTTCAACATAAACGAGACACGTTCGTAGGTGTTATTGTAGATGTGTTGGGTGAGTATTCTCTAATTATTTTCATAATTATTGATTATACAATCTAATTTTATATAATTTATATTGTCAGGCTGGGGTTTGCTAGAATTTGCCGGCGCCAAATCAACTACGCTACAAAAAGTAAAATTAAATGTAATAAGTCCTACAAAGTGCAAGGATTATTATCCTGAATTAACCAATAGTAGTATATGTACTTATAGTCGTGGAAAGGATTCTTGCCAAGTAAAGAAATAATATTTATTAATAGTTATAACACAAGAGTGCAAAACTGTATTATTCAAAAACATAGTGAAACAAGTCATTTCAAAGATATAATTTCTTCTTTTTTTTTGTAGATGGATAGTGGCGGACCTCTCTTATGGCAAAATCCTACCACACATAATCTTGTATTAGTTGGTATAGTATCTACTGGTATTGGTTGTGGTTCAAACGAACCTGCTGTTGCAACACGTACAGGAGCCTTCATTGATTGGATAATGTCTGTAACACCTGGTAAGAATTGGCAGTAAAAGAGAAATCAGAATAATACAATACTTTTGTTACTACGAAAAAAAATCGGTGTAATATATTTATTATTCTTTTATTATTATTTTGTTCTTTTATTATTATTATATTTTATTTTATTTTAGATGTACAATATTGCAAGGTAGAATGAGTTTTGCATGACTAAAGAGAAGGATTAATTTGTAGAATTATGGATCTATGTTACATGCTTTCTGCATGTTACCAATTTTTGCAAATTATGTATTTTGAAATGTATTTATAATAATGTATGCATTAAATATCATTTAATTAGCAAAGATATTGTATAATGTATAATTAAATATTATTTAGTAGAGATATTTAATTATATATTTATCGCCATACGCAATTAAAGTATCAGATTTGAATTAAAATTATATATTAATCACATATTTAATCACATTAAAAAATATAAAAATTTCATATTTTATTTTATTATTTCTCATAATAATTATTTGCTCAAAATTTAAGTTAACATAATTTCCTAATCTGATTAAAGTTATTTAACTTTTAAACTAATCAAAATTGATTATAACTTTTAAAATAATTAATTCTTATGAAAAATTGTGCATTACAGCACTAGTTAATAAATTTAATAAAGATAAAATATTGTTAAATCAAATTTTCCGTTTATTAATTTTAACGAATTTATTAATTTTAACATTTATGTTAAGTTTTATTTGAATTTACTAACCGTTCAAAAGTTATTTAAAACTACACACAACAAAACATGATGCAGTTATTGAGTGCAGTAAATATCTTTGATTACTGAATCCCAGTGATCTTAATATGATCTTAAATATTGCATCTGCACGAATCAATCTCGATTAATTTCGTAATATGCCCTCGCCATGGCATACGCACAAAATAATAATATTCTTTAAAAAGCTTATAATAATTTTAATAATAATTAGAAACACAGAGAAATATTGCAATAATCGTAGCTATCGTAGCACGTTGCAGTTGTAAAACTCAAGATCTAAGCTTTCCACAAAATGTCCATTTTGTTGATCAAGAATCTCCTTAATAAAACGGAAATCATCTCTGGAATCGCGTAATAATATATCTTTTCTTGCATGAAAAAATTAGACTCATGATTAGCTTAAGAAAATCATATTTAATTGAAGCTCTAGATAAAATAGTAAGATTTTAAAAAATCTCTGGAAATTATTTTTTGAGCGTATAAAAATAACATTAATTTATTTCGTTGAACAATTTATAAATTTTAAACATGCAAAACAAAAGTGAGTAGAAAATATTTGACGGCATGTACGAAATATTCTGGATTTAAAATATACTTACAATTAGTGATTTTTAATTCATATTAGCGAAGACTTATTAAACCTGAATTGAATAATCTTATTATGATAAAAACAAAATGGTAAAGTAATAAGACTAAGATATAATAAAAGACATGCAAATATATAAGTTCTAGACTTTTAATTAGATATATGATTCTTGATTTACAGTTAATTTGCAGTATATTCAACATACTTTGTCAAAATTTGAATGATAAATTTTAAAATACGAACAAGAAAAATCGCTGTTTTTCTATTATATATAAAGTGTCTGTCGTAACGTGGCGTTGATATATTCTTGTTAGAGTTGATATTATATTTCTCTACAAAATGTATCGTTAATTTAACATAAAATTAAATTAAGTGATGATTTTTTCAGATTTAAGCAGTCAGAATACTTTATTATTTAGTGCTTCTCTCTTTCTGCGATATTATTCTCAACTGAAATTGAAAGTCAGAAGCAAATAGCGTAGAAAATGAAATAAAAATTATAATAATATGGTATATTATCTTGAGAGATACTGATATTATGTTGCGATATAATAGAAAAAGAATTGAAAAAAATGAATTAATTTTTTTTACATCGTTTATCTATAGCTTATATTTTCTACGATCATTACACTGTATTATTTGATTGTTAATACGCATTTTAAAATTATTAAATATGTTACCAAAACAGGATAAAATATTTTTTAATATAATTATTGCACAACTAGTCTTTTTGGTAATTATTTGTCTCATAAAATACATACATGCGCGCGCGCGCGCACACACGCACACACACACACACACACACACACACACACACACACATACATACACACACACATACACGTACGCATGCACGCACACAAGGTATTCTATGCAAGCAAAACTAGGCAGAATTATTTTAAAATGATTAAAAATCGAAAAAAATATCACAAGGTAAAATTAAATGATTTTTAGACGCATCACATTTTTATATTGCTCTTATGTATATTTATGCATAAGTCAATCTCTGCTGATAGAGTCACAAATGCTACAAACTTAAAATTAAAATAATTTCTAAATTAACTTTCTAGATATTTTTAAAGACTGAAAAAGTACAATTAGTGTATCAAAAAATATATTATTCTATTTTTAAAAATAATATGCAATTTGCAATTGGATTCATGCATAAAAATGCATAAAAGTGATATGGAACAAGCTTAAAAATATTTAATTGTGCTTTCTAAAATTTTTATATCCAACTATTATAAAGATACAGCTTCGTTCATTTGCATGGGATACCCTGTATATTTACAAATTGTATACAAATAACGAATTATAAAATCCAATAATTCTTAATTTTTATCACAGAAGAAAAGCGAATAACATATCATAGTATTATATAAACAAACATATATATATTAATCGAAAGACTGACTACTATTTTTATAACAAATTATTATTATCTTTTTTTCTTTTTTTCGAAATCATTACATTTTAGTTATGTAAACGCACAATATAAGAATTATTTCAAAATAATTAAAACAAACGCGTATGTATAAAATAGTGTATTGTTGTGTAGTGAGTGTTCTCTAGTGTAAAATGAAAAGCAAAATATTGACAAATATTAACAAATTTGAAAGATGAATTAAATAAAGACTATATTACTGCACATTTTCTTTAAAAGAAGTTAATAACGAATTTTCTTTACACAAATTCTATTTTTATCTCGATGAAAAAGGATTTAACGAAAGAACGTTATTGCATCGATTCTCAGTTCTTTTCTCCGGCAAGAGAAACTTTACTCTCTAATATGTAATAATAATTGCGCTTTACAAGTCAAGTATTGGTAAAAAAGAACTTATATACACCCCATGAAGTTGCTCTTACAAAGAATTTTCATTATGCAATATTTCGAACATGTCGATTTAATTCTTTGCCGATTCTTTGCGATGTTTTGCTCTTCATTTAAATTAATATAATAAATATGTGCGCCTTTTTTAATGACAATATCGATAACAAAGATAAGCAATTGTTATATTCAACATTTAAAAGTGAAAAATATGACGTGAAAAATATAATAAATATGAAATAAAGAATATAACAAGGCAAATTAAAATACACAATTAGAGTACAAAATTAACATACACAATATTTTGATTAATTATATACATACAGGAAGGATATTTAAAATTTTTTATTATAATAAATGATTAATGATTTTCATTATTTAAAGAATTCAATAATCCAAGCAATATTATTTTACAATTGCTTATTTTTGACCGACATTAAAATCGCCTAATTAAAATTTACGCACGTCAAAGACTATTAAAATAATAACATTTTTGAGCATTTCATTGATATTATATATATATATATATATATATATACATAAATATAATTTCATTAAATATAATGACAATAATTAGCAATTAGCATAATACTATCCGATATTGCGTCATACTATGCGTTTGAGTGCAAATGTACCACTGTAGAGCAAAAAGTTGATGGAAACGTACATAATTCATCGCAATCGCTAATTTTACAATATTGCAACGGTCACATATTTGCACACATCTTAAACAATAATTAATCTTATTCTAATTGTTTACTATCACTCAACGATCAGTGCGACGATGTTAACCGACGATTAGTGAAAATCGCATTATTGCGGATTCTACATTTACATTACTAAATTCTAGATTGGATTTTCAAATAACATGAGAACAAGATGTACATACAAATGATCTTTGTTCTTAACGAGGAAATAAAAGGTACAAATAAAATACACGCTCATTGAATTTGAATGAAGGGACAGGATTGTAATTATCATTGTTTTGTCCATCATTCTGGTAAGCAAGCTTTTCCAATTTCATTTCTTCCTTATTGCTTGGTTGATCAAGAGAAATTAATTGCACTTTTTGCTTATAAAAAACAAGAAGTCATTTCTTTAAAAGTACAGCATTTCATTGAAAGAGCGAAAGAAGAAATAAAAAAAAGAGAGAATAAATATTCGTCTAATATATATGAATAGCAATAAACTATTCGTAAATTCTAGTATATTGTTTTTTGAATAGTAAATTCGCAAAATAAAATATTCTTAAATAATAATCGGGAAAATAATCGATTCGGTTAATAAAAACAAGACGAAAAGAAATAAAAATATTTAGATAATTTATAGGAATCATGTTATTCAGCACCGTTTTATTCGACGACAGAGCGTAGAATTTAATCTTGATATTATTTATGGAATAATTCGATTGGCCTTAAATCGCTGAGTCGTATATATTAATGATAATGTAGCAATAATTTATTTTCGCATAATATATTAATGATACTGTAATAATACTGTCGCGACTTGTCATTATATTAAATACTTTTTCGAAGCTCAATAACTTCTATAAAAATCCTCTTGACGTTCAAAAATTCTGCTTACAACGACTACAAATCCTGAGAAAGTCTTTTTGTTTGTGATACTATAGTTTAACAAAAATTAAATTTTCTCAGACTTACATTAAAACAAAAGTTGATCAATCTCTTTATATAATTTTCTTTTATATTATAAATATAATTCCAGCCTCTTAAATATCGTATTACATTACAATTTTGAAAAATTGAAGTTAAACTTGTATAAAAAAGATTGTCTTAACAAAAATTTTAATACTTAATTAATGTTATATTTGTAATATGTGTGATGAGTCAAATAACTTTTATTTTGTGTTCGAAATTAATCAAATATATAATTAATTAAATATAATTAAATATATTGTCGGAATATTCAATACTTAAAATATATTATCATATTAATAATATTTGATAATGAAAAAATTTTAACCTTAACATTTAAATTTAATATTTATAACAAATATCTTGTAAAAGCTTAAAAATTTAAAAATATATTTAATTTTTGGCAGAAATAAAATTTTTTCCAGTATATCCTACAATATTTACGTTTAATTAGCACAAATTATGTTGATATAGTCTTTCTCATATTTTTAATCTCAATTTTCTTAAAATTATAAAGATTTTTTGAGCCAAAATCATCTTGAACATTAAAAAATTAATAAATTTTTCTTTTTATTTTTTCATTTTTTTGTTGAACTGATTATTTTTTATGTTAATTTTACGAAGCAGTGAATCAAATACTTGATGGTGAGTTGAGCTGAATATTTACAAACATTTCTTTAAACAAAAAATTTTAAAAACATATTTTGAACAAAGAAATAGATTTTCCTCTACATTATATATACAATAATTAACTTAGTAAATTACTAGAATTAAAATTATAATTTAAAGTACTCTTTTTTATCATTTCAACTTCAATTTTTTTTATTGTAAAGACGAAAATCGTGAGCATTAAAAAATTATTATATATTTTCAATTAACAATGCCAATAAATTTCAATAAATTATCAAATATAACTACAAATTTAAATTATATAATGATTAAATCCACGTTCGGGACAGAAATTTCTAATAATTTCTCTAATATAATGAAGAATGATGTTTGATTTTTATACTTAATGCAATAATAAAACTATAATTATTATATATTTCTATAGGTTACAATAATATATAATTACAGTATAACAGTTATGTTTTATTTATCAGTTTTAGCATCGATTATGGTCTAAAAAAATTCTACTTAAAACAATTTATGAATTAACATTTAGATATACACATAAAAAATTTTGTCTTAAGCTTTAGTTTATCAAGCAAAAATAATCGAATGATGTCATTCCCGTTTAATCGCGAACGTATAAATAAACAATAATCAACTAGTATTAGATTAGCTAAATATTAAATATCAATTTTAGATCTTTCCATATATATATAATGACTTAATTTTTTCTCACTTCATGAATTTTTAAACTAAAATATAATACATTATATTTAATTTAATAATCTTTTCTAAAGACAAAATATTAATACTTTAATTAAATTGAGATTATTGAATGTGTTTGTGAAAATTGAAATTTAATGGATAACTTTAAAATCATTAGTCTTATATTTACAAATGAGCATTTATATTAATTAAAAATTTATTTTTCTCAACATAATTATGTGTGCACGCATGCATGCACGCACATACATATATACATATATTCATACATGTGTGTATATACATGTATGTATGTATAATATAAATTTGTTTCAATCAAATTAGAAAATTAATTTTAATTGCAACATAATATTATAATTACATTTTTCTTACTGTTACAAAATTCACCAAATTAGAAAACATTCTATAATATTCGTACCTCAATAAATAATCAGTAGTAAATATTCAAATTAGGTCATTTTTTTGAAACAGATTTGACAAAATTTTAGAACAAATTTAATATAAGATTTTAGAACAGATTTAATACAAGATTTGATGTAATACAAGGAAGATTTAATTTCATGGAAAAAAGCATGAGACATCAGAAGAAGACCTTCAAAGGTACATCTTTCAATTCGCAAAGAGTACATTAAGAGATATATGGGACCAACCAGGCTTTCCATCGTTCTCGAACTTCTCAAAGTTACATTCGCTCAGGTATTCTACCAGGGTATCCATCCAGAAACGAAACGCTTCTTCTCGCAAAGTGCTCAGCAATGTTCAGTCGTTCAGTCGGAACCTCCTTCCTTCCTCCGCGGACATGATTTTATTGATCCTCGCGAAACACGACACACTTCTCATTGGCTACGAAAGCTTGCTTAAAAAAACTAACTTTGGCAATAAGATATAATGTATATGTATCTAACACACATATACGAGTTTCATGCAATGTAATGTCGCGCATAATTATCGTCGATATATAAGAAAAAGGATGACTTTTTTTTATCTTCTTCGTGTTTTCATCCATTTAGTATAATGCCGGAAGATTTAGATGGGATTTATTTGTTTCATATTAACTTTTATATATATATATATATATATATATATATATATATATATAATTTATGTATGCATGTATATGATTATGTTGGTATTGGTGCGCGCGTATGTATATGTGGTACATATTAAATGTGTTTGCAGTACTATTGTGTTTAAAGATGCTGTTTTATGCACTAATGTTTACAGGTTTTGTCTCAAAGACTGCTTCCAAACTCACTCGATCTTCGTCGGTCGATGTGCTTCATGTATGTCTCCGAATATATGCTTTTAGTACGATCGTCATATCTGGAAACAGAATTAACATTATTGTATCTGGAATCAAAATTAAAGGTCGAAATTAATTTCTTCCGCAAAGTTACATAAAAATGAAATTTTGTACAATATCCATTTATCCTTTAAACTGATACATACACACACATGTATACATACATATTTATATATATATAGAAGTCCCAAATTTAACAATCGCAGTTTGCTATTATATTCTATGGATAAAAAAAATGTTAAATGAATATTGTTTTGGAAACGCTTTATTAAAAAATTGTAACAAAAATATTATACATAAAAAAATTGCGAATACATGCAGATGCATAACATATTTATCAATATTCGATATTTCTGATCAATATCTAATAATCGTTTATTTTAACTATGTTTTTTATTGTAACTTGATTGTGAAAAACTGAGAATGTAAAAATGTATTAAATATCATATACACAAATATCAATTGTTGAATTGTGTTACCATAAATTGTACTGGGAATAAAAAAATAAAATAGTTCCTAATTTTTAATAATCCTTACTTGTCAGTTTATTCTTGTGTGTTTATTGCAGTTCAGTCGTCATCGTGCATCATTGCGGATGCAACTTGTGCATGAGATACGCAGTGTATGTAATTGAACAGAATAATGAAGTAATTGGCGCAGAGAATGAAAATGGAGATACATGACGCCATACATCTATGCGGATTAAAATAGGTTTAATTTATGAGTTTAATGATATCCTTTCTTGGATTCACAAATGCTTGAGATAAATTCGTGTTCATATTAATCGTTTTGTATATATTCATCGTTTTATTATTTAGTATGTAAATTACTTACTATTAGCAATAAAGCATCGTACAATAATTTAATAGATTCACAAATTATAATAAATGTTATCATAACAAAATAATTCTGAAGCCCTTCATAAACACATCTAACATCTTATGTTGTTTTTATATGATGAATATCATTCAAATTACGAAATCTAATTTTAATAATTCTTTTTCTCTTTCTCTCAATGTGTGTGTATGCCATTAAATTTATATATTATTATAATATTGATTATTTTAATTAGATAAAGGTTAAAATATTTTTATTTAGTCTTAATTAATTGTTTAATGATTTTTGAAAAATTAATACACATATTTTGATTGTATTTATAATCATAATGTAATTATATGTCATAATATTCAGACTTTCTGTGCCGTTTCAAAAAATAATTGCAGAGATATGCACGATTAAGTTATAGATTAAATTTCATTAAATTTCATTAAAGCTTTATAGAGTAAATAAATTTACAGTTTATAATGGAAAATGTACATTTTTGCATAATTTCGCATGCAATATGATAGTAACTATAAAATAATTATAATTTAAAAAATATAATTAAAAAATAGAATTTAAATAAAATCATATTAAATAAAATCAAAATAAATTTAATAATTTTGCTTTATTGATTTTATTCTTTCTTAATAATATTTTTAATCTGTATTTAATGAAATTATGTAAATGTATTTTTTTATTGTATGTTATAAAAAAAAAAAGATATAAAACTAGATATTATAACAGAGACATGATTATGATAGATAGCAAAAATTTTCAAATACAACATGAAGTTCAAAATTTACAATTCATTAACAACTTTACAAATATATACTTAAATATACAACATTATTAGAATTTTTTAGAGAATAGAAAATGATTATAATACATGGTATTATTTATGAAAGAAGTACGTGAATCTATATAAAGTTTACAAATTTAAAAATACTTTTATGTGAATAATTGCAAGACAAAAAAATAGATGCATATGTTAAAACGCATAATGTATGCATGAGGTATAATAATAAATTAAAATTTGAATAAAAAAAATTACAAGTGTTATATAAGAAAAAATTTAAAAATATATGTATAAGTGTACATATAAATAATTTAAGCTTTACATACATATGTAATTGTTGCTCAACATCCGGAGTAATATTGTTATCTATTATAAATGATAGCAACTTGTTAATTGATTTCTGATACATCAAGAAAGAAACATTTTGTATTATCAAGTGACAAATATAGCAACATGATGCAATTAAATTTGAAAAGATAAAGCGATAGAATGAATGCATACCTTCAGGTGTTAGACCAGATCGTACCTGAGGGATGGTCGACGGAAGTCCAGCGCTTCGAGGTCCGACGGTTCGCGTTTACAGAGCGAACAAAAAGCGCACTGTAGCGTGTTTTTAAACGCTTCTCGAAAGTCACGATTAAAGTACGCATAGATCAATGGATTCAATGCCGAGTTTGTATATCCAATCCAGAAGAGGATCGCGATCACGATATCGGGACACGGACAGCTTTGGCCGCATAACGCCGTAGTAACGTACCTGATAATTGTACCAAATTAAAAATTATTTATTTGTACAAATTTTAGTACAAAAATAATTAATTTCAAGTTTATGCTGGATTTCTGTAGGTATGTATATACATATATAAAAAAAATTCTATTGGATATGTTTAATAACTTTTTGAAAAATATTTTTTTAACCGTCTTTGTTTTATCAATGTAAATTTTCCACAGAATAATAAATTCATTAATAATTCGTTAATGATGATACAATAGGAACAATGGGAAGGAAGAAAAGATTAATTTAACATATCAAAATTCATATACCAACGCACACTTGGACCCACGTACCAGAGGAAAAATGGCAGCCAACAGAGGATGAAAGTACCCATAATAATACCTAATGTTCTTGCCGCTTTATGCTCCCTTTTCATTTTCATCATGTGTTTATCTTTCGTGGGAGTGTGCAAATGTTCAGTATTAATCTCATTCAATGTTAGCGTTTTCGATGATCCGCCACTATTCAGTTCTCCGTTTAAATTATTAAGATCTTTACTCGGTCTATGACTAAGTAACATAGCATTGCCCATTCTGCTGTGCATCTGCTTTTCTTGTTTATTAGCCTCTTTGAATATTGCAAAGTAAGTGAAAATCATAATGGTGCATGGTATCCAAAAGGATATACTCGATGAAAGTATGGCGTATATTCTGTTGACTTTGAATTCGCATAGTTCTGGGTGCTTGTGCCTATGCACACTGTTCTCTTCCGTAGTGTACCAACCGTAAAAGATTGGCACAAAGGAAATAATAGCTGGCGCTAGCCAGCAAGCGAGCAGCATAAATGCTACCACTCTTTTTGTCATGTTAATAGGATACTTAAGCGGCTTCACGATTGCATAATATCGATCCACTGAGATACACATTAGATGAAGTATCGAACTAGTGCTGAAATATACATCCAGAGAATTCCAGACATCGCACATGAAATAGCCGAAGAGCCACTTGCCAGTTATCTGAACGCTAGCATTGAAGGTCATTGCAAACATCGCCACAAGCATGTCCGCTAATGCTAGCGAGACCACGAAGTAGTTCGTTATGATTCGTAGTTTTCTGTGTCGTATCACGGACACCATCACAAGAAGATTACCGAACAAAGCCGTAGTGATGATTGAACCAAGGATGCAGACTTTCACGACGGCTGATGGCACATCCGGCCAATTGATCTCCGCAACGTTGACTTCAGTGTTATTGACGTAAGGATCCTCCTCAGTCGAAGTGACATCCAGCATCGACGTCATATCGAATGAAGAGATTTCCGTTGGATCGAATGTCGTTTTTGTGGTCATCCTCGCTCAATGACGGTCCCTGCCGTCACCGAGCGTCGACCACACTTTGGTTTATCCTCTCGGTCAAACGGAAGAGTTCCGAGAAGATGACTTTAGGTGACGGAAGTCCCAACCAATCGACGTGCAAGGCAGACATTCATTGTTGATTCGAGAAAAAGAATGTTCCTTTCTTACAAATTTATTTTTCTTAGCCTTGTTTGTCAACATAATTGCCGTGAGATTCACGACTCATAAGAGACGCCTCGTAAAAAAGTTTTAGCTCATTTCTAGCATCTTATTTTGCTGTCACGCATGCACTCTTCTGGATCTGTAAATGAGAAAAAAGGATATTTTTAAAAGAAAATCAAAGAATTCTTTTTAATCTACAAAAAGTATTGTGATACAAGCGAGTAGATGATTATAAAATTCATAAATGTAATTTCAAAAAATCATTTTTATTAAAAAGTGCTCACAAGATATTTAATTTAAATGCGACAAAGAATCGGCATATAATTATAGTAGCGATAAAACCATTTTGTTTTACAAAATATTCGAAAAATATTTCATTATCTTTAATGCCGCGGTAGGATTATTAGAAGTTTTCTTTTAATATTTTACATTAACATTATTGAATTGTGTCAACTCAAACATCTTAAAATCTTTATTAATTAAAATTCATCAAATTTTTATGAATTTAAATTTCTATTTATATAATAAAGATAAAACAGAAATTATATATTATATATTATATAATACATATTATACATTATAGTATATATTTAATGAGTTTATGCATTTCTAAATTATGTTTTATCATCAGATTTAAGTTTGCAAATAGCAATTAAATTTTAAGGTGGAAGATGTAAATTTGAAACACAATTCGGGTAATGCACAAAAATAGTTTATAGAAATAAAATAATACCTGACAATAAGTCAAATATTTTGTATATTAATTGATATAAATTATTTTGGGAAACGTAAAAATTGAAATTTAAAAGTTGCAAAAAATATGTCTAAAAATCAAATCTCATTTGTTCTTAAAAAGATATTATTTTAAAAAGATATTATAAAAATTTATCTCAGAAAGACTAACTGTAAATACAGTGTACTACAAACAAGTTACGAAACGTTGAATCATCTAACAAAAGAATTGGAAACGAAATGTGACGACCCAAGAGTAAATCTTCTTGCATGACACATTTACTCACAATGCCGCAATAATCCATAACAATGTTGAATAATCTTTAACAAAAAATTACAGCTTTAAAATTACCTATTTTATTCGTCTAAATTGATGCTAACAAATTATTTTCATTCTCATTATTTGTAAAAGAACATCATTTTAATTATTTTCTAACATTTAAATAAGTGTAATAAAAATTGAAAGTGATTGTACAGAAAAGCATTTTATTGAAGATACATAAATTACAGGATTAGTCTAATAAATATATAACTAAATGAAATTATATCATGTAATTAGAAATATAAATAAACGATTTTCTTCGGATTTCTCTTACGATTTTTTTCAAATTTTTATACTTCTAAATTTTCTCAGATACGCATATACAAAAAATCAATTTTTATAAATATTATTAATAAATAAAATAAAATTTTTTAAGTACATTTACACGGATTAATTAAAAATTTACATGTTTATTAAAAATATTAAAAATATTATTAAAAATATTATGTTGTTGAAATTATTAAAAATTTATATATGTAAAATCATTAAAATTTTAAAAATTATTATCAAATTTTTTATTGTTGTCATTTTTCTTTTTCTCTTTCTTATGATATGTTTTCTATTTTTACAATTACAACAAATTATTGATGTCGTACAACTAATAAATGAATTTAGATGATTTAAGATGCAATACACAGACAAATTTATATAATTAAATGATCCTTTGGCATATAACCACTTCGATTGTTGCAATTCCTTCGAGATTTGCATATCAGTTGGTACGGCAGTTTTCCATTCGTTTCTATTCAAAATGAGGACACGTCGGAAGAGAACTGGCAATCTTCAATGGAATGTCCTCTTTTTTCCCCACCTTTTGCTCACCATTTCTCTTTGTCACTGTTTCTCCCTTCTCCGTGTCTTTCTGTCTCTTCCTCTGTATAATAGTCATGTAGCGACAGTGCTGTGTCAAGTGTACTCTTGTCAAGACCGTGTAATTTATAATCCACTATTTTTGCGGTACATTTAAGTCAATTATTCTGACGGTAGTATCGGTCAGTCCTAAAGAAAACAATAGAAGAAAAACTGTCATTATCAAAAAGATCATATTTTTATTCTTTAATAAGCGCGTGCCGATCTTATAAATTACATCACGTAAAATCACATGAGAAAAAGATACGATATACATTCTTGATAAAATTTTGTTTTATTAAAAAAATAGCTAATTTATAAACGCAAGAGGTTTGATTAAATGTGAATATTTGATTAAATTTATGACAGAAATTTCATGCTATCTTCATCTTGATCGCGAACAGTTTTCCTTCCGCAAAGGAGAAGAAAGAAAAAAAGAAAAAAAGTGAAAGAGAGAAAGGGACAGAAAAATATATATATTATATATTTTTAATCTAATTATATGTATATTTTTAATATTCTAATTATATATATTTCTTTCTCTCTCTCTTTCTCTTTTAAAAATATATATAATTATATACTTCTCTATGCGTTTTAAAAAATACGTTTAATTATTTTAATGTATAATTTTATGAGATAGTAAATAAAAAATTTGATTTACTTAATTAAATAATTATTGCAATTAAACTTACATTATTTAATATCTATCATAGTAAATGTTACAAGAAATAGTATAAAGGGGAACATGTTTTTCCATATGAAACTAAATAATTTAACGTGATTGAGAATATAATCTTACGGTCAATGAATCCTATTTCAAGTATAAAGTATGATCAAAAATATGGTGATTGCCATAGCGCGTTATATATAGTGAAAAGAAGGGAACTTTTGTAATGAAATTTAATTGTAAAACTGCCCCTATATATAACAAGTTTCAACTTTAATATACTTTAATATACAATAAGTTTCAGTTGTTTAGTTCGATCAGCCAATATTAAGTTATGGTTATATAAAAGTTTTTAAGTTGTTGTAAATTACGAACAATGCATTAACATAGATAAAAAAATTATATTTCTATATATATATATATATATATATATATATATATATATATTCCAGATTTATATGCCATTTTGAAAAAAGATTGAAAATAAAAATGTATAAAAATATATAATATCTAGAAAAGATCAGAAATAAAAGAAGGGACATGTATTTTCAGCGATTAAAGTATTACTTTTTGATTTTATATCAATTTTTAAATCTTATAATAACCTTCTACTTCTGAAGTTTATACCAATATGCTATGATGTATATGTGGTATATTTCTCTTTCTTCTATATATATATTTTATTAAATATTTTGTAAATATTATATATGTATAATATAAAAAATTAATTAATATTTTGATTATTAATGTTACTAGTTCAATAACTTTGATTTTGACATATAAATATTTTATTAAAATCATGACTCTAGATAATTTTAGAAAGAATTTTAGGTTTTTACATTATTTATTAGAAAATTATTAACGAAAGTTTGTGTAAAGCGAGGAAAACTGTAATAAAAAAGTCAATATTGGACACAGTTTATTTGAATATTATTACTCGAACTTTCTACATATACTTAGACAAACACAGTCTTTATATAAAATATTTAAAAATATCAAAAATTGAAAGGTGAATGTACGAACGAAACATGGATTCTACATGAGCCTGCAATTTCTTTTCGCAAAGTAAATTCTATCTTACATGAAAAAATAAATGTATAAAAGGAGAAGAAGCAACATTCTCTTTCCTAATTTTAGATTAGATCCAATGTAGAGCACAGAATCCCTCTCCCGTTTATTTATTTTGCATTTCAATTATAATTCATGTTCATGAATCATATAACGTTATTCCTGAAAAATAAATCGAAAAGTTCTGAACCATTTTTTTTCTGCGATGCTCCACAAAAGAGGGATTATTAAAGGGCACTCATACAAGCAATGCTGTTTTTAGGGCATATATTCATAAAAGTCGCATATTGAATATGTGACTATACGTGCAATGATTTCGTTTCAATCCGCACATGCACGTGTATGTATATGTATATGTACGAGTATACTTTTTTATTTATTATAAAATATTTAACAAATGTTTTAAAATATTATATAAAATAATATTAAAAATTTTTTATATAATTTTCTCATACGTATTATATTTAAAAATTATTTCAATGATATTTAAATAATTATAAATAATATTTAAATGTTGTTTATTATTTTAGGTATTAGCAAAATATAATAATTAATAAGAATTTAAATTTACAGAGATTAGATGTATGAAACATACAAAGACGTCCTTCTATTATATTTGTATTTTATTTAAATTCACTTTTATGTACACATAAAAATCGTACACGTCAGTTCATGAATTATATTTTAAGTCCGGTGCATAGTGACTTTGTATAGAAACAGATAGTGCCATATGAAAAATATGCAATGTTCTCCCAAAGCAACATTATTTATGCTCACATAAATTTTTTTGGTTATATTCGTTCTCAGTTGCACAGAGCATACATGCATCGCGATCCACAGTAGTTGAAATATGTCTGCCTTTTGCACACGCTGCGCCATGATGCATTTAGAATGCTTTTCCCATTCCACGGGATGCCCTTTCTTAACGCGATGACCTCGTGATAATGTAACTTCATCAAAGTGAAAGAAAATAAAAACGAGAACGTTTTTCATTTAATGAAAAATTGATTCGAAAATAAAATATTCTGCACAACTACTTGCAATCGAATAATATAAATATTCAAGTAGTCTATCGAATATTAAATACTGCGACAAAATTAAATGAAATATGGAAATATAATTTACATGTTTCATTTTTTCTAAAATTTGTGGTAAAGTTAAAGAAGTTTTTATATGGATTTGAATAAATTAGTTGCTTATTTTTAAATTAAATTAGATATACTAAACATATTATACATTATATACGTCATCCATTTTTATCTAAATAATAGAATAGAAAATAATAAATAATAAATATATATAAAGAGCAATAAAAAGAGCTATTAAATCTATATATTATTATTAATTTTTTAATAATAATATATAGATTTTATAATAATATATAGATAATGATATATATATATATATATATATATATATATATATGTACATGTATAGTCACTGTATCATTTTGCTAATTTTATCTACATGCTTTATTATTTATTTAAAATAATAAATCAATATTTATATATAAATAAACATGTAGACGGGAAAAGGGCCCCTTTCCTTATGCACCTTCTTTCATCTCAAAAATATTCTAACTTAATCCAAAGCTAATTTTAATTTAAAATAAGAAATGTATATAGGTTTGGATTAAGTTTGAATTTTGTCAAGGATGTAGAGAGCCCCGCTCTCTTAAATGCTGTATGATATATTTTGGAAGTTATTAGGAATCATAATCTTGAAAACATATCTTAATCTTAAAGTAATTGTAATATAAATTTTTTTAAAAATTTTATTTCTACAATATATTTCAAAGTTGCATATCTTAAAAATTAATAGAGTAACTACACCACGTAATTCAAAGTATATATTACTAAGAATTGTATCTTTTATAATGTAATATGTTAAAAAAATAATTTGTGAGCTGTAAGTTAATGTCAACATTTTATAAAAAATATTTAAGAATAATTAATTAATTATAATAAAATATTTTAAGTTTTCTTTCTGTTTTAAGAAATTAAACTGTTGAATTATTTATAATATTGTATATGTATGTAATCCTTGATAAAAAAATGATATACATTGTCATTAAAGATTTTTTAAAGTCAAAGATTTTATAAAAACGACTGATTTATGTTTTCCATCATTTTATTATTTATAAAGAAAGAATTACAAAGAATGCGTGATAGTATGGTGAGCATAATCGTGTTAATAGGGATTAAGGAGAATTAAGAAAAATTGTTAATGCATTCATATGTTTCATATAATCAGGAGATTATAATCAATCAAAAATCACAGAATAATTCCTCAGTGATAAAAATTTTAACCTAATTGCAATAATATGTTTTTTAGGATGAAATCTCACTGATTGCGCGAAATTAAGGTTCTAAAAAAGGATTGTGATCGAATGAGAAAAATCATAACTAGCTTTGTGTTTACACAAAGTATGAAAATAATACGAAAAATAAACATAATTATAAAAATTTTTTATGAAAGGAAGATATAGGTTTAATATAGAGTAATATATCGTAATATATCGTAATAATAAATAGAACATATAGATGAAAATTGATAAGTAATATGCATAAGATCGAATCGTAAGTTTTTAAAAAATGTTTTTAAAAAATGTTATATTTCTTTCTCTCTCTCTCTCTCTCTTTCTCTCGTATATACACACATCTAAGTTTCTCTATTCCTGCTTTCATGCGCAAATTTTATTTTCTCTAATATAGAAGTAGAGAAAGTAACAATGCAAGGTTCTGTAAATAAGATAAAAGATAATATTGGAATTTTCACTTTATTCACGGGATAAAGAAATCGTGGTGTTTTACACAATTATATATTATTCTTATCTTTCACTCTTATTAATTCTCTCATATTATCTTTCTCTCGTTCGTTATATCTTTTTTAATTATGTAATGGCGAATGCCTTATTTAAGAATGTATGGAAAAATCGTCAACAAACATTGCATTTGCTGTTTGGGGATATATAAATATACATATACAAATTATATACTCGATATCATTTTATTATTTACAAACATAACATAATATGTCTCTTTTTTAATATTTTCAGGAAAATTTTGCATATTTAGAATGTATAAATCTACGAAAAAAATTGTGCGTGGAAAACATATTGCACATCTATGCAGAGGATCGCATCACGTAACAATGCCGAGTATGTAAATCGCACGCAATTGTCTGCTGAATATAAGTAGAATTCTCAACGCTAAGGTTGGCCAAGGACAGACTTTGTGGAATTCGAAAGATCAATGATAAGTCGGTCTCGTGCCTTACCGTTCCACTCGTAATGAAAATTTCTCGCATTTCCGAGGGCAGTGTGTATCGTAGTTGCGCAAATCATCAAATGTGTCACGAAATTAATAAATTGGATAATTGTCGGCGTCTCGTCAGAACATTACAAAATTAGAAACGTTCACGCATCTATCGGCAAGAATTCCTCGAGTTTATTTTTAATAAAACCCAAATATAAACTTTAATAAATTGCGAGCGTAAATTGTTTAAAGTTTGAAGTAGAAATATTTTGTGTTTTAAACTTTCGAGCAGTATCTATAATTCGAACAAAACTAACATAATGATAATTAAATTTTGATGAATAATGCTCGAATATTCGGCTATTGAATTCCAATAAAATTTTGAACAATTTATATATTTTTCAAGTTTCTAAAAATTTGGAAAATATTTTTCCAAACAGTCTTAAGATTCTTAAATAAAAGACTAAAAGAAAACCATCAGTATTTTCCAATCTTATTAAAGTTATTTTATAACATAGGGCTTTATTATAATGGCAGTTTTCCAGTAATTAAAATGCTTCAGATTCTTTTATTACTGACTCTATGTGAATAACAATGACATGTTAATATATTTAAGATCTTCAATTTATAAAGAGAGAAATGCACATATCATCTGTGTAGACAATGTTGTCAAAATTTTATTTTTGTTAGAAGTTGTTTGTTGTGTTGTATTATCTGATAAATTTTGTCACTTTCTTTCTTATTTATTTTTTAAACAAGCGTCTATTTACCAACAAGCTCGCAAACTTCTCAATTTGTCAGCACAAGAAGATACGCATAATCTTTTAAAATTTAATATTCGCGATATTTTTTCCCCTATGTTTCTCTTTTTCTTCTCCTCTCATATTGCTTGTGCCAAAAGCTTCCAATAAAATATGAATAGCACACACATAAGTCATCCGACAATATAAATATCATCGTTTTAGCTTGAAATATTTTCATCTGCTAATTTTTCAAACAGTTCGTTGTTTCAACAGAAAAACATCACATTGATTTATAATGCAATTTTATTAACATACACAGCAAAACAGCACTATATATATGTATATATATATAAAACATTTCTGTGGAGTTATTTATTCTTTATCCGTTATTGAATATATCGACATTTTCAATAAGTTGAACTTTAAAAGCTAAATTTTAATTTTATCGAACAATATTTCCCAACTTTTTTTCTTAAATTGAACTTATATTATACAACTGTATCCAAAAATATTTTATTATTTAATATTATTAAACTTTTTGAAGAACGTTTTTTATGGGCAGAATAATTAAAAGTGTTTATATTGAAAAATAAATAATAAATTGTTGTTTGGTCACGTATCTATTATTTTTTATTTGTTCTCAAATAACAATTGAATAATTTCAATAATTCTCTAATTGCCATTCTATATATATATGTATGTATATTAAGATGATATTATTTTTGCAAAACTAAAGAAAGCCCGCAAGTTCATACGTTTAAAAAAAAAATAATAGAAAAGTATTGTTTGAACGTTAATGGTGTCCCGTAAAAGGGATATCGCAAAGGATAACATTATAAATATAACATTATAAATATGCACCAATTAGGAATAAACAATTTTTTATATTATAAAATTTAATTAATTAATTTCCATGTTTCAATATATATTACAAATATTATCTTCAATAAAGCCCAAGAGACATGGTGAAAGCATTCTATTAATACATATCCCGATTAGAAATAACCATTCACAGCAATCAATGCTCTTTTCACTAGACCAGGCGTGATTGACCAATTAGAAGATTCTGCGTTCAATCGGGACGTGGGCCGATATAAATATTCAATACGGTAATATCAAAAATTTAGTATTAAAATTTAGTTATAAAATACATCATTTATTTCAAGAAAATTTTGAAAATTTTAATAATTTTTATTGAAAAGTTTTCCTATATTAATAAGCTATATTTCGATAATATATACATATATGTTACGTGAATAAAATTTCGAATATATTATATAACATATAAACGGACATATATTTCTTACATATGTTTTTCGTTTAAAACAACTTTTCGATTATTCAAACAAATTTAATGTATTTCTCAAATTAATGTATTTCTTCTCAATTTTCCTGTTTAAACATAATATTGCTATAAATATTACTTATTTATACATATATGTATAAGGTATTTATTATATGTTATATAATACATTACACGTCATGCATGCACGCTATTAGAAATATTTAATTTGTTCAACTTATAGCGTATGAAGACATAAAGTAAGAAAAGCTATCACGTATTATATTCCAAATCCATATAATACAATGTTTAAAACTCATTTTTCAAAAATGTGATTTTGCAAAGCATTATTGTTCCACATGAATGGTTTGACATTTAGTTCTCTCCTTCTAATTCTTTTCCTAAATTTCAAATTTGCAAAAATAATAACAAGAGAGAAACATAGTGGTATATGAACAATATAATATTAAAAAAAAATACATATCTCTCCAGTTATAAAATATATAAAATGTTATAAAATTTCTTTCTAAAATAATTTTTATATATCGCACGATAGAGTTCATCGATATTTAATTAAAACCAAGTTATTTATCTAAATATAGAATAAATTGAACAAAATAATCAAAATTATATTAATAATTTTCAAGAAAAAGATATGTGAAAATTAAAAGAGACTATTTCTCAAAAATTGTGATATCATTCTCATTTGTTAAACATTTTCTAAGGCATTTAAAAATATTTAAAGATCATTTAAGAATCATTTTAAATAACTCAAAACGTTCAAAAAGCTAATATTTAAAAAAAATATTTAAAAATATTTTACGTTTTAATTATTGTTTGTGTCGATCTTCTACAAAATCACTTATAAATTAATAGACAAATATTAGAGTACTTGGATAGACGAATTAATTTCAGATTTAATTTTAAGAGAGAGTTAGCTCTTTTAATAAACTATCTTAATTTGTCTACTTTAAACATTCTATTTTTTAATTTATTTTTATTTTTTGGTCTTCTTATATTTTTAAACATCTATTTTTAATAATAATTGTTAAAAAAATAATTTGGACAAAAATTATTTATATATTTTAATAATGTATTTTCTTAAAATGTTCATATTTCAATAATATTATTCCTATAATTCTAAAGAACGTTGTTATATGTATTAATATCTATATATTATTTATTCAATGTTGAATCCTTTATATCATCTTTCTACATTAAATCTTACTTATTGTTAATACATAAATTTATATTTATTAACGATTATATGTATATAATTTTTTATTAATAATGATTTAATAATGATTAAAATTTTGAAGATTCTGTAGGTTATTTATCATTTATTTTTATATTCAAAATCGTTCAAATGTCTTAGGTAAAATCTTAAGATTCTATCCAGCTAGTATTAAATACAAATGATTAATTTAATTGATACAATTTATGTTTCGTTAAATATTTTTTATAGCTGTATTTTTATAAATTTATTTTTATTTGATCTTAATAGTATTATATGTTATTTTACAGATTTTTATATAATATTGACACATTATATGATTACATTCTTTTAATATTCTTATACACTCTTTTAACACCCTTATAACATATTTATCGATAAGAATGAAAGCACATTCGATAATCTCTAGTGTCTCTTTTGCATATAAAAACCGGTTACAAGAAAAACCTCTTTGAAATCTCCGAAGTCTCTTTTACTTCACGATGTACCTAGTATCAAAAAAAATTTATTACATTTTGGCTAAAGAAAAATATTTGTTACATATATTCACGAGTAACGAAAAACGAGCGATTTAATCTTCAGTCATGATAAGATTTAAGAGTTTTTATGTATATATATTTTCTTTTATCACCAATGGACAATTAATGCTTTAAGTTAACAAAAGAAAAAAAATCATCTAAAACACGTAATGACAAATTTAAGAATAGTTCAGTACTTTAAATGAAAAGTTAAAAAATGTGTATAATTCTGTATAAGTTTTGAATGAAAAGCGAGTTTCATTTTATATCACCTGACATTTATATTCAAAAGTTAAAGACGTACAATTCTGCGTAGTTTCGATTATCCACACAAAACGAAATTCTCTACATCGTTACTTTGGATGTAGAACAAGATTGAAAAATCTAAAATGCTATATACGTTTTCGATTTTCCACACAATACCTTTTTAAAACAATGTCTATTGCCTAGAAAAGGTACAAAAGATAAAAGGAAAATATGATAGGGGGATATGATATGTCTCGTTTTGCTTGAATAATTAAAAATTTATAAAGAACTGAGCATTTTTAGATCCTTTTTCGCATCCAAACAACAAGGAAGTGTACAGGTAATTTCGCTTTGTGTAAAAAATTGAAAATATATGCAAAGCTGTATATTTTAAAATTTTCAAGCGTCCAAAACACGAGATAAAATGTAAGATAAATTTTTATTTTTTGATACTTATAATTTTAAAATTAGATATGTGTGTGTGTGTGTGTGTGTGTGTGTGTGTGTATGTGTGTGTGTGTGTGTGTATGTAAACGATATTTAATGTTTAATGAGACATTCAATAATATTTCCTGTATATTTGTACTTTATAAATTGAATGATAAAATCATTTGTAATAAAATTGATAAAATTGATAAAATAAAAACAGAAAACACAGAAAATAATCTCAGATAAAGAAAAAGTTGAAACTGAAAAAAGAAAAAAAGAAATAAAATATGAAGAAAGACAAAATTCAGTATATCGATGAAAACAAAAACAAGAGTGCAGTTTGTCTTTATTGTTATGACCTACATTTTATATTATATTAAAGTCGAATGGTTTACAGCAAATACAAAAAATGAGCGCACAACTGCAATTGAATTGAAAATGATAACGATGAATGTTATAAATTATATCACAAATAAAAAATTACATATAAATTAAAAAATATATTTATTTATTATTATGTTTAATAAATATACTTATATACTTATTCATATTATGTATGTATATTGCATTATTATATTTTTATTATTTTTTAAATAAAGCATTATGTAGCTTCTCTATAGATAGAACATTTCATTTATGGAAGAGAACAAGATAAATCTTTGAATTTTTTAATTTTTTAAATTAATTTATGTGTTTTTTAATTTTTCTATATTTTTCGTTATGTGTTATTGCTAAAGAGTAATCAAATAACTTATTTTATTGACTTATAATCTTATATATTTTTACCTTATAATTTATAGTTCAATATTAAATATTTTATTTTGCCCCCATCTTTCTTAATATAAAAGCGTGCATGCATCTACTTTCCCTGAATAATCAATTATTCAATGTAAAATCAGAACTTTGTCTTAGTTATTATTCTCATAATATGCTTCGTAAAATTAATTAGTCTTTATAAGCGTATTTGCATAATAGTTAATTTAAGATCTCATATTCCCGAGTAACTTACGCTTATGTCTTTTCTACAAAATATATTATAATCAACATTGTAATATGTATTTCACAATATGTATTTCATAATTATTTAGCGCAGCTCTTTAAAATACTTACTTTTTTAAAAATATTTATTTCAATATGTAAATAGATAATTTTATATTAATCACAATTCACAATAACTAAACGTATTATACATATTAATATCACGAAAAATGTATTAACATTAAGTTATATTTGGTTTTACAGCTCTTCTTTCTTAGGTATTATCACTTTTACGCGACTCTCTTGCACTATCATCTTCGACCAACCTTCAAGTGCATTCGTTTCAAGTTCGCGATAATAACTAACAACCGCGAATTATCGTTGGCGCACACCATATTTATATGATCTTTATCAGTTTTTACTGACATTTTAATCTGTAGCAGTTGTTGTTCTGGCATGAAAGTCAAATCAGATGATTGAATTGTGCCAGACGAGATATTGTCGATTTAACAGAATAAAATTTATTGAAAAAATTTTGAAATTTAAACTTTTGTTATCATTTGTATTATTTCTGTCAAGTACACTTTACTTTGTGCGCGATAATATTAACAGACAGGTGCTTTTTATGGGTAGTATAATAGCAATAAAAAGTCATCCAGATCGTGAGTGCATCTTAAAAATTTAAATTCCTATTACATTGAACAGTATAAACATTTTTAAACATGAAAAATATTAGTTTAATATAATTGCAGACCTATTTTATAAAGATAAAAAAGAGGAAATGAGAGACATGAAAAACAATGATAATTTAGATATTTCAGATATACTTTTACTTAAGCTCATAAGTGTATTAAAATTTAAACAAATAATTGATATATAAAAAAATTAAAAATACTCACATTTTAATAAATTATAATCTTTTTTTTCTTGATATTTATTCTTCTATTATTTCTATTCTTCTATTATTATACAAATGTAAATAATCAAAGTCTCAATCCGAAAATGTAGCTTTATATATGTATGTTTATTCTGATGCATAACTTCAAATATTTATTCAAAATACGCAGATTGTTTACTAGATTGTTAATATCGTAAAATAAATCAGAGAAAAACAGACTAAGAATAAAATCCTTCTTTAGAAGAAAATGCTATAAACATAATACTATAAGCAGAGATAGCAAAAAAGTGCAGCAAGAAATATCAAAATAAGTTAGTTTATTTTAGAATACAACACAAACTGAAAGCGAGATAAATTGGATTGTTTTAAAATACAACATACACAGCAACGGAGAGATAAACCACAAAAAGCCAGACATAGTCGAAATGAACAAGAAGATTTTGCTTAAGATCATATTCCATTCCGTAACATATGAATGTCAACATTCAGTATATTTTTATAAGTAACGTTGTCATAAACAAGTGTTTACTTTTGGACAAGCAGCCTCATTCGCGAGCTTAGTTCTTATATTTGATACATGTTTATTTCAAAAACGTCCTTTAAAATTCTTATGCATTCATGCTATGTGTGATCATTCGCGCGCACAAAAAAAAATCTAAAAAGCAAGAAAAATTCAACTACTTCCCACGATACTAGTCAACTATTCACATGTACTCGAGTTATGTAAACGCGCTTAAATTAAACGATTCAAATCATGCTGCCAGGATGTTCTTTGTTAGCTGTAAATGCCAACTCACTAAGCCTTCACATTCTGCACATTTGAAATAGAATATTGTGATAACGTGCAACAAACGATCACATCAAGATGCATTAAATTATGTCAAAAGAAAGCAATACTCTTCTTCAATAGTTACTTATTTTATTGATTTATATTCAAAAACAATATATTTTTTAAACCGCTTGAAATCAAAAGCAATAATATGTCACCAATCTCATACATATAAGACATTTTATCTAATTTAACTGCCTAATTTAATCATTTAATCATTTAATTTTATCTAATTTAACAATTAAATATCTTTACACATTTTATTTATTTTCTCACATTATATCAAAAATAGAAAATCACAGAAATATCTCTGCTATTTTTGATATAATGTGAAAAAGTGAATATACAAAATATGATATATACAAAAGATTTATGTATATATATATATATATATATATATATATATATATACAAGACTTAATTAAAAGATCTGCACAAACTTCGAAAATAAATCCCACATCTTCTACCAAAAAACTTTATTATTATTAATTGCATTTTTTCTCTCTTCCATGTTTTAAACTTTTAATATACTTCTATTTATTAGAATTAAATAAATACATTAATTTATTTCGTAGAAAATGCTTAAATATACATTTATATGCGCGTTTACGTACATATATAGCATTACATTTAAAAATATTCTGTTCTTAATATATGATTATTGATTAAATTGACTTTGAAATATATATCTCTCTCATCAGAAATTCAACATTTGGAAGACTGATAAAATTTAAGTTTTAAACAGATAAATACGTAGTTATGATTAAAATAAAAAAATCAAAAGTAAAAAAATAACAATTAACCATTACTTGAATGCGACGCCTCAATATATAGCTTACATGTATCAATCTGAATTGATTGTTATAGTCTAAAATATTGATATTATTGATATTATTAAATATATACATATTTATACGATTATTATATCAACCTCATAATTGTTTTTAATTAGTCGACATCTTAAATATTTATATAATCAGATCCCTAAGTTCTAAGATAATATCAGTGTGCTGCGTTTCTATCGATCAATACATATAAGAGCACATGCCCTTGAACTGGAACTTATTTTGTCCAGGTTAAAACCGAACTTTCGTACGAAAGCTAAAAGAAGCAATAGCCTTATAATTCCCTATAATTGTAAGTCCACCTGATTCCTCATAAGCATCCAATCACGTCCACACAATTATTAAAATTTATTTAAGGCAGATTTTTTAATTTAAAGTATGAAATAGTAATTGTACACTCATAAAAAAAGGAATTAAGAAAACGAACACACTAAATGCTTTTAAATAATTGCAAAAATATTAATTAATTTAAATGTTATTAATTTAGAAACACATATATATAAACACATATGAATATAATATATATGTTTCATTTGTAAAATTAATTATACTCCTCAATGATTAAATATATTTCTTTATGATGAGATGAGACTTTACCATCATCGATAAAAAATTTAGTACCAGTAATTTTGTATCTTTTGTGATAAAAAATTCTCAAAGCTGTATTTTATAGTATGTATAATTCATACTTTTTTTCTTACTTTTCTAAATTTCTAGGAGAAACTAAAGAGTAGAATAAAATCGCAATAAGCGAATAAGATCACAATCAAATCTGCAATTTGCATATGATCTACACATGCCATATAATTTCCCTTCTAGGCTTTTAGGCGGTCTTTAAAGTATATTAATGCAAGGTACAATAAAAAACAGAAAATATGCCATTTTTTAAATAATTTTATGTGTAACCTCATCAGAGACGTCTACTTAAGTGCGCTGACTATCTTTCCATAAATAATGCAGCCCGTAAATAAATTTGTTACGACACTGACCTTCGATCGAGGAGCTACACACATACAATCTTGTCGTGAGTCTGCGAGAGATACATCGAATGCCAATTCATGCCAAAATCACCAACGGACCTGGCTTCCGCAATTATTACGCGTCTAGCAATAGTATACGTATATGTGTATATATATATATATATATATATATATATATATGAAAGAATTTTATTTTGTATGTCTGTGTGTTGTATGCGCGCGCGCATATGTATACCATTGAACTGTAATTTAATTGGAAAAAGCGTAGCTATTGTTCTCGAATCATGTGACTCATTCTGAGAGAGAGAGACAGTTATATATATATATATATATATATATATATATATATCTTATTGCGTTTTTTTATTTCAAGCATGCCATCATTGGCTTATACTTCTAGTTAACTTATATTTCTAGTTAGGATAGAGTTCAATGATGTATATATGTACATATGTGCCGAGTGATGAGTGTGTGTATAAACTTGTATATTTCCTGTGATTTTCCAAAACATATTTTGCGTACTTTCTTCCTCGTTCGTTTGACTAAAATTTTCAACCGTGGATACATATCTCATTGCCGGTTTGTTAATAAAGCACAGAGCGGTAGCAGCGATGAATCGATGCTCGCCCGACACGAATCCTTAAGCGTGCCAAAAGTACGCGCTTCATTATCTGTTTCATCTTTTTCGTCCTACTTTATGTTGTACAATGTATGATAATCATAAAACACGTTGCCATGAAAATTTATATTCATGAATCTATCGTTAGACAAAATTTTCTTTTTAATAACATTAACATTGAGCAAAATCGCTTAAGGTTTTAATTAGTGAGAAATCTTTAAGTTTTAATTGAATTTACTTAATTCTTTAAAAAATGTAGTTTTGTATTAATAATAAAAGTCGATTTTTATTTAGAAAATAAATGTTAAGATATTAAAGATTAGATAGTCAGGAACATTTTGTACATAAATGCTGACAATGAGAATTATATTTATTAAAGCATAACTTATGATTATCACGAAATCCACCTGTATTTCACATAAACGCAAAAAATAACTCATAATTCTGTACATCTGAGAAAATCAAGAAACATGATGTCTTGCGCCAAGGAAATAATAATGCGCAATATAACGAGATTGTATATACATATATATATATATATATGTATATATATATATATATATACATGAGAGCTACCCCAGTTAAGAGTACCTAAGATTATTGGATTTTAGCAACGCTTATAGGCCAATCGAATTTTTTATTGGTATTAGATTTAATCATTTGAGTTTATTTTATGTAATAAGAATGTTTTCATTTTTGCTCTGTATATTCTATAAACAGAGATATTACAAAATTATATAAAAAGAGCATGCAAAATCATAATAATGATTACATTGAGTCAATATTTCAATATTACGGAAAATTGCTTTATCATTAAAAAAAATAAAATTTAAAAAAAAATCGACTTACGGATCTCCAAACGTATTGAATTTTTTTAACAATAAAACTAAGGCAATGATTATAATAAATTATTGTTAGAACTTCAATATCACATTTATATGTTACATTATATATTAACGTAATAATACATTATATGTTAACGTAATAATAATTTATATGTTATATACTATGTTTCATAATATTCATATTCCGATAAACTTTTTTTAACACAAATATCCACGATACACGAAGTTGTCTTTCAATTCTCAAAATCATACATAAAGCAAAAATATCACCGCAATGAAAATTCTCTGCAATATAATAATACCCTTATGCAATTGCATTGTGTTCTTTAAAGATTATAAGAATACAATTTTATTGGATGAATAGTTTGGTATAAAAATGCTCAAGTAAATTACAAACAATAGCAAGAAAAACTTAGATTGAGATCATTCAAAATGATTCGAGAGTCGTATGCAAGAGAAAAGTCCTGTGATCAGTGCATATTGTTAACGGTGATGAAGAGGGCTTACTCGGGCAAGCATGACCTGGTTTACACAGTTGATATGATACTCCATCAAATAAATACTAAATAATAAATCTAAAGAAAGAAAGAATTTAAGAAAATTAATTCTAAATTGATAAAATTGATGATAAAATTAAAAATTTATGTTGCTTTTTCTTCTCGTTCTTTCTATCATTGAAGTTTCAATAGTAAT
Source organism: Camponotus floridanus (assembly GCF_003227725.1). Classification (NCBI taxonomy): domain Eukaryota; kingdom Metazoa; phylum Arthropoda; class Insecta; order Hymenoptera; family Formicidae; genus Camponotus; species Camponotus floridanus. Next base: position 205,600 of record NW_020229303.1, read on the forward strand.
CGTTTATCCAATAGTAATCGTTTTCAAATTACTCCTCGTCTTATTCAAGGTAACGTAAAGGAGGGTTGCTGAGAAAGCCAGGATCTTTATCTGTGATATACACCCATGAAATCAGATATTCGTTATCGTAATTAATTTTGGATGATATTAATTAAAAGACCAAGTTACACAAGGGTGTTTTCGATAAATAATTTTTAAACTAGTAAATAAATAAAAAAATGTGTTTTTCACAAATGTTATGAGATTGGAAGAGAATGTTAATTTAAAAATCTACTGAAAAATATCAATTTATATTTTTGATTGAATATTTAAAGGAATATAAAATCTTATGATTTTATATTTTCCATGCATAATGATTTTTTACATAATTTTAAAGTCAATTTCATATTCTTTCTCTTAAAATTCTTTTTTAATGTACTTTTTTATATACTTTTTGTTAGTTTTCTAGATATAGTTTTTCAAATATGAAAATTTAAAACTGGTGAAAATTACAGGATATACTTACAGATAGCCTGTTTGTGAATCGTACATGCGTCATAAAACTAACACATACACAGTTCACAAATAGGAGATAATCTAAATGTAGCCTGATTGGCCAATTTTAATGGTTAAATTTTAAACCCTTATATTTAAAAAAAATACTGCTCAAAATAAAAAATTACAAACATATTTATTAATATTTAATTTTTCAAAAACTTTTCTATAATAATATTTTTAAAAAAATTCGTGATATTAAATCTTACTCTAATCTTAAATTAACAATAATATAAAGAATATATCTTAAAAAATCTTCTGAGCATAAATATCAGATTTTATTGTTTATTTGGTTTTTTAATATCTGTGTATAAAATAGATTGCAATCATTTAAACTGCAAAGTTATATTTTTTTACTATAATTCTTTTTTTGACTATGTCATGCATGATTATATTAAAAAATTTAGAATTAAAAACGGAAAAATATTATAAAACATCTAACGAGAATACAATTCGAACAGAAGTTATTCTTATTGAAAAACTTTTAAATTTTAAAGTTCCACAGTTCGCAGGATCTCTCAACAACTGATTGTATTTGTAGTCACAATGATAATATCGAACTTCGTTTATGTAGAAAGAGTTGAGGAAAGGAACGTTATTTTTAGAATTTTCAATAAAATTTTCTCTGCAAAGTGCTTAAACTTGTCAAATGCTTTATGATTGTTTTTTGCGCGATTAAATCGTTAGTTACGCAATTTTTATGGTAGTTGTCATTGGTTCAAGGATAATCACCCTGATGTCTCATTTTACACAAGAACGGCAACAGATCTGCCGCGTTACATTGAAATAAATGAATCCATCTTTATCCTCGCCAAGCAGGAAATCGTCGCTTCTTCGTTCGCTTCATTCTCTCGATTAATAGCTTGATTGCATTACGTAAAGTATTTTGTTATTTGCTTTCGTGCTTTTTATCATTCAAATTTATCGTTGGCGTCACGCCATTTGTAGCAAACTTTGCTGTTTATTGCGGAATATAATTTATTTCGTTAGGCTTTCCGCGATAAAAATAGTGACATACGATATTATATTACAATAACAGAAATATTAGCTATCAGCTTTAGCAGATGCACCATATAATGCAACAAATAAATTATTGATTGTTCTTTCAACCTTTCGATTGTGTAAATATATGTGCGCGCGCTAATGCAAAGTTTATTAATTATTTACTATACATTATTTATCTATTACATATTATATATTATATTACTACTTTATTATACTATATACTATATTTTTACTATATTATTATACAAATAATATTTACTATATTGTTATTTAGGAAAAAAGCCATATATAATCGTATAAAAATTGATATATAAGTATACATGGACAGGATTTTCTCATTCTGAATATCATAAAAGGACTATACTAAAAAATCATTCTTTTAATTATTTTTTAATTTTTTTTTCTTATTATTTTTCCTACATATACAAACAGAGATTATACAAAGAAAAGAAAACGTATATATATATATATATATATATATATATATATATATTTATTATATATAAATTTTGTTTTCCCAGGATATTATATATTCAACTCAACATCTCTAAATATCTAAAAACACATTCTACATATATATTTCTACATACATAAATATGTGTATGCCTCATATATACTTTCTTGCGAAACACACAGATAAACATAAATATATTTATTTATTTACTGTATAATTTTAAAGCAACATATTTAAACTAAAAAATGTAAAGAAATTTAATTAATAATTCAAATATTAAAGAGCGCTCTCTAATTATTTCTACAATCATTAAAATAGCAATTACATTGTAACTATTGTTTATTTTATATAACACTTTAACAAACAAGCATATCTAATTTATTCATACATTTAAAGTCTAGAGTTTCTTTCATTTATATTCTTTTTGTCTCCTTTTTATTTTTATTTTTCTTTATCAAATATTATATTTTTAATACTCTTTGTTGATATACATATTGTAATAATTAATGTTCAATATCGCATATGTGGATATAATGTATGTGGACTAGTATACAAATAATACAACATGTACATGATGTAATTACATTGCGACACGTTTCATAAAATTGTATAATTTAAACATTGTACTTTTAAATGAAATTGGAAAATCCGTATGCACATGTTCCTATTCAGTTGCTGCAATGCAGGTCGCGCCGTGCAAGGTAGCGATCGATTTAACGAGCGCGAATAGGTATGTACGTGGTGTTTAATACCCTTGAATACGAAATTTGTAATTCGGCCTTCGAGCCGGCAGGTTCTCGAAATAGATAATCGAATACGCCTGTGTATTTTTGGTCGTTCTTAATTATATAAATAGAATGTCATTATTCGATCCAAAGGAAGCGACGCATGAAGATGCATGCGTCTCTTACCAGAATATCGTCTCCCGAGTTGTTATTTTCGCAATTGGTGAACGCGTACTATATTGTGCCACCAATGATACAACAGAGATTATCGTTACAATAAAAATAATATTTATTTAATATAACAAATAATTTATCTTTATAAATGTGCATAAAATCTAATCATCTATGATTATATTAAAATATTACCTTAAGTATATATATTCTATTTATATACGTAATATATTATATGATTATTTAATATAATATATAAATAATAAATTGTATTATAAATATTTATAATATTATATTATATTATATTATATTATATACATAATTATTTTATATTATATTATTAATAAAAAATTAAATCATATATACACATACAAAATATCTAGGGTTATTGTACCACCTATTATTAACAGATTCTTGAAATGATTTGGGAATGATTTTGTTTAGCGAAAATATTGAGGCATCAATAATTTCCGAGTTATAAGCAATTGCAAAAAAAGCAAATTCGCAAATTAAATTTGGTGAAAAGAGCTTGTTAATTTAAAAAATTAACAAAATTACATTCTTCGAATTTCAAATGGAGTTTAATAGAATTTTAATTTAAAACTCAATTACAAAATATATTATAGCAAAAATTGGACATTTAAAAAATTTTAATTATATTTTCATTATCATTGTTAATAAAAAATGATGATTGATATTCCTTGACATTTTCAAAATTCTTTTCAAATCACTCCACTTGTCATTAGTAAATGATTGCATGATGGCAATACCTGCAATATTGTATATAACATAATTAAAAATATTTCTGTAGTTATAGCATTATCTTTGTGTTTCTAAAAATATTTTGTCTATTTATTTATTCTCATTCATAAAAAGAGTATATATGCTTAAATTAATCTTTAACAAAAACTTTCCACTATTCTTTATTTCACTTTAAGGCTCAGTAATCATCGTAAGATAATTTTATGATATTTTAGATATTTTGAATTTTTCTTTATACTTTTCGACGAAACTATTCGAATCAAACTTCGTGACTTAACAGTTGATCTAAACATGAGATCAAACACGAACCTTAATAAAGGATTATAAACGCCGTAAAGAAGCATTTTGAAGAGACGTAAGAGTTGCGAAAGATTTAAGATAATGAATACTGCATGAAATGTACAATATTTTCAAACGTTCGTGTGAACACCGAAGGCAGAAACCTTGAGACGTTACAATTGAATAACGCCGTACTCGTTACGCAAGAGGCTATCGTATCGCAAGATTGCTGCATCGAAGTGTATGTTATGTTATGCTTCGTTTGTGTCCAGTTGTAATGAAGATACCGTTAAGATCGACGCCTATGCATAACGTTCTTCGCTGCTGCATTCTCAACTTGATCGCATCATCGTCTTTTATATTACATTATCCTTTGCACATATCAAATATTTAAAAAATGATCATCAATATGATTTTATAAAATTCCTTCTCTCTTTTATGTACAATATAAATTTTATTTATTTTAAATTGTTTCTTGTTAATCTTTGTTTTACAAAATTCTTTGTTTCTCGAAAAATAATACAATTGATTCATCTCTTTTTCTTATTTATGTCTTTCTTTTTCTATTTCATCAGAATAAATTGAAGTTAATTAAATTTCCTTTTTTTTAACATTAACATGTTTATTCTTTTATGATGCTTTTTGTCAAAGAAAAATTGAACCTAAATAGATCTAAAATATATGATAGAAAAATAATATTATATAGAATACCTTATACTATAAAAATATTAATTCACTGATATTCTCTGTTAATCATTAGAAAGAGCTTGTTAATTTTCTAAGGATTAAATGATTACAGAAATGATGGAAATTGCAAACTGATTGAGATATAATTGAGCATAATATATCGTGACGAGATTATATGTCCCGCCATTGTGTCATATAAATTAACAAATCCCGATTAATTTTCCTTATTACCTCCAAACGTAATACTGCCTAAATTGAACAATGTATAATTATGTACATGTACACAAGTGGAATATAAATATACAAGTAAAGCACTAGATTAACATCTTGATTTATATCAAGTATTATTGTAGAGAAAAATGGATTAAATTAAAGTTGCATGATTTTAAGAAGACCATATAAGATAAATTAAACGTTTCTTCAAACGAAATCTTCCTAAATTTTAAAAATTAGAAAATTATCTTAAAGATGTGATTCTTCCAGCAAATAATGAATCAGAATCTAATTGTAGCAATCTATAATAATCGTATTCAGAAAAATATGTATTACAATTTTATACTATAAAAAAATATATGTTCCATTTAAAAAAGTTAACTTTAAAAGTTCTAAAACGCCTCCATCTCGCAGAAAAAGTTTGTTTAATCCCATGTCTTTTTTAAATGTATGCAATTCCTGCAATTTTTAAGTGTATAATTTTTAATACCTCTGATTCTGTATAGTTGATTTAACATAGTTTGGATAAATCTTTATATTAGTGTAATTAATTTTTCGATATGTTAAGCTCATGATCTTGAATAATCTCCAAAAGTTTCAGCCGAAAGATTTCATCAATTATTAATTATTAAAAAACTATTAATATTTATGCAAATCAGGATACCAAGATGCAAAGAAAATAGATTGATGTAATGAAAAAATTGACATTACATACATTTTATGGAATATTTCTAGGCATATAAACGTATATCTAAATAACTATATACTTATCACAGATTTTTATGTAAAATGTTGAAAAGTATAAAGAATTGAAAAATGAGTATACATATAAATGAGAGGTAGAAGCTTTACACAGATTTATAATTTTCAATCTAAAGTGAGAAGCAATTCACATCGTCTAATGCTTTCGAAACGAGATCTACAATTCTGCGGTTTTATATGAGTTTGCATATCAAAGCGAGGTCCATCCCATATCATTTGCTGTTTTCAGTACAAAAATGATCTATTATCACACAATTTCATATAGGTTTCCTAATTTCTGTACAAAGCAAAATCCGTGTCATATAACCCGATGCTTTTAATGAGCGAAACAAAAAATCTATATTTGTCTAATTTTATATTCAATTCCCTATTTTTACTTAATTTTCCGGGCAAAACAAGGTTCACATCATTTGATGGCTCGAAAACTATTCTTTTCTTTATCATCTTTATTTATCTTTAAATCTGAAAGCACTAATTATTAAGGGATTATTTATTTTATTTAGTGCAAAAAACTGCAAATCTATATGAAATTATACAATATCAAATATCATTTTACGTACCGAAATTTTGGATAATGTAGATCTCGCTATGCGTAAAAAGTTGTAAATCTGCATGGAGCTACAAAACTCGTTTCATACTAAAAGCAATAGCAATATGGAATGAATCTCACATTGTGCGAAAAGTTATAAATTCATGTCGAACTTTTTTTCATATTCTATATTTATAAAGAAGAATTCTAAATTTTTATGAAATTATGGAGTCTTCCAACTATTTTTAAATGTAATATATTTTTGAACATTTTATTCATTATTCAGAATGAAAAATCTTCGAAGTAATTAAATTTTGTTACATTCTATCTGAAATATTCTATGGTGATAATTTAAAAAATTTATTATCATATTTATTATTTATTTTGTAAGACTTATTTATTTGATTACTTTTTACTATAACATTTTTATTACATTTATATTAAATGTAATAAACTAAATATACCTAAATTTAACTAAATATAACTAAATATAATATACTAAACATCAGATTTTTAAATATTCACTAAAAAATCTATATTTTAAAACTCTGTGAAACACAATTGTGTTACGAGTTTAGAGCAAAGAAAAACGTAATAACTTTATGTTTTTTTCAGTTACTAGACAACGCAAAGTGCGCGCTTCGCGCGCGCCATTTACTCCCTTTTATTATATATACATTTCTCACTGTCACACAAACTGTCAAAATTTGTAATAATCGCAAATGACAGCTGCTCACAACATGAATTGAACGCAATAAAAGAACCAATCGGCATCGCGGAAAAACGGCAACAATTCAAGCATCACTTTGTGTGCCTTTTTTCATATAGGATTCAATATGTATTTGTCCTCTCTCTTCTGTTTGCTTGGATACGATATCCAACAATGTTCACACGGAAGAAGGAAGTATAACAAAATACATTTTTACAATATATGGAGACCTTTCTTTCTAATATAAAATTGTAAAAAATTAAAGTATTGAATTAATGTTATCTTTCAATGAATTTTCAAAGAAAAAAAAACTATTTTAAAACAAAACAGAATAGAAAATATATTAAAATAAATTAAATTTTTAATTTTAAAAAATATTTTCTATTTGAATAAAAATTTCTTTATCATTTTATGTTGATTTAAAAATAGAATATATGCGAATATATAATAACTTTTAGAAACTTAAAATTCTTACATTGCAAAGTATAGTATAATATAAGCGACTATTCAATAGTTTTCATTATCTTTATTTAGCTTTTGCGATAAGTGCTTTTAAAATATAACTTAAGTTTTATTTTCGAAATTATTCAAGATATAATCAATTAATTCGCTTCTTATTGCACAACAGAGTTCAATTGTTTGCCCTCTATAAAACAATGTTTCATTATATGCAGATTACACTGGACTATGGAATGAACGACATGCAAATATAAGATATGGTGTGTTAATATAACTTCGGTTTTATCGGTTTTTCAATTTGATCATCGATTGTATCATGGAAATTCATCAAATATTGATTAATGAGTTCACGTACTTAATAAAGAAACAAATAAATAAAATGTTAAACAACATTAATAATAAGACATTTGTAAATTATATGAAAATTTTTAATCTCTATTTTAAATAATTATAAAAAAGTTATTTTAATTTATTGTTTGCATATTAAAAATTAAATAATATTTTCTTTATTTTAAAAGTTATTTTCGCTAATTTTAAATTTAATTTTTACTTATATTTTTTTGAATTTTAATTTAAAATATTAAGCAAGCACAAGAAAAAAAGATTTACTCTTATTGTACATTGTTGTGTATTAGTTTATTATTGTAGATTCTTTTATGTGTGTGATTATTCTTGTATTTTTAAGGTAAGAAAATAGACAAACATTTTTATTCGAATAATTACATCAAATCTAAATTAAGATTTACGCGTAAACTTAGCAGCTTTATCGTTTCCAAGATAATTTTAGAACAATCAGTGTAATTAGAACATACATGCACGTACAATCTTTAAAACTTGTTGAAAATTTAATCATTTTTCATCAGCTTTCATGACTTTAAGAAACTTACTCGTGTGAATAAGTATTCTTATATACTTGCCCGATATATATTTACCAAGCACTAAACGTGCAATAATGCATTCAGAGTGAGATTCATATATCTCTATGCACATTTCATTAAATTTGCAAATGCTGGAGCCTTATTTCTACACGTCATATTTGTGGTATACTCGCATGTGCATATGTCTCATATACAAGATATTAACATAAAATAAAAGGTATTTATAACATTATAAAAAGATATTATTTATAGAAAAATAGATATTATTTAAAAAAATTTATATTTAACTACAACGAACGTACATAAGAAATATATAATTCCCAAATAATCTGTATGCAAATATTTGCAGATAGAATATATAAGTTACGATGAATTAATTTGTTGATGCTTGAAAAACATCAATTTTACTCATATCTTCTTACAATTACCGTCCTCTTTTTTTAATATCCATCATAATCTATTTTAAAATTTATTTATTTATTATTTCATATTATTTTTTTATTGTGTATGTGTGCGTGTGTGCGTACACAAAATAATATGCAAAAGGACAAAGAACTTTTGTTTACCTTTTTTATATAATACATGGTACATTACTTCGCAAATGTGATATGAAGGAAGATTAATAATACAAAAAGTATCCACATTCTTTCCGAAAATGCCAGAGAAATAAAAACTTCTGTTAAAAATGTAGAAACTTAATTTTACAATTTCAATTTTGAAAACTTCAATTTTAGAAAAACTTTAATTTTTATATTCGTTAAGATAAAATAAATATATAAATACTAATTTAATTCTAGTAAATCATATAAAAAGATATAATATAAAAGCTTTCATATTATTTTTTATTATACCCTAACTGAACTATTTCACTTATCTAACATAAGAAAATTCTTGAGTATTACTTTGAATATAATTAAAAGAGAAATCGCGTGCGTACCAAAGAATCTTTTAGCGAGAACATTATATCCGGAGGTGTGCGCAATATCGGACTGCCAAGCGACCCTGCCTGGTGTCGAATATCGATTTGACCCTCCAGAAATGACAAGGGATAGAGAAGCGAGACTTAAAGTTTCGACCGGACATGGAATCGCATGCGGAGTCGATATCCAATTCTGTTTGACCACAAAAATAATTTATTATAACAAATAAATATCGAATATTTGTTTGTGAAATCTAGAACTCAATTGAGAACTAATTTCAAAACTCAATAAAATGCCTGTTACATGAAAGAATCTTGTATTCTGGAATATCTTTGATTCAGATATATTTCATGCAAAAAATCACTTATAATTAATATTATAAAGTATCACAAATTATACTTTAAACATAAATATGATGCCCCATAACTGGCAGTCTGATCAGTTCTTCTATTAAATTTTTATTGTTATATTTTACTAAATATTATTGCTATCTGCAACTTTTATTGTTGATATATAATTATTTTAATAGTTAAAAAAAAAATTTGTGTATGCTTCTCTTAAAACGCATCAAAAACTTTATTTATATAAAATTATTAAGAATTTGCTATTATAATTAAATATGAGAAAGGAAATAAATAAATTAATTCCTCTTTTTAAAATATTATTTAATAAAAATGTAACGATTCTACTAATCTCATATAAATTTTAAATGATTTGAATTTACAAATTTAGAAAACTGTTAAAATAAAAACTTTAAAAATTATTAATAAAGAAAGTTTTCTAGATTTTTAATTATCTTAAGTTATTATGTCAGACGAAAGTTTGTACATAGAATTAAATAAATGAATATTTGTAATTTTTGTCTAGTGTATCACAGTATATCTAGTGTATCACAAATAGAAGAGAGTTCAATAAATGCCCATACGCTATTGGATTTGTTCATCCATGGAAATACTTGATAACTTCATCTGGGTACCCAATGCCAATTGCGTTTGTCTATATTTATAGCTCGGATTCATCTGACTTCTTCAGATGAACAATTATATTTCTAGGGCATTCTTGGTCTTTCTTTCTCTCTCTTTGCGCGCAAGTATGCATAGGTGTCAAAATATTATATAATATAACACGTAGGATATTTTACAATACATATATTCCTTTTCAGCAAAGCTCGGAAAAAATTATTGTTTATGATATCTTTTTTTGTAACACTATATTTTTATAATATTAAATTTAAATTGAGATTAATAATTTATACATAAAGTAAAAACTTTATGGCAAATCAACTAAAAAATAAAATTATATATGTACCATTTTTTTCGTGACCACTGTAATGTTTTTTCCGATAATATTAAAATATTTTTCATTATTAAAAAACAATTTTTTTCAAGGATATACATATAATTAACAAATTATTTATTTTATAATTAAAAAAATTATATATATTTTAAGGTATTCGATATTTTAAAGTCATCGAAATGTTTTGTAAATTAGAACTTATATTTTTTTCCTATCATTACAATTAATTTTGAGATAAATATTAAGATAGATAATTCAACAACTTCTTGTAATGTGATTTTGAAATAAGCAATATATAAAAACGTTTTCAAATCCATTATATGAATGAATATTTAATACGGAGAGAAATAATAAATCTTAATAAATAAATTATAACAAATAATAATCTTGTGTTGTTATTATTGTGTTGTTGTTATTTCAATATACATATTAAAAAATGTATTTACACATTATATATTACATACATCTTTATATTAATCTTTATATTAATCTTTGATATTTTTATTGTTAATAATTTCACAATTAGTTATGTGAGCATATTAATAATAGCGATTGCATAATAATTATGATATGTTACTATTTTGATATTGATAATATGTTGCATAACATAAACAATGAAAATAGCAGGAATGATAATATTTGATTCAGTTAAGGAAATGGAGCGTAATATCAGTTGATGCGCGAAACTTGCTCGCGATAAATCTGTAGCAAGCCAATATAAATGCTCGGATAGTCTCTCAGTTAGTCTCTAGTGGTTTAACACCGTGATAATGAAATAACTTGTTGCAAAATTATATAAATGCAATTTTCTTAAAAATATGTAAATATTATGTATCTATTTAAGAGGCCAATTGTAATGCAAGAAAATATACCTATATTTATCTCCATCCAATGTACGTAAAACACAATGACAATGCTTGTTTGTACTTTTTGTTACATAAACTTAAATATATAATTAATTAATTAATTAATCTATCATAATTTCTTAATCTATCATAATTAATCTTAATTAATCTATCATAATTAATCTATCATAATTAATTTATCATAATTTTAAGAATTAATATTAATACATAAATACGATTGTTTGATATACAAATAATTTCTGTTATGTTATTTTATTGCTTTAAAATTATTTAATATTTATTTTTTCTTTGTTGTCACACATATTACATAAACACGCAGATTATTTACTTGGAAAGATTAATATTTATTTATATATTAAAAAAGCTGAAATATGTATCAATATCTTAAAAAAAAATACATATATATATATATTTATTTATTTATTAAAATACTAAAATAACAATTTGCATATTTGATTGTGCTTTATCTAATTACAAATATAGAGTTAGTACTAAATTCAAAAGATTAAAAAAATGTAAACAGTATTTTGATTTGCAAAAATATTAACAAAAAATTAGAAACATTTATATTAAATAGTTATATTAAATAGCATTGAAGAATTTATTTCTGAGATTTCAACGGTTAGCTTTATCACAAACATATCGTCAACATACATGGCTGACGCGGAATAGTTGATGATAAATATTAATTTAATGATTCTACACATGCACACATACATACGCACACACACACACACACACACACACACACACACACACACACACACAGAGAGAGAGAGAGAGAGAGAGAGAGAGAGAGAGAGAGAGAGAGAGAGAGAGGAAGAGAGAAAGAGGAAGAGAGAGAGAGAAAAGGGAAAAGAGAGAGAATTTAATATTCGATCAGATTCGCTCGAACCTGCTTTAAACGAGCAATAAACTCATGAATTTCTAACATTTATCTGCTGAATCTGTCATGTAAATCTCAATAGCACAGAGAAAATCAAAGTTTAACTAAATTTCATAAAATAATGGGAAAAAGAAAACAAAAAGGAAATCAGTAATAAAGAAGTTTTTGTAATAAATTTAAAAGAAAACAAGAGAAAAAAAAGAAAGTAAGGAAAGAGAAAATTAGATTTACATGATTACATTGTTTTAATTATTGTCCAAATTTATTATAATTTGCCTTGAAAATTATAGATTCTAATGTACAAACGATTTAATTTTAAATGAAATAAAAAATGTATGATGCTTTTCATGAGAAATATTTATTCAATTTAGATTAAGTTGTATTTATATAATTGCTAGTAATAATATATAAAAATCTTATTATCTTGTATATCTCTCTAATTATGAAAGAAAAATTATATAAATACTATTTATCTTAATAAAATTAAGCTTTTTATTTATTAGTATATTTAGCAAAAAAGAAAAAATAAGCAGTTCATATATTTATATAAAATTGCATTTTAAGATTAACAATTATTTAAAATCTCATATTATTTATTACATATTAAATACGATAAAAGATATTGATTAATCTTGATATCTAGATTAATAAATTTAGTTGATTTAATCTAATGGGATTTTCTCTTAAATGTATGATAAAGTAATAATATAAAAAATCATGATCTGCATTCCTAAAAGCTTTTTTGTAGAAAAATTAAATCAAATGCAAATTTTCTGCATTCTAATAGATAATACAAAATACTTGTGTGTGCGCAACCTGCTTTGATGTTAAAGCTGCAGCTAAACGCCACTCTATTCGCCATTCTTGTACAAACCGCAAAGTAAAAGGCAACGACGGAAGCTAATGTAAATTTAATCTTTACGCTCAATATCATCACAAGATTACTACTAGTACTTATAGTCTTTTACATTATATCATGTCACAGTGTAAATCCGCTAACACAGCAAATCCTCTGTCATGGCCATAGTCAAGACAATAAATATTGATTGCAAAATAAGTTTCAATGTTATTTATAACTACTTGGTTAAGTATGTTGCTATTTCTATAAGAACTTTTAGCCTATATATAACCAACTGTTTCTTAGATCGATTATTACGTTTTATCGCCTTCATCGTCTTCTAACCTTTTTCATCATATTTTTTTGATCTTGAGAGAAATAAATTAAAAGATTTCTAACTTTGAAAGATTACTTACTTTGAAATTTGATGAACTGATAAGCAAGCAAATATTCAAAGGGTAAATACTTGTATTTTATAAACAATTCATATATAAAAATGTAGCATATTTTCTAAAAATTTAAATCTAATAAAAATTTGAAACATTAAATATATATGTTTTCTTCTTTTGTTCTATTTTATACTTCTTATTTAAAATGCATTTTTTTCTCTACAGTTTCTTCCTTATTTTACGTTATATTTCTAAAAATTATTTATGAAATTAAAGTTTAAATTGTGACAAAAAGAGTATCGTACAAATTTTATGACTCTTTAGCTTATGTTAACAAATAACAAGTAATATTTTTAACAAACTCAATCACATTTTATTGACAAAGTATATTTAAATTAAACTGTAAGCTTTAAGTTGCACCCATCGCCTTAAAAATCCGAATTATAATTGCAAATAATGTCAATCTTGAAATTACAAAGTATTTAAAAAAATTATCTTAATCAACAAATTTAATATTAAACAACAGTTGAATATATAATATTAAATATAATTATAATATTTTTAATCTTCTTAAATTTATTTTTATATTGATTATGAATCTCACAAATAATTAATAGTGTATAAAGTTTTTTTTTTAGATTTCCTTTTCAACTATAAAATATAAACAAAATGAATATGAATAGATATAAGATATGCATTTTTTGAAGTGTCATTTAAAATTAATTAACCTTTAAAAAAAGTAAAATTTAAAAGTGAATTTTTTTTTATTTTAATGTATTTTGCATTAAGAAGTTCAATAACTGTATAGATTTATCTCTTTAAACTCTTGAGTTATAAAAGTGACCTTAGTTTCTGATTTTCTTTTTTTATCTGTGAATATTTTTGATACGGCATTTTAATTTCATCCATATTAAACAAATTGTCCTTTAGATACAAAGTAAAACTTTAATTCACAATCAGTAAATTTAATCTTATTCAAATTAATAATCTTTCTTTTAAATTAAAAAAGATTTTGCTAAATATAAAAACTTTGTTTAATTAAATAAGATTTACTGGAAAAGGTGAAAAGGAAGCAATAGATTTGACTTTACACAAATTACTTTAAATTATACGAGAACATATAAAAATATAAATTCTTTTTAAAAAAAATTTTCTTTTAAATATTTCTCTTTCTCTATGCGCACACATGTATTTGTATATGTGTATATAGGTAGATCAGTAACTTAAGCAGCAAGTTTAAATTTGAGAAACATTTGAGATTTAGACTAATTTTCAATCAAATAAAGCAAATTTCACATTATTATCAAGTTTTTTGTTAATTAGAAACTTTAAACAAGCAATAATTGTAACAAACCGTAAATTACATCTTGCTTGTTTCAATAATTGAAAGAATATTTTATCGAAAGTACCAATTAATATAGGAGCCAAGAAAATCAATATCTTTTAAAATAGAATTCTTGGTCGATATAATTCCTTGACCTCGATGAAGTGAAAATTTCGAGATCAGACCATTTGATTCCAGCTATGATTGGCGAATTCGCGAAAACCGTCGTAGTTAAGAAGATTTATAAGCTTCCTTGACGTGAAAGAAGAAAACGGCCGTCTCGTATGACGATTTGAGGATGTGTGTAAGGAGGATCTGGGTATTCTTCTCAAGTGAATAATGGTCAATCGAATATTCATAGCTCATAATCAAACGAGCAGTCCAGTCGTCGCGGCGTAACGCCCTCGTATCCGCTTAGATTTATAAAGTTCCGAGTGTAATACATAATTCATGAATGCTCGCAATGATTACTTATACAGCGTAATCTGATTACTTATATAGCGTAAATTTGGTATCTTTAGATCTCGGTTGGACTATAATCTTTAATCTTAATATCTTCAGATCACAGCATTTAAGATTAATATTACGCAATTGACAATAATGAATACGACATCATCTATTTTATCATCAAAAGAACATTCCATCAAATCTCATAACTTCCGACAAATCGAAATCTTATCATTTTTATCTTATATTAAATCAGCCATTAAAATCGAAAGAGAAATATACATACATACACTACTATTCAATAAAATAAATTATAAAGATCGATGAAATCGCAATGATAAAATCGGATCGGAACATAATGAAACATAATAATAATGAAAACATCCTATATAAATAAATCCTATAGAAAAATATAGTGAAATCCTATATAAATAAATCCTATAGATTTTATATTTTAATAAACTACACTAATTAATCATATCTTAATTTATCAAATAGATTAAATGCTAAATATCTGTATATCTATAAAAAAACTTAACAAATATTTTTAAAAATGTAATTAAATATTTTAAAAAAGCTTTCCTCCACATTGCTGAAATTTCTTTGATAAGGTATCTTGGCGATTCAAAAATCAATAAGATAAAAATGAACACACAATTTTGTAACAATATCGTTTCAGTATGTAGGAATTGGAAATAGCTATTATGAACGTGTTGTATACTCTAACACACAATGCCATTGTTAATTGCCCGACCGTCATTCTCGGTGCTCGACACACGGTGCTCAGATTAATTGCAGGGAATCTGTTATATGTACATGCATTCGTCAATCGAGATGCGTCTCGCGACTATTGCATGCCAACGACAAACATGCAGCAGACAAACAGCTTATAGCCATTAAATTCAACATTTATATAGGCATTCTTTTTCATGTTTTTTGCGCAGTTCTATTCAATGTTTTCTATTCAATGTTTTGTTTGGGAAATTAGTAAAATTTGACAATAACAAATATGATATATTTATTTTGTAACAATTGTGTAATTTGTGTCACGGCTAAAATTAAATAATTATAAGAATAACTTTTATATATATATATATATATATATATATATATATATATAATTATATTTATAAAAAATTATGATATTTATAACGTACATATACATTTTATAATATTTATAAGTGCATAGATAATATTCAAAACTGATAATAAAAACATACATTTATATTTAGAAATATACATTTAGAAATAATTACTTAAAAATACTAAATAGCTCAGCATTGTTAATAAATAGAGAAAGATATATATTGCTTTTGAAACGTAAATTACTGTTGAAATAATTTTGTATATTCACATTTTCGGATCTCGATGAAATTTCATCATTTGGACGTAGGCCATGCATCATTATAATGTCTATGACTGAACTTTAATATAACTTTAGCAGCAGCTGCACGGAAAATTGTCACATTTCAAAATAGTCTCGAAAAATTCTCTATATGTTATAATCAATATTTTCCTATCTTTTTTAAGATTTTATTTTTTATTACAAGTCGATTATATAATCTATATAATAACCTGTATCTAAATATATCATTGTGTGTATATTTTAATGCTATGACAAATACATAACTGTGTGTACATTTTTTGAATTTAATTTTACTATCAAAAATTTATTAAAATCCTTAATATAATCATAATTTCTAGCTTACAAAACATTTTTCTAGAAAACATTTTTCTACAAAACATTTTTCTTTTTGCAGTTATAATTCAAATTACAAATTTATAAATATATTCAATTAAACATTTCAATCAAAAAATCAATTAAACATTTCATCAAAAAAGAAAACAGATTACAAAGTGTTAAAGAAATAATTATTTGTTTATGCTCTTGCATACACTCTATATAAATGCGTAATATTATCGCGCCACTTATATCATTATTCTTCAGACGCAATATTCGCAAGTCTAAAAAACTCTTTGCGTAATAATTAACTTGCAACTTCCCACTAGGAAGTCAATATCCGATACAGCCAATCGAATCATTTCACACTCAAAGAAAATAACGCAATAATAAGGAATTTAAATTACATGATTTGCAAAATATGTGAATTTTATCGAGATACAATTAAATATATTATTTTTCAAGGAAATGCATCGCATTTAAGTATTTTTTATTATGTAGAATATGCTTCGTAATAGATAATTCCACTAGTTAAGTTGCTACATACAAAGCATACCAAACACAAAATCTTATATATATATTACATATATTACATGTATTACATTTATATATATTACAGCTAACTTATGCGATTATTCGTAGATGCAAAAGCGGCCTTATGCGATTTATGCGGATTATGTCATCTCATTGATATCTTGTCTCATTATACTAAAATAATCATTTTATTATCGTTTGTTATCGCAGCATAATTAATTGTTAGAAATTACAAATTCCTCATGTAAATTTAAAATGTATTCCGCAATCAATCGCAATGTTCAGACCTATCAAACAATTACGTAAAACTCAAATAATCAAAAAGTTTTAATTAAGCTATTATTTATATATTAATAATTATTTAATCAAAAAGTTCATAAAACGATACTCAATTGTTATGTACAACACATCCAGTAAATGCGGTAATGTAATCAACAACAAAGTTTAAATACATATATAGCTGCATAATACTTAAAAGTTTATTTTAACTTCATAAAATTTCTGTAATTCTAAATTCATTGCTCTCTGACAACAATAATTTTTTTTATCTAATGCAAACAATAAGAAATTTTTCTTATTAAATTTTGTAACGAAAATTCTCTACTGCAAATCTTGATGGAAAAAATGATAAAATAAAAATAAAGCGCGACGAATATACATATATGTATAAAAATATGTAATATATAAATATTACGAATACGCGAAGTTCATTAAACAATTCTACTGAATAATTACTTAATAATATTTCTTTTTTCAATTCTGGAATTCTTATATCTTGAGCAAAGAAAAGAATTCAACTTACTAAAAATATAAAAAAGCTACAAATTGTAATTAAAACCATTTTTCTTTCGAATATAACATGAGTGTAAAGTGAATATAATTCATAAATGACATAGCCGCGAGGCGGTGTATTTGTACTGAGAGAAAACATCTCTTTTAAAAAGAAAAAAAATATGAATAATATGTTGTGCATGAGTAATATGCGGCATATTTTTTCAAACACGTCGTAATTATCACTGAAAGAATTTCAGAGAAATAGCTTTTCAACTGGTAATCGCACATAAACTGCACGTAAGTCACCATTACATAATTTTTCGAAATTTTCAAATTAATTTATTTTATGAATTTATGTATCTTTTTTATGTATTTATGTATTTATGTATTTATTTCAAATTAATTTATTTTATGAATTTATGTATCAAGTTTTCTTTAAATATAAAAAATAAATATGAACAAATAAAGTTTCTTCTTTTTTTACTTTAAGAATAAGTGAAGAGATTTGAATAAGTAATTTTATGAAATCTCTCTCCAATACAAATTTTCAGTAGAAAGAGTAATACATAATGTAATAATACATAAATGTCTCAAGAAATTAACAATAAAATGATATTTGATATCTACTTTGGAAACGATTTTTTCTTTTTTGTCTGTTTTTTTTAATTTTACAATTTTATTATCAAATAATCTTTGCTGTATCGCTTTATATTGTTATTATTTTGAAATTTAATTTAATTTTCAATATTAAATATTATCGTGATTAAATTATACCTTCAATTTTGATAAAAAAGAAACTGTTCCAATAATTGCTAAACAATACCCTCTTGCTGTCATATTCGAAGATGCCCTATATTGCGTTCTTAACCCCCAAGGTTGCCAAAGTTCGCCGTCTGTAATCCTTGACTGATCCGCAACACGAAGGCGTAATAACGCTATCAGAAGTCTCGTAGAATCGGATGAAATTGAATTTCATGCCACAGAAAATGACGAGCCACAAGAGGGCCACTCTGTCCTCTAGAGCCTAACATGAAATATCAACGACGAGAGATATATCGCTGAAAGAGGATGAAACGAGAGGAGTCGACGTACGAATAAATTTTCCACTTGCTGCGCGCCAAGTTACGGTATTCTTGCATGAGGAAAGAGAGACGAAAGGAATCGCGTAACATACGACATACTTGATCCGCAGGTATTTCTAGAGAATAAAGACGTTCCTGTGCAGTATGGACATTACATGTTTTTCTTTATATACAGTATCACCAAGCGAAGAGATATTGTGGGCGTACTTCCTTGATGCTTTTTAAGAATGTTGATGGATATTGTTATCTCAATGTTTAAAAGAATAATATAATTGTCAAATTTGTATTAAATAAAGAAAGAAACAACGGAAGTCTTCGAATTTTTTTCTATACATTAAACCTCTTGTATTTTATTATATTTTTAAATATTTCTTTATAGAATTTATATAATATTATTTTTTTACAATTTCTGTGATATTCATTATTATATATATTTTCTTCACACTTTTAATTTTGTGATAAATTAAAGTACAAAACTTATCACCAATAATAATCATAAATTTTATATTTTAATTTTATATTTTAAAGAACATATGTATAATAAACAATTAATTATTTATTTTTACAATTATATTATAATATTTAATTCTGTCCAACAATTTGCATTATTTTTACGTAGTGCAAACGCGTTAAAAATGCATTATAGTGCCTTAAAATACAAATATTGACAATTACAACATAACTTCTATTATAGCAAACATAAGGTAAGTTCAACATTTGCATAATGCGAGCTTAGTAACGTCATGTATCATATAATATATATATATGCAGAAAGCATTTTCACAGAATGCAGGAGCATAAAATACACATTTGAAATTTGCCTTATTTATTTTTGAATAGTGATCTTGTCTTATTTATTTCCTGTCTGAATCCTGTCGTAGATTATATGGAGATCACAGAATTTTTTTCATATTATCATTTACTGAAAATAGTCCGAAAGGGAACAGAAACGTTTAATTAAAGGATGTTTTTATGAAGATATTCACGCTCTGTTTTTTGCGCTTGACTCTCATTAGCCCATTTTTTTCTCATTTTTACATTAGGAATTGTCTATTGCTCTTTTAATACACGTATTAAAAAGAAGAAGTCCGTCTAGATCCATTCACATGTAGGCATTATACTTATACATGCAGTATATATTCTGCATTTTCATGAATTCTTTAAAAATATATAATATAGTGTTAATATGCTGATATCTTTTGTTAAATAAAAGAAAACTTGTATAACATATTTTCAATGATAAATATTTATGTATTTGCGTAAAATATTTTTACTTGTGTATAAATTGTATGTAAAAAAATGAAATTAATTAGTAATTGATGAAATTAATAACATAATTGATATTATAATTAATAAAATGAATAAATTTACTATTTCTCAAACATAGGATTTATCAATGCTATACAGTAATTATTAGATATTTTTGTAAAATAGTTATTAGACATCTTCGATCGAAAACATTATATATATATATATATATATATATATATATATATATTCATAAATTATGACTGATTGTTAATAAATATTTAATCTAGAATATATTTATATATATTTTATGTCTTCATTTAAATGATTTCGAGATTATTTATACGAAATATTAATAGTATTTAAGTGTAATATTATTAGTGTTTAATCATTCAAAAATGATTGTTCCATTATTTCGAAAATTTCTTTATTGAATAATTGTTTCTAATAATGCCTATTAATTCTTATAAGAGATTCTAATAAAATTTCTCTCTCTCTTTCTCTCTCTCTCTCTCTCTCTCTCTCTCTCTCTCTCTCTCTCTCTCTCTCTCTCTCTTTCTCTCTCTCATTATGGAAGTTAAAGTCATTTTTTCGATTGAAATAGCAAGCCATAGGAATAAAATCGCATCTCTTTGTTGGATAGAAAACCGATAACGAACAAGTTTTGTTAGAGAGGTTTCATAAACAATGGATCATTGTAATGCTCTTGCTCTTTGTTATCGCCTCTGGCACAGCCGATAAGGTTGATCACAATGTCTGTCGACCCTCATGTTAGCGAAAATGAGAAAAGTCGTAATTTAAACAAGTTGTGGTTCGATTATAAAAGACTTAAGCTATATCGTTGTTTTCTGATTATAACAAAAAATAACATTAGACCCATTTCGCAACTTATTAAGAAATATTTTGCCTAAATATTGTTTTTCGATTGTGAAAATTAATTCGTCTATTTAAAAATCGTTACAAATTTAAATAAATTATAAGATTTCTGAGATTTATTCAAATTATGAATTTCCACTTCATGTGTTGTTTCATGTATTTCCTATCGTGAATTTTATTGCAAATTCTATAAATAGTATAAAAAAGTATTTACACATATTATAATTATAAAATATCTATTCTCTCTATAAAGATAATAAAAAATTCCTGTAAAAAAGCCTTTCTTAAAAGATGCATTAAATACATAAACAAATATATAAATTTAAAATTGATTTTAAGTAATTTATGGTTTATTAAATCATACTTAATATACAAAACATATTTGATTATAGTTAATATGAAACATATTTTATACAATCTACAATTTAGAAAAAAAATACACAACTCTTTCTCTCTCTCTCTCTCTCTCTCTCTCTCATTATCTTTTATTATTTTTTCTGTTTTTTTCTTTTTGCAAAATTTGATATACTTATTAAAATTATATCAAGTGTATAGCATATAGTATTTACAAGTATTTTACAAGTAAAAGAATCATATAGAAAGTGAGCTTTAATATGTATAGTTTTTAATTATATAAAAAAGATAAATATTATTATTACTGTCGATATATATATAATACGATTGCAAAATAATATACATGAACGATGAAATGGAACCTGTACGCATCTCTCATCGTACGCTTGACTTTCTAATAGCCGCGCTTTCCACTAAAGCATTCCTCTTAATGCAATATCATGGAGCTTTGTACCTCATAGTACTCAATAATTAAATTCCCTATAAACTTCGACATACATGTATAATACATAAATTCAGAAATTTCTACATATACATGCATTATAAATATATTAAATATTAATTTATTATTAATAAAACAATGTCATGTTAATGAAGAATCCAATGAAACAAAAAGCAATAGATAAAACAGAAATTTTCAAACTTTTCATACAAAAAGTAAACTGTTAAAAATTGTGTGCACTAATAATGCTCAATTATACTATTTACTAATTGTAAGATAATGCTTCATAATGTTCATTATAAAACAAATAGCAAAAATGTCCACAATTTTACAACTCAAAAAAAGATCGTTCTCTTAATGCTCACTAATATCGTATAATGTTATATAATAGTACTCAAACAATCCGGTTACTAACATTACTATAAAATATTTAATATAATTAGCCCAGTAAAATATCCGTATAACACTTAAATACCACTAATAATGTCCAATGCTTAACAATAATCATTCTTTTCTTGTAATGTCCACCAAACTAAAATAATGCCTACTAATGTTTTAATCTATACATCACAATGTTCGTAGCGCGAAAATCCTTCAGATCTGCATTATTATATCTTATAGTAAACACCAAAATAGAAAAATTTAACTTTTTTTAAATTTCTAAACATTGCACGAAAAGAAAAATAAAAAATTTATGATTATGATGATAGTTACATAATTAACTTTGCACTCGTAATATAATTTAAATATAGTGGAAATCCAGGCAGCTGAGAGCAAATATACAAGTGCAAAGACTCATCACACGCATTATAAAATACAATAAAAAATATAACGCTGAGAATCACAAATGTTACACAAAGTGTTACATTAAAAATTATATTAATTCATGTACAAAGAAAGTATCATTGTTGACGATATATATATTTTTAAAATGTATTTTGTATAAATTTTAATATGATATTTAATATGATATTGATTAAATATATTTTAATGCCACTATAACGTAGAAACGGATTTGCACTATCATTTTTATATTAAATTAAACGTCAAGATTAATTTTGATAATTTTGAGAGACTGTAAATATTGAGTAAAGTATTTTTCTGTTTCGAAAGAGAAATAAAAATGTTCTATTAGAAATCTGAATAAGAGAATGATCGAATAATTAAATTGGGATTAGCGCATATAAAACATTGGAGATAAAGTATATAAAAAAGAAATCTTGGAACATAACATAAATCCTATTGTATTGTTTTAGTCTTGAAGTTAAAATATGCTTAAAGTTGGAAACCTTCATTTTTACACATTTGTTATAAAACGAAGAAAATTCACAACATTTAAAAACATATGACTTTTTTATTTTATAATTTAATTAATTGAATTAAATAGCGTTTAATTCAATAAGTTAAAATAAAGCTAAAACTTACATATATCTAATGTCTTCAACAGGCACTAAAACATCAATTACTTAATAAAAGTTGTTCAATTTAATGAGATTTACCATTCGTTTAAGTTTATCACAAATGTCCTATATTATTGTTATTTCAAGCATTGTTAAAAGCTTGTAGTGCGGATGATCGTTTAATTAATACTCCTCTGCGAACTGGCGAACCGAATTCGAACTGACTATTGATGTTCAATCACAATTCTTTTTAATGAACTCTTCGATATAATGAATAACGGTACAATTAATGTCCGATTGATTTTATTTATTTTTATTTATATTTATTCACGATTTACGCATACCTATATATCTTCAAGAAACATTACATAAATCCGTAAAAACGTAAATATAGCATCGTACAAAATAAATATTAATGTAGAACCATAACAAATATTATAAAATCGGTACATAATTAATCAATTTCAAAATACATTCATAATATTCAACATTGCTGTGCGATATTGCTTGTAAAATTTGTTGAAGTTGATTATTTGAATACTGTTTCAATTGCTGGATTATTACTAAAGATTTTATCTTTTAATAACTTTACTTTCCGAAAAAAAAATATCAAAATTTACATTTTTTTATAATGTAAATTGAAACTATACATTATGTAAATTAGTACATATAATAGTTGTCAAAATTGATGATTAATTTACAAAAAGAAATATTTGTTAAATTAAAGACAAAAATTGCTTAATAATTATAAAAATTGATTGCAAATATCGAGCAATTTTTTTCTCTTTCTGTGTGTGTGTGTGTGTGTGTAAATATTAAGTTAATCTTTCTAAAGTAATAATGAAGGATATTTATAAAAAAAGCTTACTATAAAATTTCAGAATTTCAAATTTTGCTCTTCTAAACTATTATTAAATATTGTCTTTTAATTATCCTCAATAATTATATGATTAATTAAATAATTATTTAATTATTTTCTATTTTTAGGAATTTATCTTGAAATAATTAATCCATTAAAAAATTACAATTGTATTTTATTAGACTACTATAAAAAATAAGATAAAAAATAAGACAGGATTTTCTTTTATAATTATTTCTTCATCTCTTAATGGTAGATTAATACGCGCCTTTCATTTACCATAACGTTAATTAATTAACTAGTCATAGTTTCGCTAACGCAAAGATGTAATTTATTGGAAACTGCTTTGTGGCATTGTGATCCCTCGTTTACCTTAGCCTACCTTTTTATAATTGATATTGCGATGACTATTGTAATATCGAAATATGTGGTGTATAATTTCTAAATAATATGTAATTATAATTAATAATATATTACATTAAAAATATTATAATTGTGAATGTTGTAATTATTGTTGTAATTATTTCTTTTATAATATTAATATTAATGACAAAATACAAATATACACACACACACACACACACACACATATATATATATATATAATAAATTTTTAATTTAAAGCTCTTTTTAATACACACAGATTTTTTCCATGTAACCTATTATCAATGAATAGGATGATGCAAATCATTAAAGAACTTCTTGAGAGAGAGAGAGAGGGAGAGAGAGAGAGAGAGAGAAGAAGGAAGAGAGAGAGAAATGATACTTATTTCAATATCAAAGCATTAATATTTAAAAAATATTTACGAGATAGAAACTAAATTTTACGAAAATAAATAAATGATATAATTGTTGTTAAAAACTACTTGATACTAAAAACTACAAGCAAATTTGAAATATTTTTAATATATATAAGTAATTACATTAAATATAAATTCTGCAATTACGTATGTTTGTATTTTCAATGTAAGAGTTATAATTGTAATATAAACTTAAATAAAAATGAAAGGATTAAAAGATACACATATAAAAAAATTTTTATATTATGTGTTTTCATAATTTATAACTTTATATTATGTGTTTCATAATTTATAACTCATACAACCGTATATTACAAAACACGAATCTTTCCAAAAAACGTAGATTAATTTGTAAATAAAATAATTTATTAAGATTTTCTCGCGACATAAATGTCTGACTAAACTCGAAAATGTAAATTTTATTATTATTTCTACCGAAAATTTCTCAAAGGACAACACGATTGAATATATAACATAATATACATATATATACATGTTATGTAACTAATATGCGACAGGTGTGTGCTGCTGTTTTAAGATTGCATTTGTAAACACACTTGATAGATATTTTAATGACAAATTTCACAAATAACACCATCAAAAATAACTAAGAAATCAAAAATAAAGTTCATGAATAATATAGTGCATATTAACACGTATGAATTTGTAATTAAATTCAAAGCTTGCCAAATTAATTTTAAGTCATCAATATGATTTGAAGGAATATACATATATATGTGTATATATATATATATATATATATATATATATATATATATATTATTATACTCATATTATACTCATATTTTTTATTTTATTCACACTTTTTATTTTATTCGTCACTTATTTTGTGTATTGATTCAATTCCAATATAAATGTTAAATTTATAAATGATCTTTGCTATACGTGGACAGAAAATTCGCATAGTGCATGTCGATGATACTGCATCGAAAGCCGCAAACGAAATATAGCGCAAGCGCACGCGGACAAATAGCCGCAAATACTTATTTCTCATGTCACGCGAAGCAATACCGTGCGACACGATAGGATCTCATTTGCTAAATATAATTTTCTCGCTTCGCATATGCAACCTCGCTAAGCTAGTAAACAAAATCAGTTTGTCGACACGACAAGTGAAACAACAGATGTACGTAGAAATTTGTTAACAACCTTGAACGCAAGCCACTTATATGTGGTTTTTTTTTAAACAAATTTATAATTAACAACATATTACACAAGTAAAATATTGCAAAATTTTACCGTTTTAAAAAGTAATAATATTCTTATAAAATTCACATTTAATTCATATAACTTTGGGAATTTATTTTTCCATAAAATTTTAATTGTTTTAAAACTGATGATGTTATATGAGCGTGAAAATAAATGTTATAAAATTTTTGCAAATGATAAGAAATATTAAACATGAAATTATGTTATGTAAATTTAAGTTAAATTTTCGAAATATTCATTTTAAATGAATTGGATCTATTTAACATTAATAATTGAACATATAACATATTTTTAAAGCTTATAGTAAAATATTTGTCTTATCAATCTATTTTAATAATTGTCTTATCAATCTATTTTAATATTTGTCTTATCAATCTATTTTAATAATTAATTTATCGTATTTATTTCCTTCAAAATTATATTGATATTGAAGCTTTGTGACTCATAGTATTTAACGATTATTTAAGTTCCGCGTGATTTATATAACAACTCGTTTATACCATTTTAGATGTTATTATAAATTATAAAACGATGAAACGATTAAAATGTAAACGATGTATGACGACAATCTTACACAAGAACATTTTTTATCCTTATATCTCACAAGAAAAAATTGTGAAAAAATATATTAAAATATATGAATTAGATAAGAAGAGAATGATTCTTCAAGATATTTTCATTTTTTTCAATTGAAAATGATCATGTATGCATCAAAAAATATCACATATCATTGTATAATTATGAGATAGCATAATTATAATGTAATAATATTGCAGAAAACTTACGTAAATTGGTCCTCCATGCAATGATCCTCGTGTATGATTTCTGATCTCTTGTAATTTTCAATAAAATTGTCGTTGCCAAGCACAAAGCACGTTCTCACAAAATGCACTTGCACTTGTCGCCACTTGCGCACGTGCACCGTAAACGTTATCACGATTAATCACTGCATTATCACGGCACGTCGCTCATCAAATCGCATATATCGACAGCACACGATGACTTTCTACGACAAAATCGAACCGTCCAGTGTAACTCTTCAATCGTACAACTCCTGTCGAGGAGCATTTTCGGATTTTTACGTCAATTTTTGAGACTTGCTACTCCACAATACTAACAATCACAAAAAATCCATAGAGTCTTTACTCGATTTCAATCAAACATAAAAAGAAATTCGACGTGATTAAAAATAGATTTGTATATTCGTACACTGGTTTCAAATTAAATGATGCAGAAATTGCCGATGACACATTTTAGCTTTCCAACGTCCTCTGATTCTGTTATTAAAATCTGTATAATTCGAAGGAACTTGTACAAAAAAGTCAGCGCTTCTTTTTTTTCTCACACATTAGAATAAAAGCAACCTGACAAAATTAAATATAAATCGATCAATTTTATTAGATATTCGCGAGATGAAAATTGGAAAGATTCGCTGCGTTGTCGTACGTGAGAGTCCGAGCTCCTAGTGAACCGGCGCAAGCTCCGAACCTGGAGCTTCGACCCTCCAAGTCGATTTCGCGTTTATCTCTTTCTATCATTCTCTATTCTCTTTCTCTTTTTCTCTCTTCCCTTTTTCATAAAGAAAACAAATTTTGATTCACGAATTCGGTTTTCCTCGGCTAATAAGCCGAGGAATGAGAGAGAGAGAGGGAGAGAAAAAAAGAGAGAGATGGAGAAAGAAATCTCGTCACTTCTCTCTTTATAGAAGGACCATGATAATTTTCTTAAAGAACAGTGACTTAATCAGAATGAAACGAGATCGAAAAAGAGAAAAAAAGATAGAAAAAAAAGAAAATAATGTACATATATGATAGGAAAAGGGAGATAAAGATGTAAGGTGAAAGATGAGAAAAAGTAGAGACGAGCGAAGGAAACAGAAAGAAAGAAAAAAGAGAAAAATCGTAGCACACACGTACTCGACAAAGCTCGCAGCGTGGCGGGTCGACCGCGACTGAATCGTTGTCGAGGCGACTGGGGTCGAGCTTGAATGAGCGAGCATACCTCGGGCTAGTGAGTGGGAGAGAGAGGGAGTTGGACGCCGAGCACAAGGGACGAGGATAGAGGGGTAGATGTACAGCGTCGAGGGAGAATTTAAGCTACGACCAATACCACCAGAAATTTTCAAAGACCTGTGCCAGCCTTTAAAGGGATCGCGCTTTTTCGGAATGACAGCTTTAAGGTGGCTTCTTGAACGTCGTATTCAATCGTTACGTTTCGAATCGAAATATCAACTAGAATTATTTCTTTTTTATTGTCAGAAAGAAATTACCGCATAGTAGGTTTTGCGTCGTATTTTTTATAACAAGATTATACATGTGACGGATATCTGTAAAAATAATATATAAGAAAAATGTTTTAGCAATTAATAACTTTTTTAATTAATTCAAATTAAAAAATTACACATAAAAATTTGCAATAATTTTAATATTGTTTTATATTGTTTAAGATGCTTAAATTTTTATTAGTTACAACATTTTAAAAAATGACACCAATGTATTTATACAACTTGAAACATAAATTACAGGAAGACCATATTTTTGAAATTAACATTTTTGACATAACAGAAATAGCATTGATTTTTATAGGCATTGTATTAGACAAATCTAATAATAATTTCTACATTGAATTTACAAACGTACTGTTGTAATTTTATAAAACTTTATTTTGTTTATCAATTATATATAGACTGCTTATATTATTATTATTATATTTTATTATTTTATTACTTTATTATTATTTTTTAATTTATGTTTCTAATTTGGTTAATGTATTTCTTTTGAGTGCCCAGCATTAATTCTTTGGTCTTAAGTTTAAATGCAAGCACATGCATGGACATAAATTAATTTATTTTATCTGATCATTTATATTTGATAAATTATATCAGTTATATTATAACTTAAACATTAATTTAACTTTTTCAGTAAACAAACAAGTCATCTTTGTGAATATATACAAGATTATATGATGTATGTGTGTGTGTGCGCGCGCGTGTACATATGTGTATACATATGTACGTATGTTACATTACAGTTCTACATGATTTTAGTATGTATTATATATGTTTATATATTCTAATATAAATATATATACTTAATATTTTTAACATATATATTATTGTTTAATTTCCTCAATTTAAATAAAAGCTAGGAAGGAAGAAAGAAAAAGAGAAAAAAGAAAGGAAGAATATAAAAGTAAATATTTAAAAAATGATTAAAAGTTTTGCAAACAAAATATCAATATTACAAGTTTTATAAATTATAAGTTTTCGGTTGCACATAAAAGAATTATATAAATAAAAAGACGAATACATAGAACAATCTTTGTAAATATAAAAAAAAGATATAGTAAAATAATCTTTGCATATTGTGTATGCAATCTATAAAAGTAAATAAGTCCTTTGTTAAAATTTTCCATAACTTAGACAAGCTTAATTTTTTAATTCATTCAAGTATTTTTACTCAAAATGTAATAATTATTATATTTTAATTTTTTTCTAATCTCTTTTATTTAAAAAAACTTTAATATTTAAGAATTACAACAATTATGAAATTGATGAAGTGAATGCAAACATTATATTTATTGCATTTGTTTTTACTTTTCATAAGATATCGTAATGTGACAGCAGATTCTTAATTACATTCATAATTAGTATATAATTATATAGTATATAATTATATATTATATAATTTATAATATCTAATTATTGTTCGATTAAAGCGACCAGCACTCGAGGGCAACGACCAATTCTAATCAATATCTTGTGCAAATACGAAGCAATACATAGATCGAGAATGTTCGATCCAATACAAAGAATAGAAAAAAAGGTGCTTTTTTTACGAGTTATATACTACCGATGGGGATATCGGAATCTATTGGATGGAAATCGAAATTGCAATTTATTTCACTCAGCGTGAGAAGAATATCTCTTGAAATGTGATTGCGGCAGCTGTGCACTTAATATTAGATGTCACTTAGCTACGGAATTAACTCCTGACAAAATTTTGCTTGTATATTATATAGGCAAATGATCAATATGATAAGAAATACAGTCAAAATTATATAATACTTTATCAATAATTTTAATGAAATTAAAATTAAAATAAAAAGTTTTAATTGTTATGTAGGAATAAATCAAAAGATTTTCTCTCTTCTTCTTTTTATTACAAATATAATAATCATTATATATAATGCATTTGCAAGTTTAAAACTTAGTTTTATCATAATTTAAGTTTGAAACGCTTTGTCGCAAAGATATTTTATTATACAAAATCAATATTAAAAAATCTATGAAAACATAGTAATCTATATAAAATACTGTTTAAAATCGGTTATTCTACAAAAAAGATTTGACAGGAATGGCGGAAGCATTTAATCGATACTTTATCAATGACTTGTCGTAGTATCAAATCGTTTTGACATAATATATTGGCCGCTTTTAGATTCTCTGAACATCCGCAGCTGCACCGTATGGCATTCAATAGTGAGCCGAATATTGACATCTCGGCCAAGAAATGAGAAATGTAATTGAAATGCAAACAATAGATAGGTACAATAAATAGGTAACGTCCACTTATAATCAACTACATTGGCAGTCATGCAGTGCACGTTTTCATCTTATCATTTACATTATATATTTATTTCAATGCACATGCTCTCAATCGCATAGATTTTTGTCAAATTTAAATACATACACAATAAATAATACCAATTTAAATACATCAAAATAGGATTTTTTCATATTGTTTTTGATGTTAATATCAACGGACAAAATTATAAAAAAAACATATGTATAAATTTAGATATCTGATTATTATTATTGTAACTCCATATATTAACATTTTATAATGATTTTATCATATATAATATGAAATCAAAACTAAACATTTAAACATTTTATGAAATATTTCAACAAATTTTTATTGTATATATTTTAACGATCTTCGTAATTTTTAAGATAATCGAAATTTTTATATAATATAGGCAATTTTATTTTAAAAAATTTCTTTACATTTCTAAACTTTATATACAGTTTATTTCTAGACTTAAATATGGCCTCTATAATATAAGGAAAAATAAACTTTTCAAATCAATTACGTTAATTACTTTATTGCAATGTAAAATAATTATTGTATGCTATATATATAAATAGAAAAAAATTAGAAAACATTGTTTAGTAAATATATTAATTAATTAATTTTTTGTTAATATAGCATAAGTCTATACCATTTATAATCTTTTAATTTAAGAATATATGGTAAATAATTTAAAAATATATAGTAAAGAAAAATCTTGAAATATAAAATACTACCGGCTTGTTTAGTTTATTTAGCTTTTATTGATTGCATTATTTGTATTTATTTGTACTTTTTTCACTAACAAATAAAACACACCTTGTTTATGTGAAATTGTATGCTTGAAAATAAATACATTGTGCTATCAAATAGGATGTATATGTGACACATAAGAGCAATGAACTGTAACGGATTTAATACATGATCGTGACAATATAATAATCTGTTATTCTAAAAGTAAATAGGCCAGCTGATTAATTATAGATTATTGTCAAATGTAACATATAGAATTTATATAGAATTAAAGGTTTTGTGCAATTTGTACAATCCTACTGTACTTTATTAGGAGCTAGATATTATATAATATTTATTCTATCAAACACAATAAATGTTACAAAATATATTTCACACAATTCGATTATACTTCATATCTCATTAACATATAATATAATGTAAATTACAAAAAGCCAATATCCGCAGCGTGTTGTTTCATATTGACTTTATTGCATCATGCAATATATGATTAATCTATATTTTCATAATGTAAATGTTACAGGAATTCCCTATGGCATCGCTTAATTCCATTAACGCAACATAATTTTGTTTGATTTAGAATTTTAAATTTAGATTAGTCTTAACTAATATGATTAATAAGTGTATTTTAATAAATCAGAGATTGTCTGATATTTAATCTGATATGTAATATATTTAACATTATGATATAAATTACAGATATAGTAGATATTACAGATATGAGCCACAGATTAAAGTGATTAACTCTTTTTGAATATTTTAAAATTTTAGTGCCAAAGCTTGATTGATCAATATCATATTTCAATTTTTTTCATACAAAAAGAAAAAACGTTTTTTAAAATTAATTACTGCAGGCGATATATTATCATTATTTAAAGTTCTAAATAAATATTTGCATAAATTATTGTGGTCGACTAAATCTTTAATATATTTTACATGAAATAATCGAGCATGTTAAGATCTGATGACCGCTAAATGATTTGGGTTACTTCGATTCATTCGTCTGTCCGGATAATACGTGTTTAAAAATTCGCGTACTTGACAGAAATACGCAGGAACCCCATTATATTAAAAAATATATCCTGTTTTTACGCGGAGAGAAACATCTGCGAGAAGAACAGGTAATTCGTTTTGGAGAAAATTTGCGTATATTTCAGAATTTTTGGATCATTTGTTATATTAAAAGACCTTTTAAAATTGTCTTGAAAAACTCTTTATGAATTGGTACATTTAATATGAATGCAATGTGCCTATCTATACTATTTTTTGATACATATTTCATAGGTAGAAGCTATTCTGATGTACGATGGAAATTCTGCGAATATGTAACTCTCTGCTTTCTGCAGTTTTAAAGGAGCACACACATTACATTGTAGTAAAAATATACATTGTAACGTTTCGATCTGGAAAAGTTGAGTCATTTTCCAATGAGGTCGCAATGTCGTCCGCCATTATGTCTTGATGAAATATAAATGGGGCCATGGTCGAGGAAAAAGAGTTTAATACCGACAACATAAAACTAATCATATGACATTTATATAATAAAATTGTTCTTATAATATTGCAATTTTATGCATTTCTATCGAAAAAATTATTCTTAATGCAATTTATTAATAAGATAATATATTTTAAGAAGAGCTAGGATAACTAAAGTATATATAATGACACAATTATTTTTACAAAAAATATATTTCCGTATCATAAAAATTATATAAATCCATTTTATTCCGATCACATTCTTATTTATATTACAGTTTAAAATATTTCAATCTTAGTGTGCAGATCTTTGTATGCGTGAATTTAAAAGAATCGTATATTATTAAGAGAAAGTGAAATAATTTTTAAAGTTGTATAATTTAGCATATATATAAGGTTTTTAATTTTTAAGTTTTAATTTTTATTTTTTTACAAACATACACACGTTTTGATAATGCAATAATGCAAAAAATATACTTACAGATAAATTAGATTTAATAAAAAGTACTGAAATGTTTGTTCCATTTTTAAATGTCATTGATTTTAAAAGATTTTTGTTAGTACATTTTATAAGAAAATTCTTAAATCTAATAATAAAATGAAGACAAAATGAGAATTGCGCACAATTTATTTCTGCAGTTTTATTCTCTTTATTCATGTGAAAAGCTTATATTACAACGTCATGAACTTTGCATATTATTATATAATTGAGAATATCATATTTTATGCATATACACAAAATAAAAAACAATTTACTTAGTTTAATAAGTAATTATCAGAATTTATCACTTTTCATAAACCAGAAAAACACTATTAACAAATTTAAAGAATGATTTAAATGGTCACATAATTTTAGTCTGCGCATATTCCTTATTCTCTATCAATGTTTATTTTTATTTAGATGCAATTATTTGAAATGTTTCGTTACAGAGTTTTTATAATATATATTTTCCTGCAATGAAAAATTTTTGCATCGTAATTTATGTAAATATCAGATATTCTTTTATGTCCAATCTTCACAGTGCTTTAAATTTTAATGTAAAACATAAATCTGATGGCAGAAAGATAAGACTTTATATATACGCAGCATTAAGCGCTAACATTGATAAAGTTAAAATGTGTGCCCTGTATGGATTTTATACGATGTAAAAAAATTACGATATTTGCGATACTTGTAGTTCATGAAACTATATCCTTATATTATATTATATTCTATCTCTGTCTACTCTCTCTCTATCTCACAAAAAGCGTATAATATATTATCCAAGTTATCTCTATAGAAAAAATGGCGCTAACTTCCTTATTTCTTTTTTTTAATTATCCATAATAATAAAAAAGTTTATTAGTAATCTAAATAAGTGTTTATTAGAGTAATATTTCAAGTAAATCTTAAAGTTTGAAATACTTTAGCTTATATTTTTTGAAGAAATAATTTTTTTATTCCGAAAGAAAAGTAATATACTATTTAGAATTTCTTATATTCTTAAATTTTCAATGATATATGTTGTCAAAGGTTTATGTATGTGTTTTGTGTACATAAGTGAAAGCATTATTATGTTCTTTAAAAATGTTCCACTTTACTCTAAAGCTACATCATTCAATGTCGTTTACATTTGCATCTCATTCTATATATAGTTGCATTAACGAATATAGACTGTTATTTTTATATAGCTGCATCAAATGCAATTAAATGTTTCAATAATTGATGTATATATACACTTATTATTACAACGTTCAATCGTTATATTCGGGAAGTTTAAAAACAACATTGCTGCTTATCAATGTATTATTGTATGCTGCAAGCTATTTTGAATGCTGAAAGATATTGAATTAAATTATATTTTAAATTTAGAAAGTACAGATCTACGGTGATACGTCATTATTGATGTTCTTATGATTTCATTTTTTTTCCATTGTTATAATATAAGATTAATTAAACACACTTCTATGAACTTAATTTTTTTGAAAATAAAATATTTTTATTTTATATTTATTACTTTGTATGTATTATTTATTTTATTTAATGCATTATTTTTTGATATAAATTTCTTTCCAGCAATAAATGTTTTCATTAAAATGATTAATCTCATTTGCAAAATATATATATGTAAGACGTTCACAAATTTTAAGGTATAAATTTTAGGATATCAATTCTATAAGATATCAACATAATTGCAGGAACTGATTTCTGTCTCAAACATTATTTAAAAGATCAGCTGATGAAATATTGAGACTATTTGCATGTATTGTATGTACATTGATGCCAATCAAATTTATTGCATTTCGTAAAAAGCGAATCAAAGATGGACTAATTCAAGATTTTAGAAATTGACATATTACATGAATTGCATTATTATTGACTCTTTAAATTACCTTAAATTATTTTCCTAAATATTTTTCTATATTCTTTATCCTAAATATTTTTTATTCTGTATATATTATAATACAATATTTAACAATTTATTGATTCTATGCTTAATTATATGATACTGCATCTAATGAATTTCTTGATATATAATGAATTACTAAATATTCTTTAAAAATAAGAAAAGCTTATAGTAAGCAATTACACCCGAAATTGTGTTCATTTTTGTAGCAATTGTAGTAAATCACAAATCAAGGCATTTCACAAACACAGTTTGGCAAAACATCCGGTCATATATTAAACGCGAAATCGATATGTTCATATTGAACTCGCTCGTGTGGTCAGTCATGCAACTGAATTCTCTCGAATCGACTTATATCAGTAGTTGACAGTTGGAGAACTACGATAACGCTTAGACAGCATTGCTCATCACGCTAGTTATGAAAATGACATCGACATTAGCTTCCGAAGTCACTGACGGTAGTAGAATCCACCGTTGGAATCAGCGGATTGCTGCTTTTATAGGTAAATGTAGACAATATTACTTTTAATGATCATTTTAAGTTGCAAAATATTAATAATAATTAAATAAATATTGAATAAAACAATAATAAAAATAATTATTCGAGAGTTAAAACAATATATACCAAAAAATATTAAATTAAAAATTCTTCTGATTATTTTGTTGAAATAATATTTTTTCTACAAAAATAGACTCTAATTTTATCTCAAATTAATTACACATTATTTTAATAGCTCAAAATAATTATATAGAAATAAATAATTGAATATAAAATAAATAATTATACAGAATTTCAATAGCACAATTTTAATTTATTTATTACACAATGCTTTGCCGTTTATTTTTGGAGCTTTAAGATAACTGACAGAAAAATTTTCCAGCTTCAATAAATAAAGCATTATCATATGCTTAAATCAAATTAATGGCTTGATTGCCAATTAGCAAGAACAGAATAATAGAGCAACTACAATAATGGAGTGACCGTAAAAAACAATAAATGTGCTGCAGCTGCAGCAATTCGGAAACTCCGGAAACAATAGTGTTATGAAATGCGTCCGTATAATTTACATCAAAAATAATTATACGACTAACAAACAAATTGCATTGAAATCAAAATACATTCGAAATAAAGGTGATTTTTTATTCCAAATTAAGTCAAAAAGAATAAATATCCTTTGTATAAAACTTCGCTTTTGAAAAAAACCGATTATAAAAATTGCCAAATTACATAGATAATATATTTATAATATATAAAATATATAATATATACATATATAATGTTTAGAATATATTTACATTTTCTAGAAATTTGAATAATTTCTAACGATCTTGTATAATATAATATCAAACTCACCTCATAATTTATATATATTACACATTTTTATTTTATTAATTATTTTAAAAAAGGTATTATTTTGCTTTTCTTTCTCTCTACATTTTTCAGTATATACGCGCACGTGTATGTATATGTGTTGTTTACAAGTACAAATACTACAAGTACTACAAACGTTCTTAATTAGAACTATGTCTATAACCATAATTCTTATGTAAAGTTTTTGAATACAACTTTTAAGCAAATATGCAGAGTATCCCACCACATACATGTTTTAATTCTTAATTAAAAAAATAAAAAATAAACAATTGAGACAAAGTTAATAATTAAATTACACAGTCATAGCCTGCAAAATAATTATTATTTAAAAAGATGTTGAATAATTTCTTATAAATAAATAAGACGAGATTGCTTTCGCAAAGAATTATTGTCTTTTATTCAGAAAAAATAAATGCAAAAATTTTAAATGTGAAATTGAGCCTTTTTGGAGAAGAAAAAAGACTACTTTTTTTAAAGAAAGCTCATGTACGGTTTTTAATCCGTGATTTTTCCGTGGGACAAAGAGCAAGTACCGAGGCAGAGACTATAGGAATTCTTTTAGAATACTGGATCCATATATAAGGTCAATGTTCTGAATAGTCCCCTCTTGTCTAAAACTCTCAAAGAACAAATGTTGAAACTGGGGCTTGAGAAATTCTTTCAGAGCACTGGATAGATCCAGTGTTCTGTATATTCTCCTCTTGTCCAAAAAATCCCAAGGACAATAATGCGTCTGCATCAAAACGAAGTTTGAGATGGAATACTTGTAAAATTAATAGCGGGTAAGATATAATACATTGCTTGATAATTTAAACAGCAATTTAAGATAGAATAGCAATTCGTCCTTCTCTCTGAAACTAACGTTAAAGTAAGTTGGTAGTGGATTAGATCCAGTATGGTGGATTGCTCAATAACTTGGACCCAAAGTAAAGCAAGAAGCCTTATCGAAACACTATAGAGTTGATGTAATGATCGATTGATTAAGTATTTCACTTTATAATTTAGGCAGGAGCCCAAGATAGAACAGAAAGATTTATCAAGGATTCTGAAATTGATCTGAAACACACACTAATAAAATAAATCCTTTGGTTATTGATTGTCGCGACAATAATCTTGAAAAGAAAGAGCAGTGCATTATGTTTCATCCCTACGTGAAGCTCTTTCGAGGCTACATTTGATATCCGATGTACTCGTTTTTGGGAGATTGTCTCCGAGTATTTTTTTGTTCGTCAACAAAAGCAGCATCTTTGAAGATTGACAACTGTTGTCAAGTTATATATTCGTGTTTCACGGATAGCTTTGCTAATTAATTAATTATCTTATCCTCTTAGCTTTATTAAAATTATCTTTTCTTAAATAATGTTTGCTATTTATGATTTGCTAAAGAGCAAGAATGAATAGTCTGTTAATTACACGGAATTTGAATATAACAATATAATATATACATATATATATATATATATATATATATATATTTATAAATTAAAAATTGTATAAAGATTATATGCTTTCTATGCAAATTAAATTTTTTTAGATAACAATATCTTTATTATGTGTATGCATATATATTAAGAAGGATTTTTTAATATTATTATAAAAATATGTCCATAATTAAAATAAAATAAAAGTAAATCGATAAAATAGATCTAAAAGTATCCTTATTACTGCGAGATATATCGTATTTAAAAACATAAACTTTAGACAGTTATATAATCTAAACATAAGGATTTTTTTCAAGTATCGCCAAAAATCCATCATTAACAGATAATATGTCAGAATTCTATGCATATAAATTACACACACGCACAATGCATATGCATGTATATACCAACACACAAAAATTTTTACACATAAATAATCTAAAAAGATAAAATACAATTTAAATAAAAATAAATAAAATTAAAATAAATATAATTTAAATAAAAAAGAATCTTTGATTTATAACATTTATAAAAAGACAATAATAAAAATCAAATATATTTATCTGAAGTAAATTTAAATTTTTGATATGCTAGTAATATATCGCCGATGTTTTAGAGTTTATT
The DNA here is from genome assembly GCF_003227725.1 of Camponotus floridanus. Lineage (NCBI taxonomy): Eukaryota > Metazoa > Arthropoda > Insecta > Hymenoptera > Formicidae > Camponotus > Camponotus floridanus. The sequence continues at coordinate 244,617 of NW_020229303.1, forward strand.
TAATTTACTACACAGTAAATTAACAACCCTTTTGTTTGAAAATTTAGCCTCTCTCGGTGGTTTCGCTCTCGGTGTCACACTCGGTTGGAATTCCAGTGCAGGAGAGATCTTTCGAAATATCTTAAACGCTAACAGTATCGAGATTGGCCTTATCGGTAGTATCTTGAATGCCGGTGCTTGTATTGGTGTAATGATCGTGCCTTTCTTTATGAAGTATCTCAGTCGTATCACAATCATATTCTTGACCATGCCAGGATTTATCGTTGGGTGGACGTTTATCTGCTTGGCCGACCAAAAAGTATGCTTTCACGTGCCATTCTGTTAAATCTTAAGTTCTGCCAAAATGCCATTTACATATAATAGACTGCATGAAATTAAAGTGAAAGCAAATTTGCCCTCTGTCATTAAAGGAGTCTTAAAGCATGAAGCATGAATTTTACCTTGTCTCATTATTGAATCTCATTTTAACATCGGACAATGAATCAAATTAGTTGAAATATTGGAGCACAATTTTAATATATAAATAAAATATTTTATTAAATTTTAAAGAAGAGATTTGTAAAAATTTATATTAATGCTACAAATATAAAACTCCTACGTATAAAATTATATGTAGTTTATAACTTTTTAAATATATATTATTAATATATCAAATATTTTCATAGATTTTGCTTCTCATAATTGGTCGACTGATATGTGGTGTGAGTGGTGGAGCATTATGCATTCTAACTCCAATTTATATTGCGGAAATAGCAGATAAAAATTTACGAGAACAACTTCTTATGTATTTTCATCTCTTGATCAATTGCGGAATTATGTATGCTTTTGTGGTTGCCCATATTTTAGAGGAGCACGATGCTATATGGAGGTATTTACACAATATTGATGTGATGTACGCAAAATTTATAAACTTAATTATAATAATTAAATAATAATTACTGACTAGAAAAGCACGTTGATAATGTGCAATATTTTTTAAATATTGTTCAGATAATCAATTCTTGAAACTTTATTATATCATTAATTTTTTATTCAGCTAGTCGCGATTAAATATTTTTTTTATTTGCTTTTCTTTTTAAAGTTTTTCCAAGAGAAAAAAGAAAGGTATAAAAACATCTGAAATTAAATTATATAATTAATGATATTAATGGTATTATCTAAAGAAATATAACGTACATATAACAGGGATTGATTTTTTGAAAATATTTCGATTCGGCTTCCATTCCCATCTAATCGTCATTTGATTAAGGAATTATATCATTAATTAATTTTAAATTCATTAATTATATTTTCGTAAATTTTATTCAAAGTTTAAGCTTATTAAATCTTATTATCAAATTTTATTCAATTATCGATCATTCAAATCTTATTTATATCCTGTGTTAAATAGATAATAAGATTTTTATATTAATAGCATATTAATATATACTATCTTTAACTTAATTATAATTATTAATAAATAATATTCACACATTCATGCATTTATTATCACATTTTTAGTAATATCGCATATTTTTATATCAATCTTAATAAATTATATGAAATATAGAAATTAAATCAGAATTAAACTTCAGAAAAACTTATGAATCGTTAATAATTAGATATAGCTTTATCTGCGCTGTGACGTGCCTCCTGATTGCATTAATAAATCTAGTGCCTGAGAGCCCTCTCTATTATCTTATGAAGAATGACGAAATTAAAGCCAGAGATTCTCTAAAATGGTACCGTGGCCAAATTTATGAAGATGACGTCGAAATGAAAGAATTAAAATATCTCGCTATTGTAAGCCACTCAAAAAAGGTAAAATGTTTAATTTTTTATGATAACTATCCAAAAAAATTATACTTACAATATTATCCATACAGATATAAAACTACAAAAATAATACATCATAAAACAAATTTCATTAAAATAATCTATTTTTAAAAAACATGATTATTTCTAAAATACATGATCATCAATTTAAATTTAGTATTTAGTTATTGTAAATTAATATAAAGATCTTTAGAAACAAAATGCTATTGCAGAGCATTATAAAAAATACTATGATACAAATAAGATACTATGTAAAAATTATTTTAATTCTTCTATAAAAATTTATTTGCTTTCTATAACTTATCATTAAGAGATCCTAAAATATAAAATTTTTCTTTACAGAGCACAATGAGTATCCTAAAAAATCGATATATCGTAAATTCCTTCTTCACGTGTTTCTTCGCATTCTTAGCTCAACAATTGAGTGGCGTTAATATTATGATCTTTTACGCATTGACGCTTTTCAATGTCGGCGGATCAGGCGATTTAACTGCAAGCGAGCAAACCATCGTTATTGGCAGCATACAAATACTGTCTTGTTTCTTAGCTACGAGTTTGATAAATATGGTCGGACGTCGAATATTACTAATTACATCTTCGATGCTTATGGGACTATTCTTGATGCTGTTAGGTAAACAATTTCCGATTTCATAATAATAATACTCGTTAGAGCAGATAATAACTATAATAATTGTTAAAGATTTAAAGCATTTATTTTATTACCGACAACATAATATTCTAAATAAATGCATGCTGAAAATGAAATGTCAATCAAGATATTGCTTATCATGTTATAATTCATTGTAATTTGTAAATCCTTTATAACAAAAAAATTTTCATTTTTGTGAAAATTCTTTGAATTTTCACTCTCTCTCTCTCTCTCTCTTTCAAATAAAATATAGATTTTTATCAAAAGTAATACATGTAATAAAGGTAAAAAAAATGTATAAAATTCAAAATTTGTCAAGAGAGAGAAAGAAAGTAGCTGAAAATTCTTTTGTCATCAGTATTTTCAATTTGCAATTTTTTCGCTTTGCAAAGAAAATTTAGTTTAATTTCTTTTTTCAGTCTGTTTTATATTAAAAAATGAAAACGCAATATAATAAAAATACTTAAGGCAGTATTTAATCTATGTTCTATTTCGAAATGAGTTACAATTTTACAAAAAAGCTATCTTTATTTATTTTGCTTATAAATATTGATATGTGTTATAGATATGTGTTATAAACTGTGTAGTCTAGTCTTTTACTGATTTAATTGAACACTGCATCCTCCAATTAGTGTTTGAAAAAAGTATCGTATACATCACGTCTATTAAATATATATACAAAAATTATGACTATGTTCCAATATAAAAAATATTGTTTTCACTTAATAATGCTACTCGTTTTGATATTTGTAGCAAATATTACATGAATGCAAAATCATTCATATTTTAATAATTCCTAACTAAATTTTAATAATTCGTAACCAAAAACCTATTTACTTTTTTGTGAAAATACATAAAATAATATTAATATATTAGCAATAAATTTCATGAAACTAACATAGAATAAAATATCTTTTCTGATTATGTACTTTCAGGATGGTTTTATGAATTGAGGGACCAGGATCCAGAATACGACGATATTTATTTCTGGATGCCGCCAACATGGACAGCCCTTTTTTTTGCCGCTTTTAATATCGGTGTCGGCCCGATATCATGGGCGTTACTGGGTGATATATTTCCAATGCAAATAAGGGAGACTGCCGTTGCGTGTGCTGCCACTTTCAACTGGTTGTTATGTTTAATAGCAACGATGACCTTTGGAGAAATGCTGGATGCTCTCGGTGTTACAAAGACCATGTGGCTCTTTGCTGGCTTTTGCTGGCTAGCCGGAATCCTTTGCGCCCTTCTTGTAAAGGATACTCACGGTCACAGTTTGGCTAAAATACAAGAGAGTTTTGGCATCGACAATAGACGAGAAGAAACGAATAACGAAGAACAAACTTGAAATATCGAATGAATTACAGAAATACAGAGATGAGAATTTTCTGCCAATTCTAAAGAAAAATTTACTGCAAAATATTTTTAATATATCATAGAGTGTGAGTACAGTAGCTATTTAATAATCTTAAATTTAATAATCTTTAAATTTTTGTTTCTAAAAACTGTTTTTATTTTGCAATTTAATATAAGCTTACTCAAACTGTCAGAAGAACTAAAAAGCTAGTTTAGAAAATTATAATTTTATAAATCAGACAAATAAACATACGGTATTGTATGAGCTAATTCCAAATCACTAATTAATGCTGTTGCAATGAATAAATGATCATAAAAGATTCGATTTGATAAATCGACCAATATTAGAGTTAAAATACAAGACAACTCAAGAAAACTCAATAAATTTGTCGATTTAGCCATCAGTCATCAAATAAAAATATGACGATCCAGCAAGAAAACATATTACCTCATTCTGCAATCGCGATATTGGATGCAGCATCCACGTCAACTGGCGTTCTGCCAGAAAACGGAAATTCACTGTCGTATTTTGTTTCGAGCTGAAATATCGCTAACAGATGTACTTACGCGACAGTTTTCTCTCTCGTCCAGCCTTTTGACAAAAATAACACGACTGCAAAAGCTACTGGCAAAATCGAAGAATAATTTAAAAACTATTGATTTACGTGCTATCTTGTTCATACATTATCAAATTTGTCGTTACATTTCGCAAAAATGCAAATGCGATCAGTTGACCATATATCTAGAAAAATATGATTTGTACGGTTATTGTAATTGAATGCAAAGATTAAAAATTAAATGCAGATTAATGTAAATCACACTGCAAAAAACATCTGATCGCACGAACTGGAAAACTAATAAATTCAACCAATTAATTTGTTCGAAATTGAATAAAAAATCAGAATTCTTTCGGTAAAAAATCAGAATTCTTTCGGTAAAAATTACCTTATTATATTATATTGTAATAATATTTTTTTTGGTTGAATTTATTAGAGAAATTATAATTGTGATTATAATTATAATTGTTATTTTATAATATAACTAGTATATTAATTATTGAAAATTAAAATGTAGAATTCAACTTATCAATACTAACATATATTAAAATCCAATAGCAAAATGTTACACATGTATGTATCTTCACTTATATATGTATATTCATTTTAAATTTGATTTGAATCAGCTATCATTGCAGATTTTTGAAGAGTGGATAAGTATAAAACCGGAAATGATCCCGAAATTCTCTGAATTAAGATCAAATTTCGCGAAAGCAATTAATCGATACATTTCAAAACTTTTAAATTTACATATCTCCGTGCTGATTGGATTAATTTCCGGAATAAATGTAATCTCAGTTCAGTACTTAATTATAAGTTCTGCTCTCAAAGATAGCATACACGGCTTACTTAGCAATTTAACTTTATATATATATATATATATATATATATATATATATATATATATACTGACACACAAATATACTCATGCATATGAATCTATCTCTATGTGCATGTACATGTCCGTAACTGTATATTATTTTAATTTCAATAAACACTTCTTTTCTTAATTCTTGTTCTTGAGTATCATGTTTCTTAGATATGTGTAAATAAAATACATTCTTCGTTATTATGCTTCAGTTTCCAAGTGTTCTCTTTATTGTTTCTTTTCTCGAACAAAAGAAATTTCGGTTACAAAAAACATGTCGGAAGAATAAAAAGCATTAAACTATGAATAGCCAAAGAAATGATAAGTCATTAAATAAAAAAACCATTTTCTATATGGAAGCAAACATAATGAATATTATGTTTATATAATTAAAATAAAATATAATATAAATACGTTATTATAATATTATAGTGCATACATTTTATACATATCTTTCTACAAAATTGCGAAGCATTGATTTATTGATGATAAAGAGTCATCATAATCTTGTGAAATAATTATGTAAAGAGATTATTCTATGCCACAAAATCGGACATCTAAAATAAAAAACATGATATTGACTTTATCTTTTATTGCGATGACATTTTCATATTTCTAATTTGCCTATTTGTCAATTCTTACCAGATGTTTCAGATAATATCCAATTAAAGCAAGCTCCTACACGTACATACATAGCTGGCATGCTGAAGCATGGCTAACACTTTCAGATGTTATATAAACTAATACAAGTCTTTTTATAGTAAGATTCTTCCATAAGAGAGGCCCGCCGCTGTTCATCTGTGGCAAAACATATAGAAAAAAATGTCATAACTTTGAGATGCTTTATATATCACTGTTCTTGAATATAATCATAACTTTGCATTAATAACAATCAAGCAATAAAAAAATGTTGTTTTTTACTTGATAAGTATCCTTTTCCGAAGTGTAAGTGCATATGTTTTTGTTAGTTATGTTAACATCATTACTTTTAGAATAAGCATCTTCGCATTCTTTTGGATTTATCACATTTGAATTTACTTTTTGTAGCGAATCAGGTTTGCTGCCAAATTCCATTAAACCTCAGTCTGATGGTTGAATGGGATTATATCATATAAAATCACTAATTGTAAATATATTTTAAATCCAGAATATTTCGTACATGTCGTCAAATATTTTCTACTCACTTTTATTCTGCTTGTTTAAAATTTATAAATTGTTCAACGAAATAAATTAATGTTATTTTTATACGTTCAAAAAATAATTTCCAGAGATTTTTTAAAATCTTACTACTTTATCTAGAGCTTCAATTAAATATGATTTTCTTAAGCTAATCATGCGTCTAATTTTTTCATGCAAGAAAAGATATATTATTACGCGACTCCAGAGATGATTTCCGTTTTATTAAGGAGATTCTTGATCAACAAAATGGACATTTTGTGGAAAGTTTAGACACTTGAGTTTTGCAACTGCAATGTGCTACGATAGCTATGATTATTGCAATATTTTTCTGTGTTTCTAAATATTATTAAAATTATTATGTGCTTTTCAAAGAATATTATTATTTTGTACAAATGCTATGGCAAGGGGATATTACGAAATTAATCGAGATTGATTCATGCAGGTATTTAAGATCATATTAAGATCAAGATCACTTGGATTCAGTAATCAAAGATATTTACTGCACTCAATAACTGCATCATGTTTTGTTGTGTAGTTTTAAATAACTTTTGAACCATTAGTGAATTCAAATAAAATTTAGGATAAATGTTAAAATTAATAAATTCGTTAAAATTAATAAATGGAAAATTTGATTTGATTAGCAATGTCTTTTATCTTTATTAAATTTCTCAAGTAATGCTGCAATGCACAATAAGAATTAATTATTTTAAAAATTATAATCAATTTTGATTAGTGTAAAAGTTAAATAACTTTAATCAGATTGAGAAATCATGCTTAAATTTTGAGCAAATAATTATTATGAGAAATAATAAAATAAAATATGAAATTTTTATATTTTTTAATGTGTTTAAATATGTGACTAATATACAATTTTAATTCAAATCTGATATTTTAATTGGTATGGCGATAAATATAATTAAATATCTTTATTAAATAATATTTAATTATACATTATACAATATCTTTGCTAATTAAATGATATTTAATGCACACATTATTAATATTTATAAATACATTTCAAAATACATAATTTGCAAAAATTGGTAACATGCAGAAAGCATGTAACATAGATCCATAATTCTACAAATTAATCCTTCTCTTTAGTCATGCAAAACTCATTCTACCTTGCAATATTGTACATCTAAAATAAAATAAAATATAATAATAATAAAAGAACAAAATAATAATAAAATAATAATAAAAGAATAATGAATATATTACACCGATTTTTTTTCGTAGTAACAAAATTATTGTATTATTCTAATTTCTCTTTTACTGCCAATTCTTACCAGATGTTATAGACTGTATCCAATCAATGTAGGCTCCTGTACGTTTTTCAACAGCAGGTTCGTCTGAAGCACAACCAATACCTTTAGATATTATACCAGCTAATACAAGTTTACGTGTGGTAGGATCTTGCCATAAGAGAGGTCCGCCACTATCCATCTACAAAAAAAAAGAAGGAATTGTATCTTTGAAATGACTTGTTTCACTATGTTTTTGAATAATACAGTTTTGCACTCTTATGTTATAACTATTAATAAATATTATTTCTTTACCTGGCAAGAATCCTTTCCAGGACTATAAGTACATATATCGCTATTGGTTAATTCATGATAATAATCCTTGCAGTTTGTAAGATTTATTACCGTTAAGTTTACTTTTTGTAGCGTAGTTGATTTGGCGCCGCCAAATTGTTTCAAACCCCAGCCTGACAATATAAATTATATAAAATTAGATTGTATAATCAATAATTACGAAAATAATTAGAGAATACTAACCCAACGCAACTACATCATTATCTTCGAACGTGTCTTGTTTATGATGAAATGGTAAACAGACTGGACCAACCTCAGCACTATAATTTATGGTACCAATAATTTTACAAACAGCTATATCGTCTTGTTTATTTTCTTTGTAAGAAGGATGCATTATGCACTTATTCACAAGAAACAGCTTAGTTGCATTGGTCTCCTCACCTATTTACAAAATGATATAGTTCAAGATTAAGCTATTATTTCAGTGTTGAAATTTAGAATATTCTCGATGCATACGGAAAAGCATTTCTTTGCTGCTTTGAGTTTCTTTCGAAATATCATACGAAATCAATTGATCAACCGGACATGAAGACTATTGCAATCACAAAGATTTGCTTAAAATTTTTTTATAAGTATTAATTAAATATTTTAGTATAAAATTACCTGTAGTTACATCGTGTTCACCAACAAGAATGCCAATTCTAGTGATATCTTTATTTTCAATACAATGAGCTGCTGTCAATACATATTGTTCAGATATTATAGTACAACCACAATATATAATTTTTTCATTAATATCAACGAGTCCGCACATCATAGGATATTCATTTACTCCAGTTTCCGTACCGCCTACTATTCTGGTCTAAATAATTTAAATTATGATTGATACTTTATTTTAAACGCTTATCAAATTAAAGTAGTTTTAATAAACAGTTATATACTTGGCTATAGAATATAAAGTCAATTACAAATCAATAACTACTAACCAATTAGTAAATAATATTTTATGAATATAAATTGTACTTACTACTTTTTTCCAACCACATTTGCAATTGTTTTCATCGAACGGGTTCTCTGCTTGAATTTTACATAAAAATCGACCTCCTTGAGAAGAAGAAGATGAATTGAGTTTTATAATCGGATCTATCCCTTCAAAACCCAATGTACTGAAACCACAATTCTGTATATTTCCTCCAGTAAATTCGATAGAAAAACTCTCTTGTTCACAACCATTCTATGAAATAAAATAAAATAATAATTAATAAGATAATATAAGATAATATAAGAATAGATAAAATAATATATTAAATTTATTCTTTCCATTCTATACTGTAGCTACATAATATAGTAAAATACAATAAAATGATTTTTTTTCTTGGATTCTTTTCTGTTAAATTGTATTATGCTTGAAAATTTCCAATTAATGCTAAAAAAAAATCTATGCATAAATCTCGAACAAAGTATTTATCTACAAACTTACAGACGCTGGTATCTCAACACTGCAATTTATTTTAGTAACATAAGGACTTTTAGTTTGCCACATGCAATGTTTTTCACCGTTATATTTATTGGGATACTCAGAATTATACACATAATATATTCGTCCAGCTTCTAAATTTTGAAAGTAATTGCAGGCAGATTCATCCCCTTTAGCATCAAGAATGGCAATCCCATTTAGCAGCAGGAAGCCAAATAACACCTTGACTAATTGTAAGATAATTGGAATTGGTTTTTTTATTACACTATATTTGAGTAATTTTCTGCATAAAAAATTTTATATATTTACAAATATGAGATAGCGCATTCAATAAAAAACTAATAATTAATAATTAACTATTGGACACATTGCTTTTGTAATTTTTAAAATGTTATTGTAATATTTCTTGTAAAATATTACAATTATACATATCTCATTCTTACAATATCTGTACAATATACATTGGAACTTGCAAGAATATAACATTGCTGCAATATAATTGATATATTTCGTGTTATATTAATTAAGGCATGTTGAGTATAATATTTAAGAAACAGTTTTTCTGTAACATCAAAAATTATTTCTTGACAAATATGTAAATGTTTATTTATACATTAATATTTACAGTATATAAAAAATTCTTTTTATGAATATTAAATATATTTTATGAATATTAAATATTAAAACACAATCAAATAATATAAATAAGATATAATTACAATATTATTATTGACGTTATTATAATTAACTTTTCAAGAAAAAAATAAAAGATGAATTTCCTCTTATAATTATTTCTTATATGCACCATATTTATCTTTATCCTTATCTATTATTTATAATAGAAATAAAATACAATAATATAACTATAGAAATTAAAAGTATATAAAATACATAATAGAATTTGTATTTTGCTTCATATTGTATTTTTGTTCATTTAGTTGGACTAGAATACTACTAATTTTTGCAATACTACTAATTGTTGCAAATATTGGAATACATATAAAATATACCAGAAATATTCTAAATCATATAAATAAAGTCCTCCTAACAAATATTAACAAATATTCTATAATGTTTGATTTAAATAATTTAATTTAAATAATTTATATATATTTAATTTATATTTGTTAATTTATATGATAATAAATAATAAAATCATATAATTATTTATTACTTCATATACGATTCACTTTATATATTATTTCGAATTTTCACATACCCTTCATATTTCCACAGAATTTCCAACAAAATCCTATAGTCAGAATACAAGTGTATATTGCGACAAGTAAGTTTCGTAAATCATTAAACAAGTAGCTTGCAGCGTCTAAAGTATTATATATTGTGTCAAGTTTCTCTAACAAAATGTAAAAAAGCGGAATTGTTTCCTGGAAATAGCAATTCTGCTCTATTATTTTGCACAAAACGATAACGCCGATACGCAATACTGATATTGCAAAATATCGAAATTGCAAAATTTTGAAAATACAAAAATACAATATATACCGATCACATTTTGTTCTTATTTCTACACATATGTATAAGAACTAAAAGTATTAAATATAACTATTATAACATTTTATACAAATGTTGGAAATTTGATGGCTTCAATTTCCAATGAAAAAATTAACATTATAATGTAAAAAAAAATAAAATAACATAAAAATTTGCACGTATGTTTTGTTTTTAATAATACCTATGTTTATATAACTTGAACTAAATTTTGAATGTGTATATAATTTAATAAAAAGCATCCTCTCTCCAAATTACTTTAATATTAACATATATTGTCAAAATTGTGATTCTGAATAATCTTTAAAAGATTTTAATCGCTTATCATTAAAACAAACTAATTAATAATCGTTTTTCTCTAATGCTTTCAGTTACTCTTTACATGAAGATCTATCGATTTCAATTTTGTACGATGCTTTCAAACAACCATTATACAATACTTTTAAATATTTCCCTTCTTAACAGCTTTATATTTCTTGCCTTCATTTTTTCAAATTAAAATATCTATGAAAGAATACATTCTGAGGAAAAATAATTTATAATATATGTATATAGAAGTAAATTGTAAATTATAAATTATTAAATTTCTATCTAAATAATACATATACACATATACATGCGAGCGCGCAAGTATTTTACCATTTATAAATTTAAATTTTATCAATTATAGCGAGAGAAATTAATTTATGTGTAAATAAATATATAATTTTTTATATAAAATATATTTAAGCCAAATGCAAAGACTGTAATTTAAAAAAGTGCTTACTAGTTACATACACTGTCCTTGAATATTTTTCTTGGAAATATTTTCCTATCATTAAAGATAATAAAGTTATTTTCAGTTATTATGATAAAAGTCCTATTTTGTACAACGATGTAGATAAAAGTATTTTAGGAAATAAAAAAGTAGATTCAAAGGACAAATAGCAAATATACGTGCGATATATTAGAGCATAATTTATACAATATTTTATGAGAATCTTTGTCAAAGAATTATGACAGATATAAAATAAAAACCAAATATGAAAAAATTCAGTACTATAATGTAAAATAGGTAGTTTTAATTTGATTGAATTGTTTGATACTTTATATATATATATATATATATATATATATATATATATATATATATACATATTGTTTCCATTTTATAATAAGTTCGAATGCATGCACTATAATAAATACTGTGCATATTAAATAAAAAAACTCTGTTGTATACAAATTTACAGTAGCATAATAAATATATACATATATTTATTCTAAAAATAATAAAAAAGAAAAACAATTTGTTACAGGTGCCTCCTTTATTCCTTATTAAATTAAGAATTATTAAGAAAATTGATTGAGAAAATTTATTTTATTGTATACACATGCGCACATATACATACATATAAAAATAATAATAATTCAATAATAATTTATAATTTATAATAATAATTCAATAATAATTTATATACGCTGCCCATAACATATGCTAAAATAAAAGGACATCACGCGCAACTAATAAAATTATATTATTAAATTCATAATATTTCCGTACTTCTCTGATCCTTACACAATATATGTAGTACGGACATACACCAAATGAAGATTTTACCAACATCGAAGGAATAGATGTACTATGGAGTTTCGGGAACTCTAAAATGAATATAGAGGCGCTGCCATTCAAGCTTTTAGGATCCGTCATATGGTCGATGACATACTCACGCGTGCGCACAAAAGTCCCGCCTAGAAAGATTCGTTCCTCCATCTCGCATTACGTGCACTGTGCACTTGCGTGTTTAACACGGAAATAGCAAATATTCCTTTAGAAAAGTCAGAAAATATTGAGCAGAATCGCTTCCACATTATTGGTTTTGAGAATTTACAATAGGTATGCATCGATATACTGTTCTGTCATTTGTATTGTAACATATGTTTTCTGTGTTATTTCTGATAATTTTCTTTTCGAGATTTATTTTCGTTGAAGTATGATCTAACGTTTAGAAAATGTTAGGTTAAAGCCGCATGGCATTAACATCTTTTACATTTACAATAGTTAAAATCCAATTATAAGTGAACTATTTAATGCATTTGCGTGTTATTATTTTATTTACTCCAAAATGTAAAGTATACAATGTTCATAATATGGAGTATTATCTTAACAGCTTGTATTAATTTGAACATTGATATTCTCATGTGAATTATTTTAATTTATTTCATTTATACTTATCATCGTTTTGGTCTTTTGTTATTGTATATCTTATTTTAATTTTGTGTTATATGCTTAATTAAAATTTATAATATATTCTTTATATATATATATTAATTGATATATATTCTATATTCTTAAAATACTTTGTTATATATCTTTAATGCATTATTGTATTCAAGCTTTATTTAAGTTTTTGTTGTTCTGCTGATTTTTCTATCTGTAGAGATTATAAAACATTCTGTTAATCATAAAAATATAAGTTTAATAAATATAATAAATTTTTGGAAAAACAATTTAAAAAATATTTAAAAGTGTATTAAAAGAAAATTACAGAAACTTTATTTACTTCTTATTGCAAGTTTCATATTATATAACTTGTACAAAAAAGTTATAATTCACTTATTGGAAATATAAAAAATATATAGGTGTATATAACACAGTTTCTATTAAATAAAATATAATATATACATATAACTTAAAAATATTCTAATATATATTCTAGAGTGAGGAAAAAGAGATAGGGGAAGAAAGAGAGAGAGAAAGAGAGAGAGAATCTGTATATGTGTGTGCATATGACACTATATATATTTAGTAATTCTAAAATAATGTCATCTAAGATATAAATACATATAAGAGAAATTTAAAACTATTTACATATACATACATATATATATCTTGAATCTCATTTATACTTAATATGGATAGTCTATATATATAATTATAATTATATATATTTTAAGTATTTAACTTACTTCATAACAATCTGCATAATATTTATGCTTCAGAATACATAAAAAAGTTAGAAATAATTTTGACAATTATTTTGTAATATATACTATATTTAGAATATTGAATATAGTAGTATACATTATATTTATATATAATTTATTTTAATTGTACTTAAAGTTCTCTTATCTTTCTTAAGTTGATATTCTACTATGCCGCCGAAAAAGTCAATGGAAGAGACAGATCGGTTAACCCGTATAGCAATTGTGAATTCTGATAAATGTAAACCAAAACGATGTAGACAAGAATGTAAAAGATCATGTCCTGTAGTACGAATGGGAAAACTTTGTATAGAAGTCAACCCAAATAGTAAAATAGCAGCTATTTCAGAGGAGTTATGCATTGGATGTGGTATCTGTGTCAAGGTAATAATTATATTATAATTATACCTATATTCTCAGTTGTAACTATATCATATAATGTGCTTATAATATAATAGAATTTATATATAATATTGATATAAAATATATAAAATGTTCTTTATTAACTATTTAAACATTCCTTAAAATGATATTATCATTAAATTATCAAGTTTCAAATATCTTGTATATATACAATGTCTATCTTTATGAATATTACACAATAATAATTTTTAATAATGATACTAACAAAAACATATTCTTGCAGAAATGTCCATTTGAAGCAATATCTATTATTAATCTTCCTAGTAATTTAGAGAAAGAAACAACGCATCGCTATTCGAAAAATTCATTTAAACTGCATAGACTTCCTATTCCACGTCCTGGAGAAGTTCTAGGACTCGTAGGAACTAACGGAATTGGTAAATCTACTGCCCTTAAAATTTTAGCTGGCAAGCAAAAACCAAACCTGGGAAGATATTCTGTATGTACCCATAAAATCGATTTAAACTATATATATATGAATATATAGTTTTTCAATAATAAAATGAATAAAATTTGTTTTATTTGGTAGGATCCACCAGATTGGACAGAAATTTTGAGTCACTTTAGAGGTAGTGAATTGCAAAATTATTTTACTAAAATTTTGGAGGATGATTTAAAAGCACTTATTAAGCCTCAATATGTTGACCAAATTCCTAAAGCTGTAAAAGGTACTGTGCAGCAACTTTTAGATAAAAAAGATGAGTGCAAAAATCAAATGGAAATTTGCAAAATGCTTGGTGAGCAATAATGTTAATTATTATAATTTTGAATATTTAACATATTATATAATTCTATTAAGATTTTCTTCTTTTCTTTTTTTAGATTTATTGCATATACGCGATCGAGGTATTGAAGCACTTTCAGGTGGTGAACTTCAACGATTTGCTTGTGCAATGGTTTGCATCCAAAATGGAGATATTTTCATGTTCGATGAACCTTCCTCATATCTAGATGTCAAACAACGTCTTAATGCTGCTAAAACTATTAGATCTCTCATTCATCCAGACAAGTAAAGATTTATTTTGTAAAATACTTTACATATATATTAATTTTTATTAAATTTTTAATATATTTATATTTTATATATTAGGTTTATAATAGTAGTGGAGCATGATCTGTCTGTTTTGGATTATTTATCAGACTTTATTTGTTGTCTCTATGGTGTTCCTGGGGCATACGGCGTTGTTACTATGCCCTTTTCTGTAAGAGAAGGAATAAACATTTTTCTTGATGGATTTGTTCCCACGGAAAATTTACGATTCCGCGAAGAATCTCTTGTATTTAAAGTAGCAGAAAGTGCAACTGAAGAAGAAGTAAAACGCATGAATCATTATGAATATCCTGCAATGACAAAAACAATGGGAACCTTTAAATTGAATGTTGAAAAAGGACAATTTACCGATTCGGAAATACTTGTTCTGTTAGGAGAAAATGGAACTGGTAAAACAACATTTATCAGGATGCTGGCTGGCAACTTAGCATTAGATGATGGCTCAGGTAAACTTAAATATAAGTATGCAAGATTATATGGTTCATTATTAATTATTTTTATTTATTAATTTAAAAAATCAAAATTTTATTTATTTAAAATTTATTTAAGATTTTACTTAACTTTATTTAAGACTTATATATATATATATAATAAAAGTAAATCTTTTGTATCATTTCTATGTATAAAAAATAGTTAAAGATGTAAAATAAAATTTTATTTACAAAAATCTTGCTTTTGAAAAAATTGAATTAAAAAATTGCCAGATATCTTTATGAATAATATCATTTTTGTGTTTTATACTTTTGGGAAACTTTTATAAAATATTTGATGAAAGATATAAAAGTCTACACATTATATATTTTATATAAAATAAAACGATAAAATTATTGCTTTGCAGAAAGTATTCCTCAACTTCATATCAGTTATAAACCACAAAAGATAAGTCCCAAATCTCAAGGTATTGTTAGACAATTATTACATGAAAAGATTCGAGATGCATATGTACATCCACAATTTGTAACTGATGTAATGAAGCCTTTAAAAATCGACGATATTATGGATCAAGAAGTGCAAAATCTTTCTGGAGGAGAATTGCAACGAGTTGCTTTAGCCCTTTGTCTGGGAAAACCAGCTGATGTTTATCTAATCGATGAACCATCAGCATACTTAGATTCTGAACAACGTTTGGTTGCAGCAAAAGTCATTAAAAGGTATTTAATAAGTATTTTTAATTGTGGAAAATGCGCAATATACATAAATAAATAAGAATTATAAGAATTGAACTTACATTTTAGATTTATATTACATGCAAAGAAAACAGGATTTGTAGTAGAGCATGATTTTATTATGGCTACATACTTGGCTGATCGTGTAATAGTATTCTCTGGTACACCATCTCTAGCAACTACTGCCCATAGTCCTCAGTCTTTATACAATGGAATGAATAGATTTTTGAAGCTATTAGGTATTACTTTTAGAAGAGATCCCAACAATTTTAGACCAAGAATTAATAAAAATCAATCAGTGAAGGTATGTATAAGTTTTATTAATATATGTAAGGTTTCTCATATATTTATTCGAGATTATATTTGTGAAGAATTTATTAAAAATTGCAATGTGTATATTTTTGCATACACATAGTATTTTTAACACACACACACACACACACACACACACACACACACACACACACACACATATATATATATATATATATATATATATATATATATAATAAAATCTTACACGTATATAATTTTAACTTTCTTTTATAGGATTTAGACCAAAAGAGGGCTGGACAATATTTCTTCTTGGAAGAATAAGTACGTTCTATTTTCTACAAGTTAAATGGATGGCATATATAAAATATTATTGAAGAAGTTTTTTAATCTTTATATTTTTTAAATGATATTCAGAAATAAACGTATAATGTATATCATAAAATATTAATGCTCTGTTTTATGGTATTCTGGAATTGATTATTTAACAGAAATATTATTCTCTTGTGGGAATAAATTATTTTACTCTGCAAATAATGCAAAATACGTACATAAGTTATAACAACAAGATAATAAAATGGATTATGTATATGAAAAATTAAAAACATTGATTTTGTACTAGTATATTTAAGCTATGTAATTCGCATGTATCCGATATGAAAATAAAAAATAGCTGTAGTAGTGTACAATGAAATCTCGAAATAGTGCAAAACATCCTTTCCACATTGTATTAAATCAGAGAGAAGACAGAGATATCATGATCATGACCTGCTTTTAGGTAATCTCTGTGAAAGGGATATCTAAATCTCCCTGGACATTAAAAACGTGAACTACAATGTCCACAAATGTTCTTAGAGGATATGTTATCATCTTTTTAATGTCCAGAAAGAGCGTATTACTTTCAGAGATCACCTAAAACGGACCATGATACCTGTCAGTCTTCTCTTTGATAATATAAATAATATAAATAAAAATATAAATACGTACGATCGCTTATTGATAATTTCATTAGTTTTATTTGTTTACGTTATCTCGCGTCTATCTACAGTTATTTATTTTATTTATTCAATAATTTACTTCATTTATTTATTTATTTTTTTTACGTGTTGGGCACTTTTTTTAATAATAATTATTTGCGGTTAACGAAATTTTATTTTTGCGTTTGGAGATTTAATATCATGAATACATACTCATGGTTAAAGGATTAAGAAACTCGCACATATGGCATATGACATATGATATAAATAATTATGTTAATTACTTACCATATATCTCATTGATCCGTCCATTATTTAAATCTTCTTTTTCTTTCTTGCTCACTTTGTTGTTTCTCGTGGCACTTGCACTCATTCAAATTCCTCATGGCACTCACTCGCGCAAATACTCGCAATTGCATTTAAAAAAGTAATTCGACAATATACGAAGCATATTGGATCACTACCTCAATTTACATAAATTATTATATACATATATGTATATATATTGCAATGAAAATTCTCGAAGTGCATATTTCGCGTAATTTATTCATTTAATCAAGTAAGAATCGTAGAAACAGAAATCTAAAATAATAAATTGTAGTTTTGATGTGAAATTGATTTTTATAAGAAATTATTAATGATATATATTTATAGAATACATAATTTGATCGCGATGCTTTATCTTGTTTTATTTTTCAATTATTATAAATTATTAATATAATTTTCAATTATAAATATAATTTAGATTCAAAACGCACAGCAAAACAAATCGAATCATAAATCGATATAATTAACATAATGAAAAGCTTCGTAATATATCAATCCTTCAACAAATATTATTTAATTAATCTGTATAATCTAAAACACTTCTATACGCTTTAATATTCCGTGTACAATATTAAAGTACGTAAAGTATTTCGACAATGAATGGACAATAACACGTTTGGCCTTGGCGGCGTATGACGCGCTGTGTTTACTAGTGTGGCTTTAATATTATTCAGTGATGCCAGAATACCCACGCGAGCAACACGCAATCGCGAGTGGAGGGGGTAACGATCATATGAGCCATTCAAGCTCCGTTACCCCCTCCATTCATTTCATCGTGTTGCTCGCGTGGGCATCATTGATACCATTCATACGGCAATATTCGAGGAGTAAGGTGCGAAATACTTTATATATTGTCAAATTTTCTCTCTAAGAATAAAATCGCGAAACATAATTTGCCATGATAATTATAATTAATACTTGCTAAACTTTTAATTGTAATTATTACGCGATCGAGAGTGCTATGCAAAGTGTCTTACGATCGTTGCGTACACTAATCTTAATTAATTAATCTTAATTAATCTTATTTTCGGGAGTGAATGTGAGTGCAATGAAGAAATAGCAAGGGAGAAGAAAAGCAAGTCTGAAAAACACTGGGCAACGTACGGAGCAACAATATGCGGTAAATAATTTATAAATTATTTATCATTTATATTTATCATTTATATTCAGATTATACACAGAGAAAAATGTATACTGTATTCAAATAAATATTATTTATTTTAACTGTATCGTAAGTTTGTATATCCGCACATATATCATAAGTTTACCACAAGCATTAAATTTAATTGAATATATTCTGAATTTTAGTAAGTGCAGTATTTTAGTCAAGAATATTAAATTAAAACAAAAATTTGGTTTGCTTATTACAAGAGCTGACGTAAAGGAAGTTTGATTTTTCTTTGATACAACTTTACAATATTCTTGAAGAGAAAATAAATTCTTCTTTTGAGTACATGATAATGAGATTTCCTAACACTTTTGATGAGTATATTTTAAGATTATTATCAAGAATATATTCGTTGTTGAAGAAAACTATTATTTAAAAAGGAAAAATAAACTGAGTAATCGCTTTTCTTGACAGTAGAATGATATTTTTCTCTGTGTATTATATATATCATTTATATATTAGATTTATATATATATATATATATATATATATATATATATATCATTTCTATTCAGATCATATTATATATTGCTTGTTCTTTTTTCATTTTCTCGGTAATGATTCTCCTTCCCTCTCTTTCCCTCTCTCCCCCTCTCTCTTTCTCTCTCATTCTAAATTATCTAAATTATTTAAATTTTTTAATTAAATTAATATAACATACATATGTATAAAATATTCTAGATTTTATTTTAATATACTCGAAATATTTATAAAATGTTCTCGTATTAATTAATACTTTTAGGTAGTAATATCTTATAAACTTCTTCACAATAATATGTTATTTAGATATTTTATGCATAAAGGGTCCTATGATGAATTGTTAAATAAATAATCAATTTTAATCAATAAATTAAAATACTTCTTAATTTAATATTCTGCGCGTGTGTATTTTATAGTACATAAAATATTTCGGCAACAAATTCATCAATAAAATCCTGACTTTGACTTCGTAAACAATAGCGCGTTGTTTATATGTTACGGTTTTACTATCATTTGCGAGCAGTAAGTAATAATGCGAAACATTTCATATATTAATGATTATATTAATATATTAATTAATACATAGTAATTAATATATAATAATATTTATTATATTATTATATTAACATTTTTGAGTAAAATGAAGCAAAAGAGACAATAATCGAAAGAATACAGTAAAAGATACTTCAGCAATTTATAATATTTGTTAAAAATGCTTGAAGAGACAAATTGCCACAAAAGGTATTCCAATGGACATCACAAGGAGAAGCGTTTCTACAGTTTTAGGATGAAGCAGTGCGACAGTTCATAACAATCCGAAGACTTCAAGAAAATAATGCATTAGACAGAGACACATAATAATACATATATATATATATATATATATATATATATATATATATATAATTTTATATTGTTAAGATAAGAAGGTAAGAAAGAATCAAAGACGAAACGTTTGTTATTTTTGTAGGTTTTTAGTTTGAAATAAGCAACAATTAATAAAAAGGAAGTGTTATTCCTTTCCTGCGCTCCAATTACCGCGCTGTGACTTTATGTGCCAATTTTGATTTAATTGATATAAAATCAATTTTTACGAGTAGAAATTACTTTTTATTGATATTTATATAAAGTCAAATATAATTTATTTTCAACATGTTATCTATTTTTCAATCATTTAAATACAATTCGGATTAAAAACGCGCACTAAACATCGAATGATAGAATCGTCTAAATAATTAACATAATGAAAATCTCTATAAAAAATATATTAATCTTTTAATAAATAATTATGTAATTAATCTACATAATCTAAAATATTTATGTACTTTAACATTCCGTGCATATACTTGTTACAGTACGTAAAATATTTCGATGAATGGACAATAACATTTTGGCGGCGTAAACAATAGCGCGCTAATGTTTACATGACTTTAATATTATTCGCCAGTGATACTCGAACAAAGATAGTGATACGAAATACTGTGTATATTATCGAATTAATAATTAAGTAATTATTGCATATTATGACTTTAATCAATCTTTCGATCTTATAATTCGTGTTAATATAATGTTAATATACATATATTATACATATATCAACAATAAAAATAGCATTTAACGAGTAATATTGAGTTTGGCTTGTTATAAATGTCGAATCATATATGTTCTTCGTGTTCTCTATCTCTTATAATATAATAAAGTGCATTTTTTGTATAATTATTCCACGATGAGACGCGCAAGATATCTCGCAATCATTCCATAATTATAATTAGTCGTATTTTCGAGTATGAGTGCCACGAAAAAAGGACAAACAAGAGAGGAAAATGAGATTGCAAGCATATAGGATAGGCAACATACGCGGAGTAATGAAATTGCACGGTAAGTGATTTATAAAAATTATTAAATTATTTTTCTTTTCTCACACGTTATGTAAATTAGTTTTTATTACATATCACTTTATTATAATGTTAAACGAATTCAACGGCATAATTTGCTAAAATAAAATATATTTTTAAACATATTAAAAGTCTTTGTTTTAGTTGTATTTTATTAATAAGTTATTAATAAATTAATATTTAATTCCACACATATTTTACATTTTCAATATACTTAATATACGTTCTAGTATTGTTATTAATATGTAGCTATATATTTGCTAAAAATTTACAATTATTTATTAATTCATAAATCTTAAAAAATAATTAAACTGTATAAATTTTCCTATCGAATATAAGTCTCAACATTTAATAATAAGTCGCACAAAAACTAATTTATATTGATTATATTGTGATTCATGACATGCAATAGTGTATGACAGATAATAGATTAGAATAAAAAAAAATAACTTCTTAAAAAATAAATCGATAACTTTTTGAAAAGATAATTTTTTTTTCAAAGTTATTAAATCGTGATGTTTAAAAAGATAATTTATATTAAAACATGATACAGAAGAGAGCACTAATGCATGACGACAATAATAACCGAAAAGAAATAATTTTTTTCTATCTAATGCAAATCGTGATATATAAAAAATTATTTCATATTAATATATGATGACGCAATAATAACAAAAAAATTTTTTTTAATTTTATAATCATTCGTAGGAGGAATCGAAACGATAAAATTGAAATTCACGTTAAGATTCTCAATAGAAGGAAACGGTTATTATAGTTCTAAAGTGCGTAGTTCCACGCTTCTCCTTCTTCTCTTACGTAATTTTTTCCCGTCATTCAAGTATCCTTCCCATCAATAAATACCGCTTTATATTCTTGTTGTGCTCAGTGCAGCGCTTAGTTCAGCTAGATAAAGAAAGCATTTTATTCGCAAGATAGTGAAAAAAAGAAATTCCAAATGTGGACCTATAATAGAATGTGTACCAGTAAAGCGCGTCTTGATGGTAAAGTTGCTATAATAACAGGTGCGAATAGTGGAATTGGTAAAGAGACCGCCAAAGATTTTTATAGGAGAGGTAAATATCGACTTTTAATTTTTACATTTTATGGAATACGTAATCACACATTCATATGCAATATAATTATAGAAACACTCTCACATAATTTTTGTTTCATATTTTTATAAACAATTTACGGAGTAATATTATATATACAAGACTTTTAAAAGATTTAAATGTTTCTTTTAAAGGCATTTAGATATTTTAGAGACACGTAGATGTCTCTTTTTTTGGCCAATTTGAAATCAATCATTCTAGTAAAAATATCAGTAATGCATAAATAAATATCCAAAAATAAAAAAAACTCTAGTAAAAAAATCTTTAGTATTAAAAAATAAAATAAAATAATTTCACTAATTCTGCTTACATGCGTGTATTTTCATAAATCATTTAAATAGATATAATTATTTCTTATAATATTTTAATAAAACAATAATACAGAATGTAAGTATATATATATATATATATATATATATATATATATATATGTTTATTTATTTATTTATTTATTTATTTATTTATTTATAAATAATAATTTTTTTAGGCGCAAGAGTGATTTTGGCTTGCCGGAATCTGGAAAAAGGAAAGGCTGCAGTGGAAGATATAAAAAAGAATCCAGATCCGAGGTAAGCATGTGAAATTATACTTAAGCTTATAATTATCGTTTTGATGTAAATTTATTCTAAAGAAAAAAAGAAAAGTAAAAAATTCGAAATAATAAGTTATGAATTTATTTATCATAGATATTTAGCAGTTCTATTAATTATTATAGCAGCTATTTTAATTATTATAGATAGTTTGATTTAAAAAATGAAAGTAAAATTCTGATTGATTTAAAAGATGAAAATAAAATTCTGATGGTTATATATATATATATATATATATATATATATATATATATATACATATATATACCCAGAGTTAGCACATATTCGTTTCAAAAATGTTTCACAAATGTTTCTTCGAAGTGTTTCATAACCAACTCTTGAAAACGTTTCTGATTGGTTAAAATATCTATGTGAAAAACATTAAGAGATATAATTCTTTTCTGATAAAAAAACGTTTAAAAAAGTTTAAAATATGTTTTTTTACGTTAAACGTTTGTTATATGTTCGTCATATTTAAAATACGTTTTTTTAACGTTAAACATTGTTTTCTCATGGAATTAATAAAATAATGCATTCATACGCACTCTCTAAAAATGAATCAGCATATTATCAAGGAAAACAGTAAATAGAATCGCTGATGCAGCAGTTATAAGTTATTACAGCAGTGTAAGTCAAGCAGTTATAAGTTATTATAGCAGTGTAAATCAATAATATTTCACTGAAAGAATTAGTAATTTTAACTATTTTAATCAGTAATATTAGATTATAATTTATCTTGTATAAAATTAAAAATTTTATTTATATTTACATGCATATTGAATATGTATCTTAAATGGATGATGATTTATTTTACTTCACTAGATAAACGAATTTATTTTACGGATTTATTTTATTTAAATAGATGAACGGATCATTTTTGTTTATTGGTCGGACATTTAGGAGTACTTATTCGACTTATAAAATCGATTTAATATCTGAAATTCCTCTATTAAAATTGTATCAGAAATTAAATCGAAGTAATACTTTTAATTTTATTTATCGCTCTGCAAGTTTTATATAGTTCTCATGACTAAAACTTAAGTACGAGAAAAATAGCGTACCGTAGCGTGTATTACCATAACGAACTAGCGATTACTGATTTTACAATGAAATTTTATTTCCACTGACTATAATTAGATATAAGAGTGAGATATAAGATAAAGTAACAAAAAATAAGCGTTTCTACTGGAGATCAATGAAATATTTGACTGTTTCTTAGTGATTTTATTCATATATTCATAAATAGAAATTAATACATATAGTTTTCGTAGTAATTATATATATATATATATGTATATATAATTTGAAATTAATTAAAAATTAATTAAAAATTAATTTTTATTTTGTCTATAGAAACGTGAAAAATACATTTACTTAATCGTACATTTTGTAATAAAATATTTATTAATCTGGACAGAAAATGGTGGAATGTACAATAATATAAAAACTATTTTACGGAATAGTATAGTAATATGTAAATTAAACTTAATTTTTGTATATTTTATATAAATACATATCTTATACATATAAATATTTTTCTATTTCATTTTTCACATTTTTTGTTTAAAATAATATTCTTAAATATTAGTGTTATTTCAATTTATAATTGATTTTTATTTAATGTAATATTAATATACAATAAATTAACAAACAAAATCAATGAAATAATAAATTATAGCTGAAGTAAGAATCTTGTAGGTAAAACTGCGAAGATTAATAAAAAATGTATAAGCATTATGTATGCATATGTAGGTTTTTTTAAGCATATAATTATAAATCATGACGCAAACGTTATTCTGACGTATATTTAAATTTAAATATCTATTATATTGGAGCTATCTAATACATACATGATAATGTTATATTTCAAGGTCTGAGTCTGTCCAACTTTTAACAAAGTGTAATCGATTTTCATAATCAACAAACATATCACCGCATTTTTTTACTTTTTTTTGAAGTTCACAAGATAAAGAGTTTAGCACAGTAAAAACAAATAAATAATGATAATGCAATATACACAATTTATTCTTTTTAAACTTACAAAAATATTTATATAATATTAAAAATATTTTTAATATTATAAAAATATTTTTATAACTTTTTAAAATATCTATTACATGTATTTTCTTTTCTCTTTTTTTCTATATTTTTTATGCATAATGGCAAAGTTTGATTATTTTATTCAGATATATATATATATATATATATATATATATATATATATTATATATGCAGAATTGGGAAGTAACGCGAGTTATTTATAACGTTATTATCGTTACTTTTTTTCCATAATGAGTAATTGTTAATTTTTTTTGTCTGTAGCGGTAATGATAACGTCGTTACATTTTTACAGTAATCGTAACGAAACCGTAATTTACCGTAATTTTTATCGTTTCTTTAGTTATTTTTATTTAATAAATCAGCATGAATAGTTGTAATATTGAATATACGCAGTTACATAGTAAGTGCTTATGGATATTTTGATTCTACATGATCAATAATAGAAATCAACGAGCTTAGTGTAAGTGTAAGTGTATCCAATAATACGACCGTTTACTATGTATTACTGACTAAATAACAGTGTAATTGGTTGGATACAAAGGTGAAAACGAATCACATTTTACTGCTATTTAATCACTGTAAATAAAATATATCTATATGATATGACATTGATCAATTCAATCGTAATTCTATAATTCCTGATATCTTAGTAATTAAAAAATTTATTTGTATTGCAAAATATCTTGTAAATATTTTGAAAAATTATATATGCAATTTTTGGTACCGATAAATTTAAAATTTCTAAATTACAAATGGAAAATTCAATATTTTGGAATCACAGTGCATATATTGTACATGAGTAAATTATTTTTGCTATCTTTATTGAATATAGTAACATTTTTAAGAAATGATAAAGAAATTCCAAACGTCACTGATGCCCTGAGTTCAATTACGGATTATTATGTCACATTATTTCATTCAAGAAAAAATAAAAAGTATAAAATTAATAAGAATCGAACAAAATTGGTTTACAAAATATTCTTTACAAGTGATTTATAAAATATACTTTACATTCCTTAATTTTATATATCACATTTAGGCATCCTATTGATCAAAAATATTAATTTTATAATAGTTTATATAGACAAATAGAAAGAAAAGATTCTTAGAAAACTTTCTGATATTTAAATATATATAAATCTATGTAAATAAGATATTTATTTTATGAAAATTCTTTTACGAAAAATTAAAAATATGTAATTTATAATTATTTTAAACTACGCTAACATTCTATATTTATAATTAAGTATATAATAAATTTTTATTAACATTTAGCACAGGCAAAAAGTATAACGATAAATTAGGCGAACTCGTGATCTGTTCATTGGATCTCACTAACTTAAAGAGCGTAAGAGAATGCGCTAGGAAGATTTTGTCAGATGAATCAGTTATTCATATATTAATAAATAATGCCGGTGTAATGATGACTCCGTATGAAAAAACCAAGGATGGATTCGAGCTGCAACTGCAGTCCAATTATCTCGGTCATTTTCTTCTGACATTATTATTGTTGCCGAGAATACAATCATCCGCTCCTGGCTGCAGAATAATCAATGTGTCATCAATTTGTCACCGCGGTACGTATTAAGAATAAAACATAATACAAAAATAAAATACAAGAAATAAAAGATAAAGTATTTTATTATTAAAATATAATATCTCGGTTTTTATCTTCTTTTTTTATTAGCCGAAAAAAGAACAAAATTCTTTTTATTACTTTTTTTACTAATATATTATATATAATATTAATGTATAATCAGATAATTACATATTAGGTAATCCGTTATTATCATTGCAGTTGGTAAAATATACTTCAATGATATAAATCTAGAAAACTCGTATAGTCCTATGAAGGCATATGGACAAAGCAAACTAGCGAATATATTATTTACCAAGGAACTTGCACATCGATTGAAAGGTGAATAGAAAAGTGAAATACAGATATACACAATGTAAAAGAAATTACAATTACTCACGTTTAAATAATAAATTATTTAACACGTTAAATGCCATGTGCATGAAAAAGTATACACGCTAGTTTTGTCTTTTAAAAAGAAAAGGTTAAGAAATGAGAATAACTTAAAAATAAATAATTTACAAAAAATGTAATTTTACTGTGTAATAGTCCTAAGTACATCATTCTTAGGAAAATTAATAAAAAAAAGTGATGTGGCCTGAGGGACCTTTTTCCAAAAATACCCGCGACAGTTAACGTATTAAAAATTAACTTACTCTTACTACTCTTTTGATATGATAAAGTTATTTTACATACTATATATTGTGCCAAAATGACATTTTTTAATAGAAAATTTGCATATAGTTCCAGTTGTAATCTAATCCAGTTGAAATATAAATTTTAAAATATGAATTTTATTTTTTCAGAAGCTAGGATTAATGGAATAAACGTGTACTCTTTACATCCCGGCGTTATAAGAACCGAATTAAGCCGATATTATAGTAGAACGATAATTCCAGGTGCAAATTTCATCTACCGAAATATTATGCGACCATTCATCAAAAATCCGGTACAAGGAGCACAAACAACGATACATTGTGCGGTTGATGAAAAAGTAGCTAATGAGACCGGTCTTTATTATGCGTAAGAGCAAGCCATACGACATAAAATCTTTTTTATGAATTACAATAATACACAAATGTCAAAGAATTTTTTTCTTGTAATTTTTTTTTATTTCTAAAATCTATTTCTAAAATCTATTTTTAATAAATTTATATATGTTGTTACTCACTCGTTCACTCACTCTCTCTGTCTGTTTCTCTCTCAAAATTATATTTTTTTTAATAGAGAATGTCGCGTGTCCAGCCCACAATGGAGAGCGAGAGATGACCAAATATCCAAGAAGCTATGGGACCTTACTTGTCGGCTATTGCATTTGGAACCTGATGAAAATTTTTCCACATTTTTGCAAACTGTTTCACGCCAACTTGCTGAATAATGTTATTCGTATAAAATCGATTCATAAAGTAATAAATATAATTTCTTATCTTTGATAAATATTTACATTTATAATATATACTATATATACAAAAACATGATATATACGATAAATATAAATAGTTAAAATATAGATACGGGTTACATGACTTACATGTGTGTCTCTGTATGAATAAATATTTTTAATATTTTAATAATAAGTTAACTCTACGCATATAACATTTAATATGTTAAAATATTATCTTTAAATCTTTATATCTTTAAAATATTATTATTACTAATAAAAAATAACAATTTTTTATAAAAATAAAAAGTACGTTTTAAATAATTTTAATATATAATCATGACATAAATATTTAATATAATTAATTTTACTATAAAAATTGAATTGTGTATTTTCTGTTAACAAAATCATTTTACCTAATCGACGAATTGTTTTTTCTAAAGATTTCTAATTTAATTGTACTTAAAAATATAATTATATCTAATATATATACATATATGTGATTTTATATGATTATGATGATTTATATATCATTAATTCGTTCGTTTACTGCTACACGACGCTATCTATCTCGTAAATTTAATCATGCGAATTATATAAAGCTTCCAAAAAGAGTGACAAATACGATAAAAATATTTTGTTTGAATTTAATTTCTGATACAACCTCGGTGGAGTAACTTCAGATATTAAATTGATTTTAGCAATCGGACAAATAAATATGCGGCAAATAAATGGATTCTTATGATTCGTATATTATACAGCATATAATACGCGTATCAGTTGTATACAGTAACACGCATTGCTGTAGCGAATGATTTCAGTCTCGTGTAAAGATCGTGTTGCTCTCTTACGATTTAATAAAATGTGTATTTTATATGATTATTTCGCGATCGAGTCTCGTGCAAAGTGTCCTATGTATTCGCTTAATTATAATTAAATCGTACTTTCGTGGGCGAGTAAGAAAACAATACCACGAGAAGAAACAATGACGAGCAAACAACGAAAAATATACAAGAGAGGAAAAGAAAGTCTGAAAAAACATCAGGCAATGTATAGAGTACATACACATGTGCAGTAAGTAATTTATACAAATTATTTGTCATATTTATGTTAATTTCAAAATGGATATGTGTTGCTTGTTTTTTTTCATTTCGTCTGTAATTATTCACATTGTAAATTATCCTATAATATAACGTATATAAATGTCATAATACATAAAATATATGTCGTAATATATATATATGTCAAAATATATAAAATATTTTTGCAACAAATTAATAAAAATATCGCGTCCGATCTTTAAAATCCATTTGAACTATAAAAAAACACGCAATAAAACAATTGAATTATATACGCAAATAATTAGCATAACGAAAGGCTCCGTGATAAATTGTTTCATAAATAATCAATTTTAATCAATAAATTAAAATACTTCTATAATTTAATATTCCGTTAGTGTATATTTTACAATGTATAAAATATTTCGGCAACGTATTATCGATAACACGATGTTTGACTTTGGCAATATAAAATATAAACAGTAGCGCGCTATGTTTCGGTTTTGTCATCATTCGCACAGTGACTCTAGAGTAATAAAGTAGTGATGAGAAACGTTTCGTATATGGTAATTTTTTTACTAAACATGATTATGATTAGAATCAGAACATAATTTGCTATAACTATTAATAAAAATTAATTAATTAAAAGTTAATTAGCGTCATGAAATTATATCGTAACGATAAATCTTTATCTTATCATAATCATTCATTACTGTGATTAAAAATTGAAACAGGGAATACAGAAAAAAGAATAAAAGAATTAATTATATTATCCTTCAATCATTAATGCTTATTATAATAATATTTCCTTAACAATATTAGAATGAAATATATTTCAACAAATGCTTTATATTTTCTCAATCCTTGTTAATTAAACAATATACAATTTAATCGAGAATCGATAAAATGATAGGAATACAAGATATTAAATAATCACTTCGATCATTGTAATCTCTTACAGACAATAATTATTATTTTAATATTTATTATTTTAATTTTATTTAGAGTCAAAAATATTTCACCCATGTTACTTTGTCGTACTACTTGACAATCTAAATGTAATTTGCATTATGAGAGAACACAAAGTAAAACAATCGAACACACAATTACAGATGCAAATAATTAACGTAACGAAATGCTCCGTGAGAAATTGTTTAATTAATAATCAATAAATTAAAGTATTTCTGTTATTTAATATTTCGCGTTAGTGTATATTTTATGATATATAAAATATTTCAACGAATTGCCGATAACACGGTGTTCGGCTTTAGCAATATAAAAAATATAAACAGTAGCACACTATACGTTATGGCTTTGTCATCATTCGCACGATGACTCTCGAGTAGTGAAGTAGTAGTGAAAAACGCTATAAAAAAAGTTATAAAATTTATATATTATATTATATATAAAATTATATATAATATAACCCTCCCATGGGGTACACCTTGTCGCGGTGGGAGGGCTTAGTACCTGGACGGTGCCTTGAGGTTTATCTTAAATTTTTCAATTTATGATAAATCTTAAGGTGCCTGAATGGGAAGCTAAGTACCCTTTCGCGTCGTCGGTGCCGTCAACGTGCCGCGGACGGCAAGCGCTTCGTCAACGCGTCGCGTTAAGTATTAATTAGGGAGTGCCGTTAAAGGTATATACATATTAAGTATATGCATCGCGCGATCAAATATAAAATTTTTAATCGCATCGAAATAGTGCGGGAGTGCCGTTCAGTATCGCGCGTAAAATAAAAAAAATAGCGATATAAAAATATCGCTCGCGAGTGCGGAAGTGTCGTTCAGAATCGCGCGCCAACAACATGAGAGGAGAAGGAGGCCTGGTAGAGGCATCGTGCTCCGGCAACTTTCTGGTAAGCAATTTATTTATTTGTAATTATATATTAAATATTAAATATATTTATTATAATTTAAATTAAACAATTAATCGCAACAATTAATTTGATGTTTTTATTTATATTTTTATTTGTATTTTAAATAAGAGAGAATTAAAGAAAAAGATTTTTAAATTAAAGCTATAATCTTGTAAAGGTGTAAGCTTTTATAAAGTTATAAGAAAATTATTAGTAATGTTTTTTAAAATTTATAGAATTATTTATTAATCTGCTATTATTATATGCATCGAATATAAAATTCAATGTATACAATAATTTTTGAAATATTAATTATTTTGAGCGCTGCTACATTGGAATCTTCTTTTGTATGTTATAGATTGATGCAATAACCCTGATGAGCTGAGAGGAGGAGCAGGCCTAGGAGAGGCATCCTGCACCAGCGGAACAACCTGATGGTGAATATTATTATTTATATATTAATTGTTATAAATCGTTAACTTGTTATAAACGAACAATAATTCGATCTTATTATTTAAATGAATTAAAAAGAAAGATTTTTATAAAAGTCATAAAATTTCTGTTTAAAAAACAGTTTCAAAAATTTATAAAATTTTTCCATGTGTGATTATCTGCTTATTATTTTACATGTCAGATATTAAATTCCGCGCGATAAAAATTTTTTAAAATATTAATTGCATTTTGTGAGCATTATTATAATAATATAATACAAATATAAATGAATTTTATATTTGTATGTTACAGACAACTAGCTTCGATTACAACAACTCCGCTGATGCGCATCAGTGCCGGTGAGTGAAAAAAACTTTTATTTAACTTAAGGTAACGGATTCGTAGAAATTGCAGATGTAGATGTAAATGAAGATTGTAGATTGTAGATAAATCCGTTGCCTTAAAATGGATGAGCTAGGATAGATTAAATTAAATAAATTAAATTAAATAATTAAATTAAATTAATTAAATTAAATAATTTTAATAAGTTTTTTTGACTTATGCTTTACATCTATTGCGAAAATATATTAAAATATTAATTTAAAAAAGGAGAGATCAAGAAAACATTTTTTTTTAAGATTTTGTCTAATTTATTAAATGAAGGACACCCATTAATAATTATCAATTTTATCAATTTTTGATGCTAATTTATTCTTATAATACGCACTTATTTTCTAATTGCTCATAGCTTATCCATCGTAGAATTTGTTTGTAGATATCGTTTTTAAACTTTATTTTAACTTAATATAAAGCCAAATGATTAAATAATTAAATAATTTGTAATATCATAAATGTAATATCATAAAAGTTATACATACACATGAATTTTATATTTTATTAGAAAATATAATATAAAGAAATTTGTAGTAATTTGGCTTTATTTTGAGTTAAAATAAAATTACATTCAAATATTTAACGAACGATCGTAAACTCGAGCGATCGTTACGATGAGCGTGAAATATTTACGCTCATTATCACCGGTAATTAATCGACGATAATATTTAATAAAAGAAGGAGTGTTTATTTCTTTTTTCGATCTCTGATTAGAGATCGAGCAAGAAAGTGGCCAGGATCAACGAAAGGTAAATTCAACTGGCCTGAAAAAAAGATTTACGTACAATAGCACGTAATGTCGGACATTTATTCACGCGGTTAGGACACGCGGTTAGAAAATGTAATTAGGGCACGTAATTTAAAATATACGTGATTAGAGATAGGCTCGAATAATTTCATTTAATCAAGAAATAAGATTGTTAGGGTTATCAAGTGATTATTAAGATTTTTTTAATTTTCCTTTCAAGAAATAGAGGATTGTTAGAACTATGATGTGATTATTTTAGGTGATTAATATATTATGTATCTTTTAAAGAATCAGGAAATGTAGGTTTAAATAATATTAGGAAAAACAGATCAATAAATATTTCAATAATTATAATTAATAAAAAAAGTATAAGACTCGAAATATAAAATTGAACAAATCAGTTTTAATGGCAATACGAGTTATAAGTGTTGATCTTATAACACAATTATTTATTATACAATCAAATAAGTATGGAACAAATTATAAAGAAAAGTTAGCGAACGTTTCGACCCTATTCTTGGGCCATCTTCAGCACAAATGTGATGATGTGATAAAAAACAATAACAAAAGGTTTTATATCGGAGTCAATTACAAAGTATGCCGTCTAAAGTAATAATAAATGCCTCGGTATCTCTTATTTTGACGATGCCTGTATTAAAATCAGTCAAATTTGTCAAAGAAAAAATTATTTAAAATTAAAAAACAAAAAGTGA
Source organism: Camponotus floridanus (assembly GCF_003227725.1). Classification (NCBI taxonomy): domain Eukaryota; kingdom Metazoa; phylum Arthropoda; class Insecta; order Hymenoptera; family Formicidae; genus Camponotus; species Camponotus floridanus. The sequence continues at coordinate 278,208 of NW_020229303.1, forward strand.
AATAAATTAAATAAATAATGTAAACTAAAAATAAATAAAAAAATAGAATAATGTAAAAAAAAAGGATTGTTAGGGCTATTAGGTGATCATCAAAAATAAAATAATGTAAAAAAAGGGATTGTTAGGGCAATTAGGTGATCATTAAAATTTTCTTAGGAAGGGACAAGTATGACAAGTGATGATAATTTTTGATGTTAATACAAAGGAATACAATAAATCATAATAATCCAAGAACTCGAAGAAGAGAATATATTGGATAGAAATGCATAGTAATTGGAAATTGAAAGACAGTATGCATACAACCTATTTATTAATAGTAATACTATTTTGTAATTATATTAAATTTTATAATTTAGTACATTGTATTATATGAAGTATTAAGCATAAAAGTTATGCTGGTATGAAAATTATAATAAAAATATATAAATAATGTTAGCTATATTAGAATGGAACATATGAATTCTTTATATTTTATATAAAGAAGGAAACATTTAAAATATTTTGCAACTATCTATATCTATATTTGTTGAATCTTAATTATAAATCCTTCATAAGAATCAGCGATTAATTTAAATAAAAAATTCTATACATGTATTATTAATTAAATTTTTAAATAATTAAAAAAATGATTGATGAATATCAAAGATCAAATTACTGTTAAAAAGACTTAAGGAAATTTATAGAAATACGGTTAAATATGTTGTTTAACTCTACAGCAGGCATTTTGTTTTTTGTAAATAAAAATATAAATATGACAATGAATATACATATAGAAACTGAATATATATAGCACTGGTGTTATCGACATTTTGTGCGCATAGCACGGAACACAATCCGAAATTGTCCATTACATGTTACCCACTGAAAACATTCGTGGATATTGACTTCGTAGTTCATATGCACGTTTTTATATCCATAGAGAGCGCATAGCTTTCTAAAAGAGGACCGTCGCGATTTCGCTAATTCACTTGTAATCGAAAGGCAACATAACCCTCCTATACAACGATAGAATTGTCAATCTCTCCATCAATTTTGCGAAAAATAAATGCGTGTTGTTTGAATAAATAGACGATTTAATAAACTCAAAGATGCCGGATCATTTAGGAGAAGATATGCGAAAAGTGAAGAATGAGGAAGAAAAGGAAGAGAAGGAGATAAAATGTGAGTTGTAGCTCTCTCTGATTCTTTTATGTCACATTCACTATGTCATCTTATTTTCTAAATACTGTTCTTTGAATTTTCAGCATTGGATGAAGGCGATATTGCTTTATTGAAAACTTACGTGAGTTTAATTATTGTTAAAAGAATTTTAAAATTAGATATGATTCAGAGACGAGTACATTAATCGTATCAAAATGTCATATTTTAAAAATTAATATTCTTCTAAATTTCTAGTACATTAACATATGCAATAATAATTTTTATAATAAGCAGGGCCAAGGACAATACACAAAGAGTATTAAAGGTGTTGATGAAGATATACAAACTATCATTAAGCGTGTAAATGAATTGACTGGCATCAAGGAATCGGATACTGGTTTGGCACCACCAGCACTTTGGGATCTAGCAGCGGATAAACAAACTCTGCAGAATGAACAACCATTGCAAGTGGCACGCTGCACTAAAATTATAAATGCAGATTCCGACGATCCAAAGTATATAATAAATGTGAAGCAGTTTGCGAAATTTGTAGTTGATTTAGCTGATTCTGTCGCACCAACTGATATAGAGGAAGGTATGAGGGTAGGAGTGGATCGTAATAAGTATCAAATTCATATTCCACTCCCATCCAAAATTGATCCTACGGTAACGATGATGCAAGTAGAAGAGAAGCCTGATGTTACTTATAGCGATGTTGGTGGCTGCAAAGAGCAAATCGAAAAATTGAGAGAAGTTGTTGAAACGCCATTATTACATGTTAGCATATAATCATATTTTCTTTTAGCAATTTTTTTTTCTTAATAAAGTGCCAAAAATAAATAATAAAAATTAATTGCAGCCAGAAAAGTTTGTTAATCTGGGTATTGAGCCACCGAAAGGTGTTTTACTGTTTGGACCACCAGGTACAGGAAAGACTTTATGTGCCAGAGCAGTGGCTAACAGGACAGATGCCTGTTTTATTCGTGTGATTGGTTCAGAATTGGTCCAAAAGTACGTTGGTGAGGTAAGTCAAATCTCACGTAAAAATCCAGTTATAAAACTTTATATATAAATTGCGATACATGACAATTTAATCTTTCGCAGGGCGCTAGAATGGTAAGAGAACTATTCGAGATGGCGCGAAGTAAGAAGGCTTGCTTAATCTTCTTCGACGAAATCGATGCCATCGGTGGTGCCCGCTTCGACGATGGTGCCGGTGGCGATAACGAAGTACAACGTACTATGTTGGAACTGATCAATCAATTAGACGGGTAAACTATCTTGGTCTGAAAATCGTATGATTTAATTTTTCACAATTTATTTATAAATGAGTTCATCATTGTTTTAGATTCGATCCACGCGGCAACATAAAGGTTCTAATGGCGACGAATAGACCGGACACGTTGGATCCCGCGCTGATGCGACCGGGTCGTTTAGATAGGAAGATAGAATTTGGCCTGCCGGATCTCGAGGGACGCACGCACATCTTCAAGATCCATGCGCGCTCGATGAGCGTTGAAAGGGATATTAGATTCGAGCTGCTCGCACGTCTCTGTCCCAATAGCACAGGTGCTGAAATTCGATCCGTTTGTACCGAAGCTGGCATGTTCGCGATTCGTGCACGACGCAAAGTTGCCACGGAGAAAGATTTCCTCGAGGCGGTCAATAAGGTCATCAAGTCGTATGCCAAATTTTCCGCGACACCCAAGTATATGACTTACAATTAGAACGTACCCACGATCCGTTCAATTTTCATGCCTCATAAGTTAATATTAGCGAGATATAAATCTTATAATTATTTCTATTGCTGTCTATCTATTAAAGATAATCAAGAAACTCTATTAGATAATTAAGAAACAATTTCGTTCTAATAAACTATTGTTTCTCATACAAAGATCTTCGAGAGTATAATTGTAATCCCAATATCTAGATTTTCTACGTGCATAAGTCTTCGAATTTTATTTTAATCGGCTTATCAGGTAAATTTATTAATAACGATAGTGAACCGAGGGATTCTCCACACCATGTAAACCGCAGATTTCTGCATATCTACAAAGAATATGTTAAATTATGAAATTGCGTACTACGATATCTCTTTAGTGTATAGCTTTTAATATTTTAAAATACGTACCCGAAGTAAGAGGACTTGCAAGTTCTGTTCCGCGAATCGTCTCGCGATACACGATCGTGGACCGTGACCAAAGGGCAATACTATATATGGATTTATAGATTTTTCTTTTATAATTTTATCTGTTCCATTACTATCGCGTAACCATCTTTCTGGTATGAACGAATTTGGTTCGTCAAAATATTCAGGAAGTCGACAAATTACTTGGTTTTGCGTGACAACGACAGTCTGAAACATTTAAAATATATTTTCTCTCCACACAAAAAGAATTTCTCTTAAATATATATATTTTTTAAATAAAATATTTAATTTTATATATATAAGCAAAATATAATATTACCCCTCGGGGAACGCGATATCCGCTAAGAATCACATCGGTTTGCAGAATACGGCCTATTCCTACGGAGATAGGATTCATGCGAAAAGTTTCCTTTATTACAGCTTTAGTGTATATGGCGTTTCTCAAAGTCTCTGCTGTTATTGGAGAAGTACGATTTATTAATAAAGCCGTAGCTTCCGATCTTAGCTTTTCTTGGACATCTGTATTTCTTGCTAGATGATATAAAGCGAATGCCGTGCTATATGTCGTCTAAAACGAAAATCGCATGTTCCTTGTTACACTTTTGTTGTCTGTGGTAATTAGATTTATTTAGAAAATTAATTCAGGAATTAATTTATTTTAATTCTACGTATAAGATACATAATTAATTCTGAAACACTCTTACGGTATCCACGCCAGCGAGCAAGAAGTCACATGCCATGCCCACAATATCCTTGATATCTAAAGTTTTATTTTTCAAATACTGCTCGAGAAGCGATTGTTTTCGACAAATTGATGTGTCCTGATTTTTCTGAGTAACCATTTCCAGCGCTACTCTGAAAGGCAATTGAAAATTATAATAAAATTGCGTATGAATAGTGAAATTTTAATAGAGATTGATTTCACAATTGTAATGGTCATAAGTAATACAAAAAAGTAGTACATCTTTTTATGAAAAGTTTAAATTAAAATAAAATTATCTGCATATATTTTCTTGTCATCTCTTGTTCACCTTTTTTTATTTAATTTTTTAGTCTCCTTTTGAAAATAAAATATTCATGAAAAAATTCAATTAATTTTTATTCATTGATAATGCCATATATTTCATCTATTGCATATGCAATTTTACTTCCCAGCAAACACAGAATATTGCAGCAATATTACGACAATATTATAACATTGCAGTAATGTTGCGGCAATATTACAACATTGCAGCAATGTTGTTGCAATATTCTGTGTTTGCTGGATTATATTATTGCCTTTTTCGAAAAAAGATGATGTAAATATAAGATTAATTACGACGATATTTGTATATTTAAATATTATTATAATTAATTTTTATAAACTTACTCTTCCATATAATTTTGGGCTTTGCGCATTTTTTTGTACAATGGTGTTTCGAAAAATCGCCAAAGCATTGGACCGTTGTCTAGTTTCAAAATTGCGCTGTTTGTTGTAAATGCTGCATTGATAAGTCTTGAACTCCGGGACTTTTCATGTCTTTCTTCTTTTGATAAGCTCTCCATTTTTATGTCAAAGACAACGAGACACATCACTGCCATTATATAAACAAAGTAAATTGTAAACAAAATTTATATTCATTGGAGAATCAGTTAGCTTATATTTTACGTGCTCTTATTTTAATATGAATCGCTTTAAACTAATTAATTAGTAGTTTTTTCATAAATGAAATATAATTCGCCTTAATAATTTTAATAAAAATCTTACATTCAAGGAAAAGACGCGAGAATAACGGCAAGAAATCATCGGTTTTTTCACGGGAACAGAGCCGTACGAATTCCTGAACAACGAGATCAGTATCCTCCAAATAATCGATGACATTTTGTGGTTTACTAAGGACCTTTTGAAATTCACGGCGTAATCTCCACCATTCAGTGCCATTTCTAATTAAAAAATTAAATTTTTGCATGTATTTTTAAAATTATTAGCGGAACAATTCTACCTGGCTCTGTAGACTTTTCTTATATTACATGCGAAATTTTGTAAAAATCATAAAAATTCTTACGTGGCTATAAGACCTCCACTGTTGTAGATGTTACTTCTGTCTTTTCTATACTTAAAAAGTGCCAGGTGAGATCTTCTTTTGGGATGTAAACCCGCTTCGGCTTTGAAAATTTTCGCGATATCTTCCGGTCGAAACACCCATACCACTGATTCACCTGGTACTATTTCTTCTCGCACTAAAGGTCCGTATCGCTTTAGTTTCAATAAACCATTCGTATGCATTTTAACGAAACTGTATTCACCTACGTCATTGACGGTTAATAAAATTAATTTATTATAAAATTATAAAATGGAAAGATATATATTTATATTAAATGTAAGAAAAAAATATAAAGTAAAAATCGATAGAATTAAAATGGGAGTCCCATAATTCAGTAGAAATAGAAAAAAATAGAAAAAAATATAAGTTTCGCGCTCCTATCACAAATTTAATTTTGAAAATTTATAATCCAACATCATAATAATACTATTCTTACCGATAAAAGGCAAATATTTATACAACGTGCCAATAATGGGTAAAGATCTCGGTCCTGGAATGTCTTCAAAAGGTTTCGGTTCGATTTCTTCAACATGACTTGAATCAGTCGCACAAGATCGAACGTACAATTTCTTAATCACTCCGCTTCCTATACATTGTTTCACTCGCATGTACATTATTGTCCTATTTGTTTATCAAATATATATTTTACACGTATATATATTAAGTAAATAATGTTGTCGCCAAATGTTACACTTTTTGAAGGAGAACTGTAAATAGATCACCAGAGCGAAACAGGTTTCAGAATCTGTACAGCCTACCTGAAGTCTCGACCGGTCAATGATTTTCTACCTCTCGTTCTTTACTTCTCCGCCTTTCGTCTAATCTTCCAATCTCGTTCTGAATCGTTGGCATAAATTTGATGCTAGAAAGATAAAACCTGCATATCGTTTTTTAATATTGCTTTTAAGGAAACATGAGCGTACTGACGTATATTGCTGACTGCTAACGCTGACTCTTGTAACTTTAACGAAAGATTCTCTGACACGATATTAAATATTTACTTAAATATTAGCTGCCCATATAGGACTCGAAATATCTTCTACTTTAAATTTATCTTCTACTTTATCTTTGATAGAGAATATAAAAACTTGTATTCACATGTAAAAGTCTATAAAAGATACTATTTTAAATAAAAATAAATGTTCATGTGTGAAAATTGTCGCAAAATTGTCGTACGAATTTAATATAAATTTACTTTGCTAAAATAGCAACAGTTTAGAATATCGTAAAAGAAAGTTTAAAATCAAAATATTTATATAATAAAATTTAAAAAGTATGTAATAATACTCTTATTAAAAATTTACAATAAATAAATCATTCCTTTTATTTAATATTACTTTTAAACAGCTTTAAATTTTGAGTAAATAAGAAATTAAGAATTTTATACATATATATAATGGAATTTATTGTTAACGATATTTACTATATATATATGTATTTTATCAAAATTATCATATAATTTTCTTTTTTCTTTTCATTTTTTTTAGCACTTGACAGCGATAAGTTACAGTAAATATAAGTACCGTTAACAATAAATTCCATTTCGCACTGAAGAATCAGATACTGCACCTTTCTCCTGTACCGTTTAATCCTCGTTCTTGCTGTGTTCGCACACTGTGTTCGCAAACATTTCGACTGACTGATCAATAACAAAGTTTGATTAAATGTTGCTTTGGAGTGGATTTAATTATCAAGCATAACGAATTTATTGAGACAGATAGTGACAATTGCGTTTAAAAAAACTGTGAAGTAGCAATTGAAAACTAGGTAAAAGAAACATTGCAAAAATGTGGCTGTTCCACAGTCAGTGCACAAGTAAAGCGCGTCTCGTAGGCAAAACAGTGGTTATAACAGGAGCGAATACTGGAATCGGCAAGGAAACTGCCAGAGATCTTTATAGGAGAGGTATTTTTATATTTAATGCAGTTTATAATTTTTTAAATTTTAACAAATGCACAGCTTTTTGAAAGCTTTTTGAAAGTTTTATAGTTTTTTTGAAATTTATTAAATTAAGAAAGAGAGAGAGAAAAGAAAAATTAATCACATTTTAATATTAAAATTAATTAAATATGATTAAAATATAAAAATATGATTAAATATAAAAATTAATAAAATATTATTAATTTCTCTTTCATATTAAAATATTTAAATATTATTAATTTCTCTTTTATATTAAAATATTTAAATATGATTAATTTCTCTTTTATATTAAAATTATTTAATATTAAAATTTAATAGTTTAATCAATTTTACAAAATTCTTTATTATTTCATATATTTTAAATAATATGTATGCCATACACAACAACGCACATATTTTGCGATTAAAACATTATAACATAATTAGAAGAACCGTCAATATTTAAAAATTAATCAGATCCTTCTTAATCAGATATTTAATATATACTTCATATTGTTTATGTAGTTTCGGAAATCTTTCAAAAATATAATTTTCATATCACATTTTTAACGAATTTTTAAACAATTTTATTTTAGTTTATATCTCGTATTTAATTACTTATTAATATAGTTACATAAAATATACGTCATTATATGTAATCACTAAAGAACAAATGACTATTAAAAAACATAGAGAATTTTAGTTTCTTTAGCCTATGTCTTTATGAATATGACATTTCTTTCTATAGGTGCAAGGGTAATTTTAGCCTGTCGAGATTTACAAAGAGCAAATGATGCACTAGAAGATTTGAAAAAAAATCCACCTTCAAGGTAAGAATAATCATATAATTTAATCATCATATAATTTGATAAACATAATTGTTATTAAAACATCAAATTTTTAACATTTTTTTAGATTGTTTAATATGATTTTTATAATTATAATTTGTTAATTAATAAGCTAATGATGTATATTTAAAATCAATATTTAATAATTAACAATAAATAATTACAAAATAATTATAATTGTTGTTTATGAGATAATGCAACAATTTCCAGAGCGGATAGAGAACAATTTCAAGGTAATCCAGGTGAATTAATGATTTATCGATTGGACCTCTCTAGTCTAAAGAGTGTGAAAGAATGTGCTAGAAATTTGCTGACAAAGGAATCGGCTATTCATCTGCTAATAAATAACGCCGGTGTGATGATGTGCCCGCAACAAACAACCGAAGATGGATTCGAGTTACAATTACAGACAAACTACATCGGTCACTTTCTTCTGACGCTTCTGCTATTGCCAAAAATGCGGTCTTCTGATCCTATCTGTAGGATATTGAATGTGTCATCGCGTATTCACATTTGTACGTAAATTTAATAAGTTATGTATAACTTATCTTAAGTATATAATTTAAATGTAAATATAAGTTTAATGATATAAGCAAAAATTACTAATGAGCAATAATTTTATATAAGATTTTAATGTAAAATATTATAACGTTAATCTAATAATTAATATCTAATAATAAAAGAAAATAACTGATATATCATGACTATTAATATATTGCAGTTGGTGCTATACATGATGATTTAAATTTGAAAGAATCATATACGCCTCTTAAGGCTTATATGCAAAGTAAATTAGCGAACATATTATTTACCAAGGAACTTGCTCGTCGATTAAAAGGTAAATGATAAAGCTTATTAGATGAAAAACTGAAATTATACACTGAGAAAAATAACCGATGAAAAGATAACGAACGGATATTATCCGATTATTAACCGATCACTTTAATCGAAAAAAAAAGAAACCGATCAGATATCCAATCAGAAAATATCAATCGATCGGATATCTGATCAGAAAGTTCAAAATTCGGAACTTTCCGATCAGATATCCGATTAAAGTGATCGGTTAATAATCGGATAATATCCGTTTGTTACCTTTTCATCGGTTATTTTTCTCAGTACATTTTATCATATTTTATAACACAAAAAAATACAATCAAATCATAAAAAATTATCTTAAATATTAATTTATTCCATGAGCTAAATGTTTCTAATAATGTTGTATGATATGATACGATGATCTCTGTCTCTCTTTTTTTCATCTTTCTGCTATAATATTGAATTATAAAAAGGATAAACAAATCTTCTAAAAAAGATTATTGTGGAAATAATTAATAAAGCAAAATTATTTTTTTTCAGAAGCAAATATTAAAGGAATAAATGTATATTCCTTACATCCTGGTGTCATCACAACAGAATTAGGTCGGCATTTTAGTAGAACAATATTTCCAGGTGCAAATGCACTTTTTCGAATGATTTTGCGACCAGTTTTAAAAAATCCTGAAGAAGGTGCACAAACGACAGTATATTGTTCGGTGGACGAAAAAACAGCTAACGAAACTGGTCTTTATTATCAGTAAGAGAAATATATAGAAATTATTTTTTACAAAAACTAATCAATAAATATAATAATAAAAATTAAGTTAAACAATTTTTAGTGATAATTATATGTGTTTTTCTATTCTTTCTACATATGTATATATATATATATATATATATATATATATATATTTCGTTAAAAATATTTTTTTTCAGAGAGTGCAAAGTTGCAACTACACAATGGCGAACTCAAAATGATCGGATTGCCAAAAATTTATGGGATCAAACTTGTCGACTTCTACATTTGAATCCTGATGAAGATTTTGACACGTTTTTGAAAACCATTTCAAATTACTCATTGAATCATATATAAGATATATAAGATTTTGACACGTTTTTGAAAACCATTTCAAATTACTCATTGAATCATATATGAATGCATAATATATGATTAAATAATCATTAATATATATGACTGAATTAATAATATAAATTAGTTAGCATTAAAATTGTTGTGGGAATAATATATAATAAATATAAATAGGATAATAAATATGAAATAGGATAATAAATATGAAATAGGATACTTCACCCCACATACAACATATAAATTAAACATGTATGTAATGTATGTGTGTGTGTGTGTGTGTGTATACACACACACACACACGCACGTTATACATAGTATTTTCAATAATTATTTAATTTATATGCTGCATGTGGTGTGAAGTATCCTAGCAGTTATTGTAGCTCTAAAGTGCTCTATAATTCCATTTTTCTTCTTACGTAATTTCCTCTTACGTAATTTTTGTCCTGTTATTAAAGTATCCTTTCCGTCAATAAGTATCGCATTGTATTCTTGTTGTGTTCAGTGCAACGCTTAGTTCAGTTAGATAAAGGAAGCCTTTTATTCGCAAGATAGTGAAAAAAGAAATTCCAAATGTGGACTTATAATAGAATGTGTACCAGTAAAGCGCGTCTTGATGGTAAAGTTGCGATAATAACGGGTGTTCGACAATTCCAGTACTTCTTTTAAATTAGATTAATTTCTAAATTTAATAGCAATCTTATATATTATTTTATTATTAGTTTATTAGGTTATTTTATTATTATTAAATAAGGAGATTAAATATGAATTCTATTTTAAAATGAAAAAATTAGTAATCTCATAAATGTTGCATTAGAATTAATGGTAATTATACATTAGCAATTCCTCACCGAGGAAATTTCAATGACCTTAAAATATGTTGTCAGGAGCATGATTCTAAACAACTTTTCCTTATGTATATAATTAATGTATATAATTATCGAATTAATCATTTATATTATTAGATTCATATTATGTATTCATGCATACATATTGATCATTCATATGTTATTTATTAATGTTGACTTTTCTTATTTGATATCTGTGAGAAATGAAGCAGAAATCAATGCACATTAATACAAAGGATTTATGGATATCGCTTCAATTATAAACGTGCCTTTAGGATGACGTTGCTATTTTTTCTTTTTATCTGGGACACGCACGCACTAAAATGGCAGCAGTAAGCGTCACGCATTTCTATCTATCACATGTAATTGTGTCTTTATAAAGTCTATCATAAAGTTTTTCGACAAAAGTCACTTAACCACGCTGTGCCCTTTAATAAGAGAAACCTCTGACAACATCAATTGAACATTAATAATAAATGAGTAATCAGTTTATTTGTATTATGTGTGCTTGTACATACATGTGATAGCAGCTCTTATTTAATCCTAAGTGATATGAATAATCGTAATAGTGAAGCATTTAACAAAAAATAGAAGAGTTCATAATGAAATTAACTTTTGTTAATAGAGATACATTTTGTTTCAAATTTTTGAAAATAATAATTTTTCATAAAAATATCATAGACAAAAATTTTTAGTTAAAATATTTATAAAAGAAAAAAAATGATATTTTTATTAAAATAATAAATAAATTTATTTTTTATTAATTATTTTTTATTAATTTTATTTTTAAGTAGCTATAATTTTATGAATAATTAAGAATTTGTACATATATCTTATCAAATTTAAATTTCTGTCTTTTTCTTTTCACTTTCACGAGACTTAACACCGTGGCACTGTCCCTGAACTACATTATATAAGCACTAAATTCCATTAACGTTACTTCAAGCCACTCTCTTCTCCTCTATTCAGTCTTCATTCTTGCCTCGTTTATGGTACATTTCAAACTGACGCTGGATTATAACAGATAGTTAACATTTGCAACTTTTAAAAAGTGCACTAAAATCATATAAAGAAAATATTGTAAAAATGTGGCAGTTCCATAGTCAATGCACCAGTGAAACGCGTCTCATAAACAAAACAGTAGTTATAACAGGAGCGAATACTGGAATCGGCAAAGAAACTGCCAGAGATTTTTACAGAAGAGGTATTTTTGTAGATACATAATTCATAATTTTTTAAACTAACAAAATCTTTTAAAACAACTTATTAAATTAAGAAAAAAAGAGAAAATTTTTATTTTATATTGTATATTATACATATATGTTATATGTTCATCACATCTAATTCTGATAGCATTTAATTATTGATAGTATTTCTATTTTCTGACGTATTTTATTCTGACGTATTTTATCTGAAGTATTTTAAATTTTTTGGAATATGTTCGAAATCGAGCCAAAAATAACAAAATAAAGCTTTCATAATTGCCTCATTAAAAAACTCACTGAAAGTTGTCGTTTAAAAGTCAAGACCAATCTATTCGACGCCTAATCTGAGGTAGCTCGATAACGATATCTCGTATTGTCAGCGTAATCCAAAATAGCACTCATCCTTCTCGAAAGATCCAATAATAACAAATAATAAAGAGAACGTTAAATTTATACATTGTTTCGGATTTATGGTTCATGCAAAATTTGAATCTTCCAAGAAAAGTCTAAGTATAAATTGCCGACTTTTTCTCTGTTGCTCACGGAAATCAAAATCGATTAACAATAAGTGAATATCTGTATTAGTGTCTCCTTTAGAAGAACTCTGTACTCTGTACGAAGAAAATTACGTATCGATATATCATGATCATAATATCAAAATCCGGGTGATACTTTAATACATAATACAATATATAAAATATAAGTAAAAAGCGACATTTATACAGAATGCATGAATAACAAAATAGCTATTTAAAATAATTTATCATTTATTAATATTAGGGAAAATTAGTTTTATATAAAATATTTTATATTTGATGATGTTTGTCAAAGGAAAGTTTTACTTTTATTTCCAAAGATATCAAAGTAATCACATAAATTTGTTAGATTGTATATTTTTTAAATACTATGTTATCTTATCTTTAAGTACTATGTTGTAATTCATAAAAAGATAAATTTATAACAAATTTATTTTGATATGTTGCAAACATATATTCGTAAAATTCAATTTGCGAAAATATCATTATGTTCTTAATACATGGTATAGACAGTGACATATGGTACAGGTGTGATATTTATGATAATGCGAATCATAATATTTATGATAAGGTGAATCTTAATATTTATGATAATGCGAATTATAATATTATAGCTGATATTAATTTCATTTGAAGTTTTATAAACGAAAAATTTCTTGCATAAAAAGTTTGTATGGGTTTAGCATTCTTTTGATATTATCAACAATCTTATCAACTTTATTTTATCAGTTGTACTAGTATGTAATTTTGATAACTGTGGCGAAGAGAGAATCTATTCTAAAAATATTTTGAATGTTAATGATGAAAAAAATAATATTTATAAACATAAGAATTAATTATTAATTAATTAGTAATATTCCAAATTATTATGAAAAGATAAAAGTTAAAGAATTCATGCTTATCTTTTTATTAATGAAATTTAAAATGTTTCAAATTATCTTAATAAATATCTCACAAAAGATATAAAATATAAAAAAATATAAACTATATATTTTCCTTATAGGTGCAAGAGTAATTTTGGCTTGTCGGAATATACAAAAAGCCAATGATGCAGTTGAAGACATTAAAAAAAATTTACCTTCAAGGTAAGAATAAATAATATAAAGAATAAATAATATTCAACCTATCCCGGATTATTTTATTTTGGTTTTATTATGTAACAATTGTGAAATCTTCGCAAATAGCAGTTGTCACATTTAAAGAACTAGTTATGATAATTATAATAATAATTATTCACAAGATAATGCAATAATTTTCAGAGCAGACAGAAAACAATTTCAAGGTGATCCAGGTCAGCTCATTATTTATGAATTGGATCTCTCTAGTCTAAAAAGCGTAAAAGATTGCGCTAGAAATTTGTTAATGAAAGAATCGGCTATTCATCTGTTAATAAATAATGCTGGCGTGATGATGTGCCCGCAACAAACAACCGAAGATGGATTCGAGTTGCAACTACAAACAAACTATATTGGTCACTTTCTTCTGACACTTCTATTGTTGCCAAAGATGCAATCTTCTGTTCCTGGCTGTAGAATAGTAAATGTATCGTCGTTTCTTCATCTATGTATGTTAGTTTAATAACTAATATAAACATAAATTTTATAATATGTAGATATAGATTGCTGAGAGAGATGAACACATCTTAATGTGAGAAATATCGTAATATTATCATAAGTTATATCCAATAATAAACGATAATACCTATATGGCATTAATATTTTGTAGTTGGTGCTATACATGATGATCTAAATTTAAAACAATCATACACTCCTATGAGAGCCTATATGCAAAGTAAACTGGCAAATATATTGTTCACCAAAGAACTCGCTCGTCGATTAAAAGGTAAATAATAGTAATTATTTACCTTTTAAGGTAAATAATTTTAAGGTAAATAATAGTAATTAAACGAAAAATTGAATATTATTTAGATAGTTGTTAAAATGACTTAAATATTATAATAACTCATTATAAAAGATTGAGTAAACTGTGTTTTAGCCACAGAGATAGTAATATTAGACCGAGTCCTCTTATAAACGCTGAAACTCAGATAAAAAAGAACGGAAATAGATGCCATTGACCTTTCTCTCTAATGAGAACAAAGTAGGGATAAGAAAAAGGAGCGATCAGTTTTTCCCTCACTTTTTCCTATCCCTACTTTCAACTCGTTAGAAAAAGAAAGGCAGTAGACAACATCTACTATTCTTTTCTATCTGAGTGATTTTAGCTTACATATTAATTTATCTTATTTTTTTATAAGCCAATTATTTATAATAATGTTATACGAGTACAATGTGATTAAAGGACCTTTCTTTTTTCCCATTTTTAAAATGTTAGTTTACAAACAAGATAATTCTTAAAAATCTTTTAGAAAAAGGTTATTAATAAAATAATTAATAAATAGAAATTACTAAGATATTGTTAATATAATAATTAATACATAGAAATAAGTAAAAATAATTAATAAATTAATAAATAAAAATTATATTTTTTTCAGAAGCAAACATTAATGGAATAAATGTATATTCTTTGCATCCTGGCGTTATAACGTCAGAAATAGGTCGACATTTTAGTTCAACAATGTTTCCAGGTGCAAGCACTGTTTTTCGAGTATTTTTGCGACCAATTTTAAAAAATCCTGAACAGGGAGCACAAACAACGATATATTGTTCAGTAGATGAAAAAGCAGCTAATGAAACTGGTCTCTATTACAAGTAAGGAAGAAATTATATTTTATAGAATTATTTTTCTCTCTCTCTTTCTCTCTCCCTTCCTTTAGAAAATATATAATCAATGAATTTAATAAAAAATAAATCAGATAATCTCTAGAAAATATTTCCATATAATATAATTTTATCAAAAAATGAATTATATTACATATATGTGTGTTCATGTATTTTTTGTATCTTTATTATAAAAAATTCAATTCTGCAATTTTTCATATTTGTACAAATAATGCTTCCTTAAATATCTCAGTTCGTATACACATATATATTTTTTATATTTAATTATATTTTATTCCTTATATTATACATAGCAATTTTCAAAAATATACATTAAACATTATATGTGTGTATACTATTTAATTCAATTTTTTAATAGTATTTTGAATATTATTTTTCGCAGAGAATGCGGAATTGCGACTCCACAATGGCGAGCGCAGGATGATCAAATTGCCAAAAATTTATGGGATCAAACCTGTCGGCTCTTGCGTTTGGAATGTGATGAAGATTTTGCAAAGTTTTTAAAAACTGTTTCCCTTGAAATTGTCGAATAATATATGCATATTGAATTAATGATATATATGAATTTATGACTTAAAAATTGTTATTGGAGTGATGTACATATATATTAGAAATTAAATATAAATTTTGATACTTTTAATAATATATTTTATATATATATATATATATATATATATATATTTCAATAATATATTATATAAAATTTTTTAAACAAATGTAGAATGTATTTTTCCAAATGCTTGTATCAAAATAGTGTTTTAATTTATGTTTTCCTAAGTGGTCGCGTTAAAATAGTCTTTGAAAAAAAATAATTTATGAATTTAAAAGCAACATGACATTTTTTTATAATATGGAAGGTTGACAGCCTCATATTGAGAGAGTTTTTGAGTTATTTATATTAGAAAATTATTATTATAGTCATTTTTTTATTTTTTTACAATTAAATTATAATATAAATTTTGTAGTTATAATATATAAATTTTGCGTTTTTGTAACTAAGCTTATTTGTTTCTAATAAATTCTAATACATGTTTTAGAAGAATTACTAAGACCTGTATTTATAATCATGATTCTGCTGAGACACTCAGCTGAAACTAATCTTGAGATGTGATACTAAATCACATCTCAAGATTACTAAATAAATCTTAAGAATGAATATGGTATTTATTTATAATCTCGATTCAATAGAGATACTCAGAGGAAGTTTGTCTTGAGATGCAGCTTGAGCTGTGTTGATTGCATATTAATACGCAATTTTTTTCAAATCTAATCTTAGCTGATACAAAATCCAAGGATTATGTACACGTATGATTTTTTCTCAAGTAGCGATTATTAAAATCCAATATCCGCCAATACTCGATCGTGATTGATCGATTTCTTTATGCTTACGTTTTATGTGCTTATGGAATTTTATGTGTGATGGTCATTACGCACATTACCAGGCACGCAGCTCGCTGACATGCGGCCGTCTAAAGATCAGTGCTTATTGATGCAATTTTACTCAATAATTACCGCTTTTTTAAGCATTGTAAAAAAAATGATTCAGGGCTTTTCGACTCGATTTTTAATCAGATATAACGCTATTTGCTTCGTAAGCGCTTTTTCAGTTACACCCTGTATACCGCGAATCTCTCGAATATCAAATGTTCCGAGAATTTACGAGATCTCACGATCATCTCGTTTCTGTAGCAGCCACGTTTCACAACAATCGATTCAAGGCCGGAAATGATACATTAATAACTTCCAACAACAGAAAAATATAAGATTGATATTATAGCTTGATATGCAATTTTATTATAAGTAGTATTATATAAGAGAAGATAATAATATGTAAAAAAGGTGTACATGTAAGACTATTGCATATTCAAAACATATATATCTTTGAAATATAAATAATGAAATAAGAAGCTAATAAGTGCTTATTCCTATAAAAACATAATCAATTTATTTAATAGTAAAATAGTGTAGCGCTGTAGAAATTGTAAAATAAAAATTGTCTGAAGCGCTGTAAATTAAAGAACTACATAGAATTTTTTATTTTGATTAATCGTATTATAATAATGTAAGTAGACTGTTTAAATTAATCACATAAAATTTTAAATTTTGTATTTTATATTTAAATATTTGCGATTATACATGTAATATAAGTTGTAAAGTTGTCTTATTCTAAGTTTACATATTACATCTAGTTTTATATATATATATATGTGGAAGCTATGTAAAATATAAAAAATATTAATTAGTACAAAAATATTTTATCAGATATTTTAAATATTTTAAAATCTGAAATTTTATATATGTATTATATTAATAATTTAGAATAAATCATACATGCTATTGAGAAAATGAAAAAAAAGAACAAGTAATATGTCTCTATTTTGAAAATAATATAAATAAAAATGATAAATATTTTATAAATTACTTATCGCATATCTTTGTTCCATATGTTATTAAGGATGTAATTATTTTCAAAATATTGAGAATTTAACGAAAATTGTACAGAATGTCCTTACATATGTCTAGAATCTTCAGTACAATTTTTAAATCCATTCACTAAAGCGTTTACAAGTTATAAAAATTTTAATTTGCACAGAATTAACATGTATTCTTATGGGAAACGTATAACCACGTCGATTCAAATGACAAAAACACATGGAAATAGTATTCAGAATTTGTTTAAAATCTGCAAAAATTTAGATACAGAGGAAATATTTGGTCAAATAATATTATATAAGTACTAACTGGTTAAAAAGATATTAAATATAATTCAATAAAGTTAGCCATGTATCTGTCACAAGGCGAAATTCTCTGCCAAAAGTTAATTATTTCGATTAACAAAATTCGGAATATTTCAGTAAAAACGTAATAAATATTAAAAAATACATCTCTGCACTGTAATTTTTTTGTCAATTTGCATACAGTTTTTGTTGCAAAGATTAATTGAGTAAATCGGATACATGCATTTATATGTAATAAAAATAATCAATCTTAAATTTATAATTTTTTTCCTTATTGTATTGATTTTTATTTTAACAGTAATAAATAATCGCGCTTTGATAAAATCGCATTTATCGTTATAACAATATAGTTTTGTGTCGTTCATTAAAAATTTAATAATCATTAATTATAATAAGCGAATACATAGCGAATTATCATATTGCGATATTGATCGTGATTGCATTTAAATAAAGAATCATACGTCAATTCGCTTTTTTTTGTTTAAATTAATAATTAGAACCATAACTCACCAGATTTCGCGCTTTTTATAATTTTGTAACATTGCAACAAAGAGATAATTTATAACACGGAATTCTTCTTCACTTTAATTTTTATTTATTTAAATGAAAAATTATGTAAAATGCGCGTTTTCAGATATATCATCACAATATATGTGTGTATATAATTACATATTACTTATAAAAATTAATTAATCATATAATTCATTAATCATATCATTCATTATTTATATTATAGCAAACAATTTATATACCTGTTGTGACCGTATTTATTAAATTATGCAAGAATATTTAAAATATAGGTAAATTATTTATTAAATGAGTGATGCATATCACACAAAGCTTATCGTTATATTAATTACTCGATTGTGCAACTTGATCGTTTTACTGCGCATTCTAATCTGAATTATATTTAAATCATTTCTGCCGAAAAATCGAATGATAAAACATCAAATAAAATATATTTAAAATTTCTTTAAATATTATATTAAAGAAATAATTATTATCTGCAACAAAAATAATTTATAATATATTTCATTTATAATTTATAAATGAATATAATAATTTATTTCATTTTAGATTCCTTTTTCTCACATATATATCTCAATAGCCTGTATTAAAATATATTATATTTAATGCATATTTCAATAATCTAATACATATTTTATAAATAGTTTTATAAATTTAATCATAATGTTAATATATATATATACATATAAATATTACACTTAAGTGTGAGTTCAAGAAGCAGAATTCGGATATTCACTGTAAGTCAGCCGCTCCTCGGGCGATCGGGACGAGATTTAAACGGTAGTGCCGCGAAATGGTGTAGAATTTTATGCAAAAAGAACGAAATCGCTATCGCGTCCGGAAGTCGAGATATAAATTGGCCGTTTTTCGTCTGCTCGCGGACAGTCGAAATCGTGCACGACGCCGCGCATGTTGCCTGCCTCTCTCGCGCGATATTCACTGTAACGCGGCGAGTAAAATGGCAAGCAGAATGCAAACGTTCGATTAATTCGTTAAATATTTATATATATCGAATGAAAATCATTTTCTATGTTAATTTACTATGCAAATACAAGATTTTTATTAAAACGTCTTAGCTCTCGCACACTTACCAGACTGCTAAATTTCTTATTAAATATCTTTCTTATTAAATATTCTGGTAGCTCACGTCGAGAGCTTTCCAAAACGCTATAATTAAGTATTTCTTCATTAAGTACTTTTCGAGTTATGAGGCTTGAAATCATTTCTTACATAATTTTACATAAACCGTAAAATATCTTGTAAAATATTCATTTTTTGATTATCTTACCGTAATACTTTTATGTACAAAATAATGAGAGGAATCAATTGCTCTCGAGATAAGCTACAAGAATAAGTAATAAAAAATAGGGGGTTTTATTTAAAAAATTGAAGGTGTGACCTTCAAACAACTTTTCAAGATAAAACCAATAATACCATCTTATGTCCCCTTTCAAGCCATACATCTTTTGTCTGAAACATTTTTTCCTACAATCAAAATTAAAAAAGTTATTCGGGGGTCATCGATTAAAATGGGACACTTTGTATGTTAACATTATGATTAAATTTTCGCACATTCTGCAATAATTGCTTGATATTTTCCAAGGTCAACGAGTTATTGCAGCATGTACAAAAACCAGTTCAGAGGTATTGAGAAACATACATGTTTCAGGAATTAAACGTTTGTATCGATGTTAGGGCTGGTTCTAATCTGAGCGGGGCCTGGTGCGATTTAAAATGCTGGACTTAAAACTTTTATATTATCTTTCATTGAAATCTATTTTATATATATTTTATATATTTTATATATATTTTATATATATTTATTTTTCATTGAAAACAAAAAACATATATTATTTTCTAAATATAGAAATAGTTATTTTTGTATTACATATTTAAAAATAACAAATACTTGACTTTTTGCTTCGGGATTTAAAAAAATTTCATATAATAATATGTAAACTTAAAAATGTCGCACAGATGTTGGACACAGATTCAGTACTCAATTTCCATTTATATATATTCTAAGTAATATAAGTAATAAAACTTTACTTTCGTTTGCACACAATCCGCTGAGCGAGATTTCTAATCGACTAATTGTAAGGCTATAGTACTAAGACTAAGGGTGCTATTACACATTTGTTGTATGACAAATATAATATCGGCCTAATACATGCATCATACGATAAGCTTGTTTCAATTAGCTATCGGATAGAGACATATGTAATATTAGCATTATAATGAATTTGACTGCTTAGATAGCGTGGGGCCGCGTGCAACGCCCTGTTCGCACGTCCCTAACGCCGACCTTGATCGATGTAAACAGACGTCACTTCGAACACTTATTATGAAGTAGCAATCATTATTTTACTCCATTATTTATCCGAAACTCATGCGAATATCATCCGAATGATCTTCAATTATAGGTCGTTGAAATCGTCTCAAAATACGCTATCGAACTAAGGATAAAAAGGTATAGCATGCCATTAAAAAAAATAGAGGTTGATCTTTAAATCTCCGAGGCGCCTCCACTTTTTGAAAAAATACTTTTATCACATTATAGCTCCTTTGGTATAGTACAACTTTGGTAATTACAATTTTTTTTATAGCTCTAAAAGTAGCGAACATATTCGAAATGGAGAGAGTCCCATCCTGTATCTTTATATTCCCCTCTCTCTGCATCTCTCTTTTCTCCTACCTACTATGTTTTCACTTTGCATTGATATGTCAAGTATATATCGTTATTTCTTGCTGTGGTACTGTTAGTCGGTTTTCAGCAGTTAGTAGGTTTGCAGCAATTAGTAGGTTTTCAGCACGGCAAGATAAAGAAAGTACATAAGTAAAATCGTTTCTCGTCGAGAGTACATAAGAAAAAGAATTTAGAAATGTGGACGTATCATAAATCGTGCGCCAGTAAAGTACGTCTTGATAATAAAATTGCAGTGATAACAGGTGCAAATACTGGAATCGGCAAGGAAACCGCCATAGATTTTTATAGAAGAGGTAAGGATCGATTATTTATTTTTACATTATTGATATACAATAGATAATTATAAATGAATCGTGATATATACATACATACATACATACATATATATATATATATATATATATATATATATATACACTCGTAGATAAAATTAACGCATAATTCTTTTCTCACTTTTTCTTTACAATTTTTCGTTAAAATTTAAATATCAGTTTTTAAATAAAAAATAAAAAAATATGCGTTAATTTTGTGCACAATATATATATATATATATATATATATATATATATATATATATCGCGATTCATATTTATACAATACAATAAAATATAATAAATAGCTAACAAACATTGATGCATTTCAAAAATTAATATATAAATATATCGCGTATATATAAATATATCGTACATTTAGGTGCACGAGTGATATTGGCCTGTCGGAATGTGGAAAAAGCAAAACAAGCAGTTGAATATATAAAAAATCAGCCATTTCCAAGGTAAATAAATGAATAAAACTCTCTCTCTCTCTCTTTCTCTCTCTCTCTCTCTCTCTCTCTATATATATATATATATATATATATAATTGTAATAACTAAATATATCTATATAATTATATAATATTGTTTAATACTCTAGAGAAAAAAGCAAATATACTCTAGAAAAAAAGAAGCAAAAAAATTTGAAATATTACTTGTGCAATTATATATGTATATCAAATTTTAAACAGTTAACAATCCTATTTTTATTGTTATAGACAATTTAATATTATATAAAAAAATTAAAAAGAAAATGGCATAAGAGCTAACACGTGATAATTGGAGCGCAGAGAAGAAACAACACTTATTTCTTTTTTCAATATTAGTTTATTAAAAAAACACATTATAATAACAAAAAGCGAACGTTTCGGATCATCTTTTGATCTTTCTTCAGCGCGATGTTAACAATATATATATTACAGATAGTGATGCGTTACATTAAATTTATTCTCGACGTGTAGATGAATTTATTCTCGACACGTAGATGATGCTGCATCCCGCGAAGGTCTAGTGAGCACTCTGCTTTCAACAATCAATTAAATATACTATAGTCATGCTATACGACGTCACAGCAGATTTAACAAATCGAGTAAAAATAATAAAATAAATACCGAAAGATATTACACGTGAATAAGCTTTTTTGCTTAAATTAATAGTTAGAAACATGACTCATCAAATTCCGCGCTTTTTTACAATTACACTGAGAAAAATGTCCAAATGAAATCCGATGAAAAGGTAACGAACAGATATTATACCGATCACTTTAATCGGATATCTGATCGAAAAGTTCCGAATTTTGAACTTTCTGATCAGATATCCCATCGATCGATATTTTCTGATTGGATAACAGATCGGTTTCTTTTTTTTCCGATTAAAGTGATCGGCTAATAATCGTTAATAATATCCGTTCATTACCTTTTCATCGGATTTCATCGGACATTTTTCTCAGTGTATAATAATATAGTATGCCGTTGTGCGTCTTATGTCGAGATTTGATGACGAACTGTATAAATATGTCAGTTGTTAGAAAAACGTAAAAATAGACTCAACCAAGGATGTAACTTAATGACAAACATATAAATATACGAATGAACGCTTCATTTTCGATAAATGATCGATTATTGTCGCAAATGCATGATGTAAGCCCTTCCTCTGCAAGTTCAAGTTATTTTTTTAACTCTTGATAAACAGTATTTCAGAGACAAGTCTTTTATTCAACGAGGACTTCCTGTCCAAAATCTCAGATTTTTCAATTAAAATCATGACCGAATTCAAGTCTATGATTGATTAGGACTGAAAGTTGTGACGTATTTCGTCGGATTTCGATGTTCAGAAATTTGTTTTTTAATTGTCTGTTAGTCTGGCCGACATATGATGCATCACAATCATTGCACGAGACTTTATTATATAAAAGATTGAAATTTGACAATTTGCAGCATATGTATCTTTCTTTATATCGTGAGTCGTTTCATATCATCGCAGAAGATATATATTTTGATAATTTCTTTCGAACGCGAATTTCTTTTGATGAATTAATATTTATACCTAGGCTTTTATAAAATGTTGGTTTTTACAAATATTCGATTGTTTAAGCGTCTATCTCATTTTGCATATGTATTTGAAGTTTGACTAACTTTGTTTCTTAAGTTATCGTCATCTGACGATAAGTAATATAAAGATTTGCAATATTTTATGTATTAGATTGGTGCAATAAATAATTATGCAATTTTTATATATCGAAGCTAAACACGCATCAAACAACTGTTGTGAGTGATCAATATTAAGTTCTTCTGCCACATTTTAAATTGGTCCGCTTCATTAATGGCACTTAATTTATTATTGTCAATAGTTGAAGGACGTCTACTACTTTCTTGTTTTTCAACTTTCACTTTCCACTTTCACAATATTTTTCTAATAATATTGAGCTGTACATTTGCTAATCTTGGCCAAAAACAAATTTGATATTTTGAGTTCGCAGTTTCTCTTACTTTACATCCCAATTTAAATTCATATAATAAAATCGCATAAATTTGTTTTTTCCCATAGTTAATTTAAATAGTTATATTCAGCAATACTAAACTCTGTAAACAATAAACATAAGCAGAAATCAGTAGTACTAATTTTACTGTTTACAATAATGTATAAAGGTAAAAGTAAATCGGTATCAAATTTAAAGTTATAAAAACTGCATTATTTTTGCACCAACCTAATAATTTATATTGTAAAATTTTTATAATTTTCATAATTTATATTATATAATTTTTCCCGCTGAGTTATGCCAATCACATAATTATACATATTAAATATTTAAATAGATCAATATGTAATCACATTACATGTATGAATGGAATGTTGATGTATTTATAAATATTGAGAGAGAAAGGGAGAGAGGCACACATAATGCTACATTACATACTATATATCACATACTATAATGCTACATTAGATCATTATACATTTTATTATTTTATATCACATCAATAAATATCTGTATATATATATATATATATATATATATATATATAAATATATATATATATATATTTATTTATTTATTTCATTAACAATATATAATGTATTGTTAATAAATAATTGCTAAGCATTTGGAAACGCTTTTATGAAAAAATAAAGAAAATATTTCAGTTAAAAATTATATATACTATATAATTTATAATAAAATGTATCATATAATTTATTTAATAATTTAATTATTAATATTAATTACTTATATACTATTAAATTACTATATTATATTATTAAATTGTATTACTATTAAATTATTAATATTAATATTAATTTAATTATAACTATTTATTACTTAATTATAATAATAGTTTAATATAATTTATTTAATAACAGTACAGAAAGCGAGCAGTACAACGGTAAATTGGGTGAGCTTGCGATATATTCATTGGATCTTTGCAGTTTAAAAAGTGTAATAGAATGCGCTAAACAGTTATTGACAACTGAATCAGCTATTCACATATTAATAAATAATGCTGGTGTAATGATGTGTCCGCATTACAAAACCGAAGACGGGTTCGAGTTGCAGCTACAATCGAATTATCTCGGACATTTTCTCCTGACATTATTACTACTGCCGAAAATACAATCATCCACTCCTGGTTGCAGAATAGTTAACGTGTCATCACTTGCTCATATTTGTACGTAAAAATGAAATAGAAAGAAGTAAAATATGTGAGAAATAAGAGAAAAAATATTATATTATTAAAATCTTATTAATATCTTTTACAACTTTCATTTTCTTTTCGGAAGAATTTATTTCTTTATTTCAGTTAATATTAAACATATTGATAATATATATCCTAGATAATAAATTTATATTATATCTGAGTAGTATCTATTGTTATCATTGCAGTCGGCAATATACATTTCAATGATATAAATCTGGAAAAATCGTATAGTCCATTGAAAGCGTATGCGCAAAGCAAAATGGCAAACATTCTATTTACTAAGGAACTTGCACGACGATTGAAAGGTAAAAAATGAAGTAAACATACATATATTATAAAACAGTCAAAACAGCGATTACTTGCGTTTAAAATAACAAATTATTTAAAAAATAATATATTTTTAATAAAGATGAAGTTAGATGAAGAGAGCTAAAGTTTTACTTTATCTATAATATTGTGACAAGATAACATATTTTTATAGAAAAGAATATAATTTATATTTTTAGAAAATATAAATTTTATTTTCAGAAGCTGATATTAGTGGAATAAATGTGTATGCTTTGCATCCCGGCGTTATAAGAACCGAATTAGGACGACACTATAATAAAACAATAGTTCCGGGTGCGACATTCTTTTTTCGTCATATTATGCGGCCATTCATCAAAAATCCGACACAAGGAGCGCAAACAACGATATATTGTGCTATTGATGAAAAAACAGCTGATGAGACCGGTCTTTACTATTCGTAAGTGCAAATTATATGATATGAAATATTTTTTGCAAATTAAACAACATATTATACAACATAATAACAATTTAAACTTATTTTTAAATTTCCTTTTTTCTTCTTTTCTTTCTTTTTCTAAAATCTATTTTTAACAAATTTATACTTGTTGTTACTGTCATACTTTTTCTTTTTAATAGAGAATGCCGCGTGTCCAGGCCACAATGGAGAGCCAGAGATGATCAAATATCCAAAAAGCTATGGGACCATACTTGTCGGCTTTTACACTTGGAACCTAATGAAAATTTTTCTGCCTTTTTACAAACTGTTTCGCGCCAACTTGCCCAATAATATTCATTTGTATAGAATTTATGTGTAAAAAATATACTTTCATCTTCTACTATCTTATCAAAGATATGCTACAAAAATAAATTAGAGTATAAATAAGGAAAAACTAAAAATCATCTACGAAAAAATATTACGAAAAAATATTTAATTTTAGTATATGTTATGATGTTTATTATTTAAGAAAATTAGATTACATATGCACAAATTTAACCAGAGAAATGAGGGAAATAAAATTAATCGTGATTTTTTTATACATTCATTTAAAAGAGATTGGTAATGGGCGGAAGTATTTTTTGATATGTATGTACGACTACTGAAAGACTCTGTAGTGTAGCATGATATGATAACGCAAAATTGCAAAATTGATATTGACATTTAAACTTGTTAACACATTTGTGACGTAAGCAATATAACACATAATGCAATTTATTATCCAAGATAAAAGTCTAAGGTCGCAGGTAATGCATATTAAATTATTTTTATGCGTAACAAGATTGTCTAGATAAATAATTTTTGTATTAATTGATAAAAATAACGTGCGAATTGTTATTATATTTATTCTATTATCTTCTAACAATGCAAGAAATATATTGCCTAACAATTTCTAAATCTATTATTATCGAGAAATTAATAATCTATATATTTTTGCTTTTTAGTTGTGTATATTATTTTTAAAAATATATGTATATATATATATATATATATATATATGTGTGTGTGTGTGTGTGTGTGTATATATATTTATAAAAAAATATTATGTGTATATATTTTCAATTGGATGTAATATCAAAGAAAGTTTTAATATTTTATTCACTTTCTTTCAAAAAATAAAACCAGCCATCCTTTCAATGCATTCATCCTTCATGCATTGCATTAATTGTACCAAAAATGAAGGACTGTTATATAAATTTATAATTATGATCACCGATTAATTCTTGATATATACAATTCTTGATATACAACTTAAAGAAATATCGGTAATACTGTTCTGTTAGCCGTAAAGAATACCTATACCTAATTAGAAAGATACGTGGGTATTCACATAATTAGTTTCTACTTCTTCCCTTGATGATATGTAAGTCTAGGTAAATGCGAAAACCGAGCAAGGCCAAAGTGAAGGTAACAAAGAGTCCGGCATTGTATGATGCTTAAACTGTATGAAGTAACGATGATATAATCACATTACAAAGCCCTACCTGTATGTTGATAACATATTTAATGAGTAACATATTTAATAAATAAATTTTTTAAATATTACCTTATTATATAAGATTATTTTGATGAAAGAGATAGAAAGAAAAAGAGAAAGAGTGAGAGAGAGAAAATATAAAACATTATAATGTTATATGAGATAGGAAATATATATAATTGTTCTTTTAAGAAAAAAAGAACATTTTTTTATTAAATATTTTATTATTGTTATTTAATCTAAAAATTTCGACTATCAAAACATCAGTCTATCTGATATTGTAATGAATTAGATGCTTGTTTTTTAATGTCTTTTAATCTAAACGCTTGGACTATCAAAAGATCTATTTGATATTGTAATTATGAATTGAATGCTTGTTTTAATTATATCATCTTTTTCTGCTGTACTTTTGTTAAATATTTATTTTCAGAAACTTTTTTCAGGCAAGATAACGAGACGTTAAATGAGACAATATCATTTTTCTATTAGATGTAGATCTATTATTAGATGTAATAATTTTAGTGACATGTAATTTCTTGTTTTCAATGATAGTTTTATCTGCGAAAAGATAATAAAGAAAAAGAAAGAGAGAAAGAGAGCATATTTGTGTCTAGTCAAGTGGGTGATAATCTTTTTATACTTTTTATGAATGAATGATAAACTTCTATATGTTATATTAGAGCACTATCAAAACGATGTCACCTATCAAATTAAAAGGCAACTATTTACAATTAAATTATGCATTAATGAACAGAAATATCAATTTATTGATCAATATATACAAAAAAATATGATAGTTTATATTTTAATAATTGCCGACAAATTGAAATATGACTTTGTGTTAAAATACAAATATTAACTCAACCTATATTCTACCCAATTATAAATCTTTCGATGTTTAATATGGTTATATAATATAATAGATATAATATATAGAAGTCTCTCTCTTTCTCTTTTGTGCAATGTAAATATTGTAATAATTAGCTATTGAATGAGAGAGAGAGAGAGAGAGAGAGAAAGTATTTTAAATATTTTTATCTTTTTATCTGATATTACATAAAATTACAGTTGATAATTTTTCGTTACATATTTATATAGCATATGTGGACAATAATTAAATTTTTCAAAGAATAACTCTCTTTTACTATTAAAAATATTTAATTAATTAAATTAATAAAAAATATATATTTAGTACAAATATTTACATTATAAGATTAACCGTATTTTATGTAATAAATAAGATCTATAGCATTTACCTATCTCTTATAAAAGAATTGAAAACTTAATTTGTTATAGATTAAATTTACTGTAAATTGTATATCTCTTTCGTACATGAAATAAGGATAGTATTCTTTGTAGTTTTGAGTTAATATCCTAACAAATTTTTTACGATTTTATCATCTCTGGTCAACGACTTAGGTGAATGTTCGAAGACAACAATATGCAGGCGTCTTCGAGGACGATAAAAAAATCACGCGCCCACGTCACTTTATCTGGCATGGATTCGTATACTTTGTGCGGTAACGTTGTGAATTCTTAAATCTAGCAATTACGTCATACGACGCATTAAGCATAGAGGGCAAGCTAGATCTAGTTCCATCTGAAAAATGTAGGCAGTTTGCCATGGAATAATATTCCAACTATAATAGTCGCATAGCACTATAAATCTTGCATAAATTACCGCCAAAATTACTGAATTCCCACAATTATTCGCGGCAGTTTAGCAACATTCTCACATGCGCGATAAAAAAATAATAAAATATGTTTATTATTCGTGTTTGTAATGATTCTCTTTGAATTTATAATACACTGGATAAAAAAAGAAATTTGAATTGATTCGATGATTTTAAACATTTGACCATAATATAATATCGTCTTTAAAAAATGAAAGTTTTATTATTTTTTTCTGCTTTAATCGATTTATTGAACAACGTAACAAGCATCAATTACATTTGATATATAAAATATATGAAAAATATATGATATATTGATATAAAATATATATATTTTTATCCTTGAATATTTTAAGCATAGACATCGACTGGTGCTTAGACACAAACACAAACTTAATAGTTTACCACATTGCGTTCACGTAGAATGATCACGAAAGCGATCATTATATTACATTTTCCCGCCCTGCAATTTTGATGTCATGCGTGTGTAATGCGCAGGAAATATTTCCGTCGTTTCGTAAAATTTCGCGCTGTTGTTGCTTTTCAGACATTCCATTCCTGAATCGTTAGTAATCAACATTGATTGAATGCGATTTCATCTTTCCTCACTCTGAAGCCAATAAAAAGTACGAGGCAAAGTATTAGAAGTAGCATCTATTTCTTTCAGATGTTGCGAAAATTGCGTTTTTTGTTCAATAGAAAAAAATTACATATTTAAAAAATATTCTATTTTTTGTAAATTATTAAAATAATTAAAATACTACTGTCAAAATTCTTTTTCTTGGAACTTACTTGAAGGTATTTTGAGGAAAATAAAAAAAGTTCCTCCTACATATATAAATAAATTTCTAACTCAATTCTGAATTAATTCTATTAATTTCTCAATTGTTCGCATCATTGCTTGTATCAACGTTGCAAGACTTGCGTCTCAAATTTCACGGTTTCTAAAAAATATATATTATGTAAAATAATCCTTTTGAAATGTCGTGATTATATATATATATATATATATATATATATATATATATATATATGTATTTAAAAAATGACTGTGCACGAAATCAATATTAATTTATTTATCTATCGAAATTGTCAATATACATATATAATCCAGGAGATATTCGTAAAGGAAAATTGCGTGGTCCAGTTTACCCTGCCAATTACGGAGCCTTGGCTCGTTTGTGTAGGCAGCAAGTACAATCTGACTTCGGCTTAGTAAGCTTTGTTTCGATCAGTGATCGAGCACGATCAAACACGACAAGATCGTCTGCATGTTTCCCGTGATTCGCGTAAAATTTAATGCTCAATTAATCAGTATTGGCTCTCTCTCTATCGTTGAAATTATCGAACCAGGATGCGATGGAAACTCGCGTCCATTTTGTTGCTTGTGGTGAGTCTTATCTTGTTGTCCTCGGTAACAAGTTTATCAATGTCAATATAATTGCAATAATTGCATTTTCGAAAGTTAATATACCTTGTATTTTTTTATTTTTACACTAATACGTCATTATACCAGAGCAATATTTCTTAATGCATTTTTCGATAACCGCTATTATAATTCTTCCTTTCATATAAAGATACAAATTTCTCTAAAAATTATGACTACATTTGACTTATTTTTATAATTAAAAAATTAATAATTAATAGTTAGTAATAAAATTAATAATTATTAATTAAAAGTTAATAATAATATTTTTTCAATTTTGCAATATACTTAATCACAATATTGATATATACATTTTTAAATTGTTAATTTTGCTTGTTGCATTTTACGATTTAAGCTGCATTCTCTTCAATTATTCCCGATAATTATTATCTCATAAAAACAACAATATCTGTTATCTCATAAAAACAGCAATATCTGAGAATCATATGTAAGTGCTTCATTATCAGCATGATAAAATACTTGATTATTAATGTTGAATAAAAATGTCAATTTCAGAATATTATCCAAAGTTTTCCGTCTACGTAATAATAATTTAATCTTACGTAATAGCAATTTAATAGTAATTTAATTTAATAATTAGATAAGATGAATCAAATTAGAAACAAAATAAGAAAGGCTTGCATTAGAAACATAAGGGTGTCGAGTGGCGGATACGCGCAATGTCAAACGGTATCGCTCATACGCATCAGGGGATTACGAGTATATGATTTTATCAATTTCCTGCCATAAGACTGCATACATAGCGATCGTGAGAATTTTATTTCGTCTCTCTGTGCGAATTGTTGCATTGCGTATGCAATACAAAACTGTTTGTATACGTTCTACATTCCTTTCCTAAAATCTAGTGTGAGCGAAGCTCTTTATTATTGCTAAATAATTCATATATCAATCATTTTTATTATATAATATTCAATTATTTTGAAGGTAAACGTAATATAATAGTTAAAAATATAATAACGTAGTATAATAATTAAAAATATGTTAGATAAAAGAAAATCAATATTTTAAAAATATTATTTAATAAAATATTTTTATACATTAAATATAAAATAAATATGGCAATATTTATACAAATAATCTCAATTGTTAGAAAGTATTGAGTACGTATATGATATTTTTAATAACGCTCAAGCTCATTACAAATTTATCTTTTAAATACTAATAAATAAAAATTATTATTTTTGGACGAATTTATTAGAGAGCTAATTGCAAAAGCAATCTGCATACGCGTATGTGTAGTAGTATTAATTTTGAGTTGTCAAAACAATTTCGAAATTTTGCTATCAAAAATAACTATCACATACGCACACGCAGAAATCGGTGCCTATCCAATCGCCTCTGCTTACGGCTCGGCTCGTAAAAGTGAAAGCACCACGTCGTAAGCGCGACAAACGAAGGAGAAAATACACAGTAGACTCACTCGACTGTCAGATCAAAGGTAGAATCCGAATCAGGTTTGCGTACATGGTAGAGTGATCTCAATATCGATGAGCGTAGCTTAAAAATAGAGAATTCAATCGGAATTCAATCAACTTTGAATGGACTGATGACTGGAAAAAAATTTTATGAATTTATTTAAATCAATTTAAAATTAATCTCTTTTTAATTTTTCTTTTTTACAGCTTCTTTTACTAGTAGTACTTTAATACTCGTAGATACATAAATTTGAACATAATATAAAATGCGCATATGAAATGTGTTTTATCAAAAGATTGAAACTTAAAATTAGAAAAGAGAAATGAAAAATAAGATTTTATCTTCAACGATATAAGTGGACGATAGAACTATGTTTTTTTTTTCAATTTCCCGAAGAAATTTTAATTTAATAAGAATGTAAAAAATTTGCGCATAAGAAAGTTTGACAATTTCTTATTTAGCTAAAAGGAATCTAAATTCATCAAAGAATGTCTCTTTAAAATATTTTTTTATTCATCTAGTGTAAAAAAGCAAGAAAAGGTTTTGCTCAAAAGACTGCTTGTTCTTTTCAAGCCTTTGTTACGAAGGGACGCGAATGGAGCACACTCCCACACGCCTCGGACAATCGCGAGAGCGATCTTGTCGCGCACTCTTAGCGGCTTTATCCTGGCAACAAGACGTTTTCAAAAGTAGCAAGAGACGATAGGAGACGTGCAGAGTTTCGATTCGCCGGTGATGAAATGTGACCAGTGACATTCTTTTCTTGGTATCTTTTTATAATCGGATTATAAAAGCTGTAGATATTATTTTAAGTCTCTCTATTAATCCTCCTTCCCGTATTTCGGTCTTTTTCGCTATTTTGCAAAGCTATGTAAACGTATGACAGTAAATTTATAATAAAATGACGCGATGTGTTTCACTGATGTAACGATTATTTCTTCTAACGATTGTGTTACATGTATCCATCCTACACAATTTTTTTGCAATACTTAGAGCTTTCTCGATGTTGCCTCGGAATATCTTACACGCACTTTCGGTTTCTCTTACGATGTTTATAAAATAATAAATATAACATAAGCTATCGAAAGTGTCATGTATCGCGTATTGGATTAGAGTATTAGATATTATTCATTTACATCGTTTGCATCTTTAACATGGTAACGTGATACCATTTACTATAACGATAGGAAATGGAGTATCCGCGGCAGAACCGGATTTCATATCGCATTAGAAATCATTTATTCGGATCACGGTGAGATCGTTGAAGTGATAATTTCGCAGAGAAAATTTTGCTTTATTTATAATTTTATCGAGCGACTTCCTTGCCAGTTTCGATAACATCTGCGTCTCTATGTCTCACCAGCAAAAACACTTGATGACTGTTTTTACAAGCTCTACGCTTTCTCGTGATCGAAAAGATCCGTTTGATATTTATTAATTTAAAAACATACCAATACGAAGCAGATTTATAGCAATTCATTGTATACATAGAAGTAGGGCATTCTATTACAATTTTTCTATGTATCTCGTCTGAAAAGGACGTAATATTAAATTGTAATGCATCAAATTATTAGATATAATTATTAGAAAATAAAAATCCACTTTCCATCATTATTTTTATATTTTTATATTAATATTTTTATATTGATGGAAAGTGGATTTTTATTTTCTAATAATTATATCTAATAATTTGATGCATTCTGATAAATAAATTTAAAGCAAATATTTATTAAATCATTCTTTGTGCCGTATTCTTTGTAAATTATAAAACATTTTGCTATCTTTAATTCTATATATGCATTTATGCAAAGAAGAAATGCATGCGACGACGCATACGATTAGTCACCATTTGCGTTTGAATTGATACGAGATTACAAACGATGCAATTTTTAACGTAAATGACAAATTCTTCCGGTGACTAAAAAGAATGTCAGGTTGGCGGCATTTGTTTCGTCAGATGATTACGGATAATGCGAGCCATAATTACGGAACGATGATTGCTTGATGATGTAAATATACGAGATGACATAAAGCTGCAATGTTGCTTCCTGCTACTGTCGAGGTCCTGGGAACATTATTGAGAATATATATTCAATATAATGTAATAAAAAAATGATGCACATTTAAATTTTTTTCTGATTTATCGTAAAAAATGTGCGAATAATAATCGACAAATGGGAAATATATGTAAAGTATTCTCCGTTAATTCTAACATCCTGAATGATATCCTTGAGTTGTAATTATTATAATTATGATTCATTTCTCTAGAAAAATAATATTATGAATGATAAAATCTAGAAAAAATACATTATAATTATTTTAATATTATTGTTGAAATAAACAGTAAGAATTTTAAAAAATAGATGAAAAAATATGTATTACATCATTTAGAAAATTTTATAGTCAGCCAAAATTAATTAAAATTATAATTTTCTAGAATAATAATTTTCCCTCTTATCTATTTTCTAAAGATATTACAATACAACTGTTAATCGTAGCATAAGTAATAATTGCATCAAGATACGATCTTCCATAACATCTTAATAGAAATTCTATATTACAAGACCTCGATCTTTCTCATCGCTCGAAGAATTATAAATTTCACATGCATCATGCAATTTTCCTTTTATAACTTCCTCAATATATTACATTAAGATCGCATGTTATTTGTGATTGGTGGCTATATATTTAAACGATTGCCAGTCATGCAAAACAAATTAAAAAAAGACTTACTAAACCCAGAGAATGATTTCTTCAACGATACAATGTCAGCAACTACAAAGACGTCTAAATTGAAACATACTATTCCACAAGATATTTCTCGATAATGTCGAAACATTTTTCTATCATATCTTTCACTCTTTTTTCTCAAATAAATGATAAAATAATAAAATATTGTAGTTATTTAAAAATTAGAAAAATAATTTTAAGGAATTTTAATTGTCATATAAGATGACAAATTGCGCAAAAATAAAGCGGAAGATGCTTTGATCTTATATGGATCGAATCGCTATCCCTTTACGTCATCCGACAGGATCGCGGAATCACGTGCAACGATTACGCATGCTCCAAGTTAGTAATTCCAGACTTGTCTTTGAAGCACGCATCATACAATGCGAATGTAGAGTACTCGATGGTGGGCGAGCGCGGTCTCGGTCGCCGGGAAAAACGGTCTCCTTACGGAGGGGGATGGTTGCGAGGGAAGGAGCGTAGGTAGGTCCGACGTACAGCGGATCTGAAAATGTGCAGAGACACCGCCGGTTCTCAGTCATAGTATCGCTTCCATCCGGTCCGCCTCGACGACATCGACGCAATCGATGACTCGTCGACGCTGCCTTCTCCCGCCTCTCTTTCCGTAGACATCCGGTCCGCGAAAGTGGGTGCTTTTCATTTTCCCTTCATTCATTCTCGACAATGTTCGCGAATTTTTAAATCCCGCGGCGTCACGTGCTTCTCTTTTTTTTCACGTAGAGATCAGATTTCACAATTAAATCTGTATTGATATATCTCTTCGCGTTTAAAAAGAGATACCTGTTTCTATGAATTTTAGATTTTAATTATTCGATCGAGAAATTTCTTTACGCGATTAATCGTTGGAGACCGTAATGTATGCAAACGGGTAACTTTTGCGTAAGAAATAAAAAAAATCTATCTAGCGAGATCGCCGTGATTATTGCAAGACGATAAAAAGGAAATCCGAGGAAATTACAAGGTTGCATCGGCGTGATCATGATTTTGCGAACCTGTCTTTGCCTCAATCTCTTGACGGTAGGATTTATAGATTTGTTATGCATAAATAAACCTGCATTTACACACATATACACACAAATATATACATATATAAATTATTATTAGTTAAATATTTCTTGGCAAATAAAATTAATATTTCGTGTTTACATATGTATATATACACAAAACGTTAACTTTATTTGCCAAGAGATATTTGACTACTAATAACGATTAATTTGATGTCATAGAACAGATATTATAGAACAAATTATTTTATAAGTTTTATTAATTTCACGCAAGTTTCTGTTTATAATGCATCAATAACTCATAATATTGAATTAAACCGATGAATTCGATGTTGACATTGAACCTGATAGAAATATTTTCGAAGTCAGGTTACTAACCTTTTCGTAAATCTGCATGCTATAAACGTTTATCATATCGACATTGAAATTCTACATTGATGTAGTCCAAGATCCTCAACCGAGTAAAACGTCGGTCTCGAATTAATGAATTACGCAAGGTTTCTTAAATCATCCAGTAGTAGTGGCAAATGAATCGGCAAAAGAGACTACGTAATCTTGTTATTTTTAAAATTGTAAACATAAACTTCGTAAAGTAATATTAACAGTAAAATCGCACGTACTAATTTCGCGCTAAAAAATTTAGAAAGATTATCGTACAAATTTTATTTCAATTCAATTTATATATGCTGGACAAATCACTTTATAATTATTGTAAAAAATATATTAATAGATCTCTCTTTTCCTAATAGATCTCTCTTTTCCTCTACCTCTTTCTATTAGTATTGAGAAAGAAACCGAATTAAAACAGTTTATGTTTGAAAGATTTCTGAAGAATTTAAATACACATAAATATTTTTAATAAAACTTCTCTGATATAGCTTTGCAATGATTTATAAATATTGTTTAATTTGATGTTTTACATTTAACAATTATAGCTTTAGAACGATAAAAACTGAAAGTGTTTACGTCCATACATTATCGAGACAACGTATGATACTTTGCATATATTTAACGATGACGGTTCAAACTCATTTGCGTAACCACTCGTGTCTATTTACTGCTGATTGTTTCGCACACTCATCGAGTGCAATTTATCACGCGTATATTCACATCTTTGCGCGAAACGTACGCTCGATCAAAACTGACACCTATGATTTGTGGAAGGCGTTCATGAAAGTCGAGCATGCGTTCGTGAAAGAGGTACCCGGCTCTATTCTTACTCCGAGAGAGTTCGATGCACGAGCTCGTGTACCGTGAAGATCGCGTGAATAGAAGTGTAACAGAAGAGGACGTTCTCTCCTCTGATCGTGTGGTCGGGTGGTATGCAAATAAAAATGCATGCGTGACAAACAATGCAATTTAGATTGAAATCAGGTGAGATCAGTCTGTTTCTAATAATAACTCGATATTTAACTCTGTATTAAATTACAATTTTGCCACAGATTTCCGCGTAAAATTCATTTTTGTACTTAACATATTTATTTATTCATGTAAAAATGCATTATGAATATTAATATATTCTATAAAAATCAAGCATTAATCGCTAAATATGTAGAGAGAACAAATATATGAGCTGTTAATGCCAATTTATTTACAAGAATAAGAATAATGACAATAACTTTCCAACAAATAAAAATAATTTTTTCTTATAATTTTCATTGAATAGATATTAATGAAAAGGCTGTGAGAAAATAAGATTCTAGATATTAATAATTAGCTTGTTAAAGAAGTCTCGTCTGATTTAATTAGGCATGATATTCTTTTAATGCAGCAATCTATAAGAATTTATTCCAACATATTTCCTTTTCATTGTTAATTATGCATTATTTTTCTTTCGCGGCGGTGTTCAGGATATCATTATAATTAATAAATTATTAGCCAATTATTTATTAGCCAATTAATTATTATCTGTTATCTAATTAACTATTACAATCAAAAATAATTTAATATTATTCAATATAATTTAAATAATCTAATGGATTGTAGAGTACATTTCTTTTTAAATCAAAATTTAGAATTTATGGCTTTTAATGTCATTTATTCATGTAATTGTGAACTGATAGAAAATAATAAAAAGACATTTATATTTGAATAGAATTAGGAAGCATATTTTAATCTTAATATTAAGAAGAGACAATATTAAATAGTTCGGTTAAAACTTTAATTTAAAATATATTATAGACTACGTAAGTGTGAATTTCAAAATTCATGCCAAAATGAAAATGATATATAAAGTATTCACGTTTGAAAAGAGTTAGAACAGCTCATCGATCCTTGTAACCGTAAATATCAGAACGACGCGAAGGTAATTAATATCGCGCACTCCGAATATTAATTCGCGCGCGTGTTTGCGCGAAGGTCGCGCGATGCGCGTTCATGAAACACCGACGCTCTTCGAATATCAAATAAGATCGCAAACAAGATCGCGCATACCATGCGACATAATCTACGATTACGAGCTGTGTAATATTACGATTGTATGCGATGCAGTGGGATCACGGCAAGATGCCACCAACGATGATGTTGCATACCATGAGCGCGAAAAATAGCCTCGAGATCTCAAAAGCTTCTTACAATGTGATACAAATGCGCATTATAAATAAGTAAATACAACTTTACTGCTATTAAATATATAGAAGATGTTGAAATAAATGACAATAAAAAATAAATTGCAGAATGACTCATAAAACCTTATTAAGAGATTTGAAGAAGCTTTTCTAACAAAGCATAAATACAATGTTAAGGAATAAAATGTATAGAATTTTTTCAGATTATTACTTTCTAATAATTTACTCGATTTCAAATTTACTCGATTTATTTTATTTCAACCATGCTATTTGATATTGATATCTCTCCTTGATATTTAAGATCAGAATATGCTCCCAATTCTATTCAAATATAAATGTCTTATAATTATTATCAATTACATGAATAAACGAGATTGAAAATGATAAATTTTTAATTTTACAATTCATTAGATTATTTAAATTATACTGAATAATAATATTAAATTATTTTTTATTGTAATGGTTAATTAGATAACAGATAATAATTAATTGGCTAATGAATATTAATTTATTAATTATAATTTACAATATTCTGAAAACGGAGATAAGAGAATAATGTATAATTAACAATAAAAAAGAAATATGTTGAAATAAATGTTTAAAATATTTTACTTATTTATTTAAAATAATATTTTTAGATATATTTTATCTAACAATAACATTAATAGAGCATTGTAAGCTTATAAAATACATACGATAATTTAAGCAATAAAAATATGTCAATGCCAACTTAATTACCTCAGACAAATCATGAAAGCAATCAACCGAGAATCTCATTAATTTGTTTCATCTTTAATTAATTACCTGTGCAATTAGCGTAATCATTTCCTTTTTCGAGTGCTGAATTCATTGTCGGCTACCAATGTCGCCAATTTCCGGGGGGGGGGGGGCACCTTAATTATAATGTCAGATTATATCACGTGATTAGGCACGTGGGAATCGCGGGGGAGTGTAAAGTGTTTTTAATGAGATCGCGCGCGAGAGGATGGAGAACGGCGGCGGAAGCGAGCGAAAGGAGCCGCGGCAGGCTCCTGTGCAGAAGTGAAATCACCGTGACCGGTCGGGACAATGGACGGTGCAATGATAATTTAGCGGGTTAATCGCGCGGCTTGGATGGCCTCGTGCAGAATCGCCGGCCGAAACGACGACTTTCCTTCGAGTAGATGGAAATTGATGCGTGGCGATGTTAAAACGCGCGCTAGACTCCTCAAGTTTTTCAAGTTGAATTACCCCTTATTACGATGACACGAATAAAAATTCGTGATGTGTGTTGAGTCCTTGATATATGGACGCTTTATTCCCCGTCTCGATTGTTTATAGTCCCGGTCTGGGATCGCAATTATCCGTAGAATATAACTCTTTCACCGCGGCGCGGTTCAAGAGAAGATCATTGTGCGTTCTCTCTCGTTTTAAGACACTAAATTACTTTCTCATGCCGAGCCTCTTCGTGCATCTAAAAAAGAGAGAGGGAAAATCAATTAAACTTTAGTTAACTTTAATTAATGTTTATACGGGAATGATTGGCTTTAATTTTCAGCTAAAATATTATACCGCGAGAGATAATGAATCATACGTTAGTGCTCATATATGAATTAACACGTGTATCTTGCGTTGCATTTTTTGCGAAAAGATAAACGAATATCTTTTACTGACTTTGATAATACAATAAGTTTCCCAATTATGATTCCCCCCTATGATGCCATTGAAAGGAAGAAACAGTTCCGCTCGAATGAAAATTAATACTTTCTTGCGAACACTATAATTTTGACAAAGATAGAAATAGAAAAAAGGTCCACGTAATTTCTCTCAGAACAAACCTCAAGTTCCAGAAAGGGAAAGGTTCATTCTACAATATATATAGAAGCTATATAGATAAATTATGTCATGAAGTTCGCAAAGATTCTATTTCTCATATCCTTTTTTCTCAAAATTGCAGATTATATCTATATTGGACACGCGAAACAGATCTTAATCTTATCATCAATCAATCGATCTATCATTTAATCTTCTATCTATCATTTAATCTGGAATTTCACAGAATGGAATGCAAAAAAGCATATGCATGCAATACTGAACTGATAGAATCGATAATCGAATCTGTGGACGAAGTATCTTTCGAAAAGATTTACATCATAAATACATAGAATATTAAGGCAATCAGTTTTATATAAATCAAATACTTTATGAGAATTTGCATATACAAAAATAAAATCATGATTCTCTCAGAGATGCACGTTTCAAGGATATCGATCTAACATTGAGTCCGACTCCTACAATAATTATCATTTTTCAAGTTAAAATGCCTTGCAGCTATGACATGAACCAGTTTCAAGGATACTAAAGCAATCTCGAATGTGAATTCTTCCCAGCGAAGAGATGCAATAACGTGATGATTATTAAGTACACATATAATGGGAAGGTCCAAGGTCAATTGTGGCGTACCTTGACACTCTATCTCTTTCTCTCTCTATTATATTCCATAAAACTAAATTATATTTACGAAAGAATTCATGAAATCAAATGTCGATTAAGAATATTCCAATATGTAGTACTTGCGAATGTTATTTTATTAATTATTTTGTTTCATTAATTATTTATTAATACTTTTGCTTTATTAATTTATTTATTAATACTTTACATATTAAAAAATCTCAATATATTGCGTGTGTGATTTTTTAAACTTCTTAAATTTAATAGGAAAGGTAACATTCTTTTAAGAAAAATTATCTACGGACTCTTCTCGAGAGAAAGTTCTATTTCTTTTTTACATTTTTGCAAATATTTTCACGGAATACCTTGATGCGTAATACTTACTCGCCAGCCCTACGCTCAGTCGACCTGGCATCTCTTAATATGGACTGACGAGAAGTGGACCTCGTGGTCTTGGTCAATCCCACGCAAATCTGCGATAGAAGGGATAAGTATCTCTTACGTGACCACTGTGTTTGCGCGCAATGTTCTCCGCTATGAAAGATATTACGATAGAAGGTACTGCATTCCCCGCGTGGTCGGAATTATTCTGGTACATTGTTGCATATATTTTCTGAGTAAACATGCAGCGAATAGGTTCAGGTCCAAGATATGCGTAAAATAAGATCGTTTCGATTTTTTATCAACTTTCTATTTTATTTTCGAAACCAGAAGGCGCGAATAATTATGAATCATGGACCAATCTACGGACTTCGAGCTCTTTTATGATGACAATGACCAAAAACAAAATATGATTTTAATCTTACGGGAAAATTTTATTTTTACACTAACTAAAATGAGATACACGACACACGACGTATTGTTTTAATTATTATATCTGTATGTCATTGTAATTTATGCAAATGTAATTTATACTACGCGGAGAAAAAAGTTGTTTGATCTTAATAATTGTCATTGATTAATCTTTTTTTGTAATCAAAATTAATAAGTCTTCATTACGTATATTTTTATGAAAAGAAAATTAGCTTCGAGGAAATCTTTTTTAGGAAAATTAGCTCGAGGAAATCTTCATTACGTATATTTTTCGAGAAAGTCTTCATTACGTATATTTTTATAAAAAGAAAATTAGCTCGAAGAAATCTTTCTTATGGCATTTATATTTCCTTTAAACACTGTCGTGAAAGACACAAAAAAGTCAACAACATGAAGAGAGAAATTCTAAAGAATGTATGCAACAC
The DNA here is from genome assembly GCF_003227725.1 of Camponotus floridanus. Taxonomy (NCBI): domain Eukaryota; kingdom Metazoa; phylum Arthropoda; class Insecta; order Hymenoptera; family Formicidae; genus Camponotus; species Camponotus floridanus. Next base: position 320,329 of record NW_020229303.1, read on the forward strand.
TTACAGAAAATCTTTCCGTCCGAAAGCTTAACGACTTAAATTTATAACAAGAATTCAGCATAAATATAAATTTTTAGTTGCAACTTCTTTGCCATCGTCATGTGATATACGCTCATGAATGAGCAGAGCAGCATGAATTTGCCATCAAATGCTACGAAAGATTCAACGAAATAAAACGTTTCGAACCTGGGCTGGTTCAAAGTCATGCTCGAAATGGAACGTTCAATTTTTCATCGTCTCCGGGTCGTAACGCCGTAAATGGAGTGATTACGACCGACAGGCGAAGCAAAGTTTATGTTCCCGCGCCTACAAGCAATCGTGTAGATTGTGAGGAAGAAAAGAGAGACGGGTCTCTCGTAAAGATCCAAGAACGATGCTGACTAATCGTTCGCGAAGAGAACCTCACGTAGCTGCTCACGTCTCTTGTACAGTTAATTCGCGTACGTGCTTGTAGATATTAAACGGTTTATTGATTATATTTGAACTTGTAATATTTAGTCAGCACATCTCACTTTCATTCTCTGTAATCTAGTCTGAATGTCATCATGGATGAATAATTATACTTGAATAATTTGTTGTAATCGAATTTTTTTACAGCTTTTATAACTTTTAGATCTGTAAAATTCGAAGAAATGTATTTGAAGGGAAGATGTATTTGTTGTATTTTTTAAATAAAAAATACACGAATGTAAAAATAAATTTACCTTTATACTTTTAATCTCTAATATTTTTTTCTTAACTTTTTATTAATAGATATTGATTGACTTAATATTTTTCATTCGAAATACATCAAGTGGAGATCAAGCTTGAAATTCTAATAAGATGCTTGTTTTTCCATCAATAGCAATAACGAGGGGTTGACGTGACACGGAAACGATTCAAGCAGATTCACGTTGCAGGTTTCGGCACTATGTTTGACAGCGGATGAAATCGAGGCCCAGAGAAGCGGCTGGAATCTAAATCCCAACACTCAGTATCATATTCAGACCGATGAGGGCCCAGAAAGATTCTTTCGTTTCCAGACATCGAACGGTCAGTACAGAAAAGAAAAGAGATTGGCTGATGGCACGGTGATCGGAACAGAAGGCTGGCTGGACCCTCTCGGATATTTACGACTGAAGGATTATATCGCCGATCACGAGGGATTCCGGATACTAAGGTTTAACGAAAAATAAAATTAATGACAATAATTAATAACAATAATTGCAATTGACGAAATTCATTCGAAATGTCGAAATTTTTTAGATCAAAAATGGTTTATGTGGGTAAGGATCGACCCATCCAGGACGCAGTGGCGGAAACAAAGAAAATTCCAGCACAGACTGGAGTTCTTGCAAGACCCAGAAGACCGCCTAATCCTTTCAGGTAAAGATTAATCGATAAACTCATCAAGCTTATTTAATATATTACATTATAACTAAAATAAAATTACTGCAAATAAATTTCTTTTAAATAAATATAAAAATAAGTGTAAATTTATGTTTTAGGCGACCAGATTCTAATGCCATTGTACCTTTATCGGGTAATGACATTACCTCCGGTTATTATACTCCGACGACTATCAGACCTCGACCGATCTACTCATCGATATCAGGCAATAATTATTATTCGAATCGACCAGGTTACTCTTCCGAATCTGGATTGCAGAATCTGGATACTCATCGTCGACCACAGACTTACTATCGCGGATCAGTCGCTCGTCCACCGACTCAGCTCCTCGAAGCTCCTTACGATCCTGCTGTCGGATCCTCCAGTAAACCAAGCTACTCTCCAATTTCCCGAAGTGATACGGCCGATTTCCCGCCATATGATGGCACTTATACCACGGCAAACGGTTTCCAATATTACCTGAGGAGGCAATATCACGAAGAGGGACGAGAGCCCGATGGCAACAACGTTGGTTCGTTCGGTTACATCGATCCTTTCGGTATCAGACGGGTGATTTATTACAAGACAGATCCACTCACCGGCGGATTTCTCCACAAGAAGAACAATCGATACGTCGGCTTCAATGCAACTCCGTACGATCCGCTTCCGCCCGATCTATCCAGAACACGCGTCTCGAGAACCTCTTCAAGAGCCCCCTCGTCATAATAGTTCCCTCGTTGTTCAATCGCTTTGTCACGTTGTAGCACGACGTTTATCGCGAGGAATTCATCGCATCCGATACTACATCGACGCTGAATTTCACCAACGCTGGACGGCCTCGGTTCGACTCGAGACCGTTCATCGGACGGAACTGCCGCCTTGTCGATGTTCTCTGAAGAAGTTCTCGTTGGTCGCCTATTTTCCGACCGCGATAGAATCGACGAATATTGAAGGGAAGAAGAACGATAAATAGAGTCTCTTGAATAGACGTGGAGACGTTCTATGTTCCATGAGAAAGAATAATGTTCCTCGACAGAGAATTCTGGTTTACCAACGTTGCTTATATAATATTTTTCGAAGTGCCACGATTTTTTTTGTCCGACCTACGACTCCGTTGTGTCATCTCTGCCAACGGTTGCCAGTATTATCCGAAATAATATAGATTTACGAGGAATGCGAGGATCGATGGAATCAGGAGACGATCGAGATGCAGTGTGGAGGAAAGCGTAGATTGCATAAAGAGAAGCGAGATATAAACACAAGGAGTTATCGAGAACCTCGCGGCGGCGGCTCATCACTTCCTGATTCATCGTTCTGCTATTGTTGCGTTATTATCGCGAGCAGATGATCGGATACCGCCAAGAGACAACGTTAGATGCCATGCTGGACTAGATTTAGTTTTCAGGGAAGCGCGGTGGGACTTTCTTGAAAGAAAGAAAATCGTCTCGGACAATGTTCGCCAACTTTTCCAGTTGCATCATTGATCTGTGAAACGTGCGAAGACTCGGTCACCATTGTCTTGCGCATAAGCTTCATACGTATAAGCTTCAGTAGCCTAGATTTTCACACAGAGAGATACCTTAGAAAGTTTATTCTCATTCATCCAAGACATTGTTAAAGTAGTACATAATTTTTTATGGCAGAGGATTTTTAAGGAAACTTTTTTTTCTGTTCGAATGGAGTGTCTTTAAATCCTAATTTCTCTTTTACCTTCTTCCAATGTTGGCGAATATTGAACTGCGATCGAGAAGAATTCCACCTAACAAATCAAAATAGAATAGGTCGGCACTTTGGCGTGAGCGGATCATACGTTAATCCTACAATGTGTTATCTTTTTTTATTTACTAGCGAGGCATTTTACCTTTTAAAACCAGGTTAAAAGTTATACACAAGTATGTATTATCGCGTCTCGCATCGTAGGATTAACCCAGCGTCGCAGATTCAGAAAAATCTTGATAGCTTCTACCTTCTATTCTGCTGACGCTAACGTAATTTCCTTGCTAGTTTAATGCGTGCGTTTGAATATTTCTACGTACTAATTAATCTGCTGCCGTTTAAAGTATCCGCTCGTGCCAAACGAGGAATAAACGCGTAGCATTAATCGATAGAGTTAATCGTTAAATATAAACCTCATTAAGTCGCGACAATGGTGCTGATTGTTAGGTAAAAGCGGATGCATCGCTTTTACACTTTCCGTTCTTTTATGGCGATGAGAACCGTGCCGTTCCGCTCTGTGCATGTAGTTAATTGCGATTTTCGGATTATAAAATCTCTCGCGAGCGACATTATCATCGACACATCTGTCTGGAGATTAAGGAACACGATTTGTACGTAAGATATCGTGCTTAACTTATTTCATAATAAATGCGAGAGCGAATAATCGCTTGCGCACGAGTACATGTGATATGAAATAGAATTTTACGAAGATCGAATAAATAAAAAACTATTTAACATAGAGAAATGTTATTTTACAAAGAGAATTTCATGAATAAAAAGAGAATAAAAGAGAATTTCATGAATAAAAAAGAAGCAAGAAAGTTTAAAGAATTTTCTATCACATCTTATATATTAAGACTACGTTTGATGTGAAATTATAACACATCACATCGATTCTTGATGCTGTCGGCATTTGTAACAAATTTAACTTAATTAATTTAATTTAATTTTTAGCTTCTTGATTCATTTCCGACATATGCAATTTATTGTGTTTTATTTAAAAACTGACAAAAATATTTTCAATGTATGCTAATAAATTTCGTTGAATTCCTAAAAATGGAATAAACTGATTTTAGAAAAGTATATCAGTAAAATATCCCTGCTGATATCTCTCTCTTTGATACCAGAATATTCAAAAGTCTAATTTCGTTCTGATCAAATATATTTTATTTATATATCAAGTATTTTTATTTTTATCAATTTATTTAAAATTTATTTAAAATTCTTTTGTTTAGAAAGAGATATTTATATTTTAATTTAATCTTTATAAATCTCTGGAGTTTTATAAAACTATCTTTATAAATCTACAGATTTGTCATAATTATTTTTGAACAAATGTCAATAATTATACTTACTATTTATTATAGTACTTGTTCAATTTCAAAAAGAACGATTATCGTGCATTACAAATATAAAAATATTTCATGTATTACGTCAATGCAATTGTGGAACGTGCACGCGGATATCACGTGTCGCATAATTGTAATGATGACAGTGCAGCGTGCATTCAAAAGCATCAGCATCTGCTTATTCGAGCATCATGCTTCATTTAAAATTTTACCAGCATTGACGCGCTATTTCATGAAAAATTTCATTGACCTCGGAGTGCGCTCTCTTTTCTCTTATCTCCGAGCACGAAGACTGACGCTCTTATAGATTTGTGTGTATCACGAAACTAACTAAATAGACATGCTTTGCTTCGTTACATACATACTTTTTTATCTCTCTACCTTCCTCTTTTTTTCCTATCTCTAAGCATAGATCAACCATAGATCAACCATAGATTTTTATCGGTCACTTATACAGTTTATACTACAGCGACGATTTTTTATCTCACGGAAAGTTTATTAAATAGTTCTACATACCCATATATAAATTGATATACGCATAAGAATACGTTTAATAACTCATAAAAATGTGTGGCTGAGAAAGAGTGTCCATTTATTTATCTCAAAAATGAATTATTTGATTCTTTTTGTCATGAAATATTGTTCTGTGCTTCTGTTCCTAATTGTTGTTGCACCAATAAGAAATGAACAAATACTCGAAATTTAATATTTTCGTAAATACATTTTTCTACGATAATCCAAAGATAAAAAAGGAAGAAATAAATATTTTAAATAAATTATATATTAATTAGACACAAAAAATAAAATACTATATGCAAAGGATATTATAACATGTGAAAAGGAAAGATGCTTGAAAAAAATTCTTTTTTGTTGCATCATGATATAAAAAGAAAAATTAAAAAGTTTGTCAAGGTTCTAAGAATTTGCATATTAAAAAAACAAGATTGTTACATATGGAACATATAAAATAATAGCACCATAAATAAACTTAAAGACGATTAAATTAGGTCGCTGGTACGAGTTACTCCTATGACATTCTTCTTTATCGTGATACAATGAGAAATGTCAATTCCCAGCATTCGAAGAACACAATTACGACAGCGGCTTGCCATAGAAGGAGACTAAGAAAGAAAAAGAGAGAAAAAAGAGAGACAGAGATGTGGAAATTAATCAATTAATGCTACGCCAGTGTCTCATTTAAGAAAGGATCGATATGATCAAACGGTGGAAGGACGAAAGAACGAAGACGAACTTATCAAGCGATGTCTCTTACTGCAAATGTATATATAATGGTGAGTGTATTTGAAACGCGCGAGGGAATAATGTAACTTAACAACTTAATTGCTATTTCTTGAATGATACAGTGCTGTAAATGCACTATATCGCAGGAGGCTTGACAGGAGCTCACTGCTGATACTTTCTGTTGTAATCGTCTCGCCTATCAATCTGCTGGTTCAATGGTATTTGCGACTTTTGGGCCGCTGCACGGGCTTCTTCTTCCTAAAATGTAAAACATAAATTTCAATAAATTGCCCCTGCTAGTTTGATATGAGATACAAATAAATCTGATTTTTATTCTTTGATCGAAATCAAATATAGAGATTATTTGAATGTCGCAAGCATTAGAATTATATTTATTATCATTATATAAAAAATAATTTTCATAAAAATCGTTCAGCGTCTTTCTCTTCCCTTCATATTTCAAAGTTTAATTAAAAAATTGCTCTTCTCCCTTGCGCGTGAGATAAAATATAGAAAATGAGAAATATAAAATAACTTAAAAATAAAAAATATAGAAATATAATTTAATTTAAAATATAAATATGAAATTTTGATGGATTCATTTGATAGAATGTTAATTATCGTTGTTTATGAAGTAATTTTAATTACGCGCAGACCTCTCAGCATAGATCTATCTGTGTTATGCTGTAAGATTGTACTTTTCTATACGAACGAAAGTAAAAGCTGAAGAAAATTGGTAGCCCTATTGTAGAGACACAAGTGATTAATGAGAGTCGAAAGGAAACCGTGTACGATAGCAAGTAGCTACCTTTTCGCTTCTCTTCTTTTTGCGCAAGTCATTTATACCTTTAGTCTTTCCATCGATATGGATCGCTATCATGATTTCGCAAGTGCGCTCACTTAGTATACGGATAACTGAATGACTTTTCACAAATCCCGCTTGTGGAAACAGTGACCTATGCTAGCTATGGCGAAACAGAAGTTTTTCCCATAAGATCGAGGAGAACGTCTCCCATAAAGGTGAACATGAATGTGAACATGAACAGATGTGATAAGGAATGATGAGAGAGGAGGGGAACAAGTAGGGATAATTGAGGACAGGAAATTGTGAATGGATTTTAATGTTGAATGCAGCAATAAATATTATCCCTTTCTTTTCCCCTCTCCATGAATGAATCTCAATAGTTTCTTTAATAGTTTTATATCTTGTAGTATCTGTTTGTTAATTTTTACATTCTTTTTCACAGATACAGTTTTAAATACCAGTATCCATTTTAGAATCTCAGATAGTCAGTCGAATTGAAAATTTAATTACGTAAATTTAATTACTTTGCGAGAATTTAATTACTTTCTTAATTACGAATAATAATAAAATCGTGCATAAAATTATTTTATTATACGAATTTATCGTTGATTAAATTCTATCTTATGGAATTTCATGCAGTCTCGAATAGTCACTAAAGTAAGCATGAAAAGAGTATCCGAGGGTCTTTCAGTAATCGGCAATGAGGGTTGGACGGAAGAGGAAAGGTCGTGAGTATACTTACCTCTTGCTGACGAATGCCCGCGTAGATGAGGTCGAGGCCTTTCTGGATCTCTTCGCTAACGGGTGGTGGCGTGGGAATGTGATCGCCCTGAGCGTGAAAGCCGGTCTCGTCGGCGGTGTAGTGAATGGTGATCAGCTGTCCCTCGGGACTCGTGTACGAGAAGGTGCCTTGCTGAACGATCGCCTCCGCCCGGTCTTCACCTTCACCGATGGTCTTGATGTAGCCGCTTTCTTCGGCAATGATGTTGTTGCCCGTTTCGTAACTGCAAGATGCAAATCACCAGGACGTTAAATAATCGATTGCGCAAACGTATGGCTCAGAAATCGGACTGTATTACATAATATTAAAATGATCGTTGCCGAAGCTCGCACAGATTCAAGACAGATTCAAATAATGAAGCCGGTCCAGGATTGCATCGGTGTCTTCGGGATTACGTCAAATTCTCGTGTAATGAATATTTTATTGGGCGATATAAATACTATATGATGGACATAAAATACATTGTATCGACGAAATATATATATATATATATATATATATATATATGTTTGCATATATAATATAAGAAAGTGTATAAGAAAAATTATTATATAAAAACAAGGCAGACTTTAAAGATTTGAAATTTCATATAATTATTTTTAGTACTATTTTTTAGAAAATTTTCTTCTCTCAAAAAATGCTAACTAATATAAAATATATATGGCTAATTATTTTCGCAATATTCAATTCTTTATTTAATAATTAATTTTTTTAATATTTTTATTTTTTAATATTTTCAACTTTTTAATAATTTTTTTTATTTTTAATACAACTGTGTCTTGAATTAAAAGTATAGAAAATATAATTGTACCTAGTTTTATAAGTTCCATCGTGTTCCTGTTGCTTGTTCCAGTGCAAGATCGGGATGGGCGTAGTAGATGTAGGTCGTCTACTGTCGACCTGATGTTGTCCATCATCCTGCTGATAGTTGCGTCCATGAAAATTTGGATCTTGTGCCACCGCCAATCCCAGAATCATTGCTAACACCTGAAAGACAACAAATGATATTTTTCTGTCTCGATTATGAAAATGCGTAATTAAGATATATTTCTAAAACGCATATCTTAAACGCAACAATGCGATTGATGCAATGCAATTATGTCATTAAGTAGAAACATTATATCATAGGGTTCAGATTACGTCAGTTTACGTCCCTTTCTAATCGACATTCTGAAACTGGAGGAATTAGCGGATCAAATGATGGACGAGGGTAGATACGGAAGAGCGTAACACGAATGCCAAAGTGAATTTATCGATTTCTCTGCTACGAAATCGGCGATGCGCTCTCAGGAGATGAGTGAAAGTAAGAAGCAAATGCCAACAGGGGTCATTTAACTCCTGACCCATTGGGGTCCGTCCCATTTCATCCCAACCTATCGTGAATCCCGCCTATGTTTCTTAATATCGCGTTACTAGTTCCATTATCGTTTCGATTTTATCGTTTATCGATTTAATCGAGAACTTATCTTTATAATATTGCTGTTTCCTTTGTTGTAATTTTATTTTCTTATAATTTTTTTTTGTCATTTTTCTTTCTTGTACAACATTTATAATTAATTCGTTAAAATTGATTCTGTATTGATTACTAAAAAAAGGGAAAAATTATAAATCTAACATATGTAGATATAATATTAATTGTTGCCGATCTTTTTAAAGAAAATATGTTCAAAAATATTATATTATTCAATATAAGTTCAATATATTATAAAAATATATCATGAACGAATATGTTTATTTGAGGAAAGTGATTGTGAAATCCAAAGTCTCAATCTTTGGATTATGTAAAGTTATTCCCACACACTTTTTATTTCATCACCTCAACGATAAATCTCGTGCATACAAATTAATAAATGCAGATTATATCAATGTATCAACGACAATGATAAGTTCTTAAGATTCTACAAGCATCAGTTTTTTCGCTATTATCGTTTGTCTAATAATCTTTTGATAATTAAAAATATATTTATAAATATATTATTATATGTAATATATAATTTTTCAAATTCTTAATTACTATAAATTAAGTTATTTAAACTCTATTTAATTTAAAAATTAATTTTTAAAATCGTCGTTGTTTTAGAAAATTTTATATATATATATATATATATATATATATATATAATATTATATTTATGTTGTCTTTTTCTCTAAAAATTAAAAGAATAGATAAAAAATAAGTTAAATAAAAAATAAATAAAATTAATATTCAATATTGATTAATCATATCATCTTTTTGATACTTCCTTTACAGTCAGATGATCAAGAACAATGGAAAGAACACAATAGTATCTTTTTTTTTACTTTAAAGGCAAAATCGCTTCGCGCTCGATTGACGTTCCGGAAGATGGTCCTCACGGTTACTTACCACGTATTTCATCCTGACTCACGAGACGTGCACCTTGTAACAAGATAAAAACGACGAAGGGAATACGTTGGAGTACAAACGCAAGGAGATAGTCGCAAACCAACGAGATCGACTGCGATCCCAAGAGAGGAAAGAAATCCTCTTTTATAGCCACTCTCACTTTACCCCTTCTCGAGGAGGCCTCGAAAGATGCTTCGTGTGCTTTATGGCGAGAAGCCTACATATTTACCAAAGTAAATGCGTGTGGGATCGTCGCTTCTTTCGTGAGCGATCGTGTCGAGATCTCCCTGAGATCGTGGTACCGAGAATCGTCCTGCTCCGATTATCTCATTGCCCGAGACGACCTTACTCTTGGCTGAAACCTATCATCGCTCTTTCAATAGCTTTCCAATGGCTGCTATTGTTTGCAAAAACGTTGCGCTCTACTTCATTGTGATAAAACTATAACTTCAATGAATTGATTAATAAATTGATCCATTTAATCTCGATATGGTTCATTACACACATATATAAATATTGATCTAAAATATTAAGATATTTCGTAAAAATATCATCTGCGATAATTAAATTAATACTAACTTAAATTTGAACCATTATTCGCTCACTTATGTCATGTGAAATATTCCTGTATATTCTGCATACATTGCGCTCTGAAAAAATTACACATACAACGAATAAATTATATAGTATTGTGATTCTGTATATAATGTCATATAATATTGAAACACTTGAGTTTCTCAGTCATATTTCGCATCGTCATCGCAGATGACTCGAAACTTTCGTGTCGCTTCCGGTAGAATCGTGGGTGCGGATCATCTCGGATCCATGTACTTTCGTAGTTTTACGAATTATGAGACCAGCAAGACAATGGGCGAGGAACGCATTCTAATATGCATACTTACATATGCATCAGAATGCGCGTAATAATGCCATCGCAACAGCCCACGATCAACGGCCTGCGACTGCGCTTCCGATTAGCGCAATGCATTTGTTGTTACGCGGCCTTCGGATTACTTTCGCGCGTTTCTTATCGAGAAGATGTATTCTTTTGCGCTTTAAGCCACGATTAGGTTTCCAAACTTTTAAAATTTTGAGAAAGCAGAGAATTAATTACTTTAATTAATTTTAACACATTAACATTTTTAATTTATAATGAAAAAGCTCTAATTAACTCGTACAACGATGATCCATTTGATATTCAGGAAAATTAAAATCGAGCATTTTATTCAAATATTCAATTAATGGAGATTCTACTGCGAAGATAGAAATTAGTGAAAGTACAGCCAGTCGTGTTAGTCATGTGCATAAATAAATAATCATGAGAACGAGCTGTTCAATCTGAAGAATCATATATATGTGTAATGTTACATACATATCAATTTTTTGCATAACAGTTTTTATATAATTTTATGCTGCTACGTTATGTATGTCTTTAATTTCTTGATGGAGTCTGAGTCAGTTGTTAAATTAAAATAATTTATGGAAACGTGTCTTTTGCCTCTTGCACTCTGTTACTTTTATTTAAAGGTGTTTATAAAAGGAGATGACACTCCGCGACTATTACGCAAATGGATAGATATGCTAACTACTTTCACGCAAGAAGCTATTAACTTCCGACGTGACATAAAATTCATGTTCTTACGCCTAGAAGCTCGAATATTATATTGTCTAGTCTAGCATCTAGCATTGATCCATGTTAAAGCGTAGCTTCTTGTAGATACAATCTGATGAACATTGCTCATACAAAATGGAATACAGTCACAGATAAATCGATCATCGATTAAACTATCCATTACAATTTAATTGTTATATATAATATCAAATATTATATAATTATCGTTACATCAAATAAAATATACATTAAATGTATCCTTTTCTTTTTTTTATATAGTACAGCAGAAAAGTTAAAAAGAAAAGTTTCACATTGCAATTGATCATACATGATTATGATAACTGTAAAAGTGCGATTGTAAAATTGTTTTAATCGTTTTGCTCAATTTTCGCATAGTATTAAAAAGTCATAATACACAAGGACATTTTATTATCACAACAATGTACACACATTGCAGACATTTACATTCATATATGCATTCGCATGATTTAATATCTGCAAAAAATTATAAAAAATATTTATATCAAAATTGATTAATATATTAATAATACTTTTCTTTGATATATTTTGCTTACCATCTCTCATTTATGATGCGGAACAAGATTGTTGCGGTGACACTAAAATAAATTACATAAACCTCAGTTTATATTATTTAATACATTATTTAATACAAAAATGATACGAAGAATTTTATAAGAATTTACTTTCATAATCCTTGGCAGAGCGACAAGAAGTGGAACAGGATGACAGTGGAACGAGAGTTCCAGGCGGAATGTAGCTAGAAAAAAAATTATTAGTTTCAAAATTCATAAACAGACAACAAAAATGTAATAGGAATTTTCTGAAAAATTAAATTAACAAATAATTAGTTAAGAGTAAAAAATATCAAACCTCAAATTGTACGTGGTATTGTCCTCCATAGGATTAACGGGTGGATAGTAGGCAGCCACAGAGCATGATTTCTCGATCTGATCAGCTGATTCCACGGGTTGGTAACTCAGTCGCATCGTAGTCTCGGATTCCATCGGAACGTCAGATTGCTGATACTTGCATATGGGTGCGTACGATTTATTAGGCAGCAGATATTCATGATTGTTCGGTATGTAAGATAATCTATGAGTCGTGCAGGCTGAAATAATCATACGTTGGAAATAAAAAAATCAAATGGAGCAATCATACAGTCTCTAAGATTCTTTAATCAAGAAAGAAACGTCAAGGAAATAAATATTGCAAATAATATTTTATAAACTAATTAAATTATATTTAATAAAATCTTATACAAGACTACATTGCAACTTACATTCTAGCGGCGAAGGCGAGAAAGTGAGATTGTTTTCTGGCCGAAACTCTGTCGGCGGTATCACACGTTTCCAGGTGTAATCGTGCTTCTGAGTAGTTTCATCCTGCATCGGGCCTCTGCCTAATAATTCCTTATGGCAAGGCGTGATAGGTGTTTCCTGTTTGATGCACCAATTGCCCAGGAAACTCAGCTGCAACAAAAGTGCAATCAATTGAAGAAACTTCAAAAGAATTGTAAGAATTAAATTGATATGGTTCAAACAAATAATTGCACGCGATCTAGATTATTAAAAAATTTTAATTGATGATTAATAGAGATTTTATCGTTTTTGTATTTCACGATGTTGAAACGAGAAAATCGACGTTCTCAATCTTACAAGAATATTTATTGTTGTCATTTCATTACAATAGCATTAAGGCTCAATAGAAAGATGGCAGTCGAATCAATCTACGAGGAGACGCAACGATTGTTAGGCAATTGGAGAAAATTATCTCGTAATCGTCGCATAATGCACTCGACAATGTCGACCTGATTTAGTGTGTCATCCGCGCATCGAATTCACCGTGAAAGTGCAATTTCGCACGAATATGCTCACCCGATTGACGGTGTCATGAGAGAGCGGACATGGTGAAAAAATTATATTGCCAGGCTGGCGAATGGGATCTGGCGGCTTATCACCGCCACACCCGAAATAGCTAAGACGATACGTGGTATTGTCATCGAAGCAGCAACCGCCGTTCAATAAGTTTTCGTTCTCCGGCTGGATAAAAGGTTCGGGAGGCTTTTCACCGCAGTGAGGCCAGTAACTTAATCTATAAGTCGTGCATCCGTCCATCGGCGTCACCGGGCGACAATATTCTCTTTTTGATTGCTCCTCCTGAAGAAGTATAAATAATTACATAATAAATATATAAAAAATTTTGTTCAACTTGCACACGCAAAATACTATAAATTAATAAAATATTATATTAATATATAATTTGAAGTAATAGATATAAAAAAATAGATATAAAAAATTATTCAAAAATAAAAAAGGAATACTCATTAAAATTTATTAAAATACGAATTATGGATAAAATAGATTTTAGAATGATTCACTTTTATAGGGATCTCATTCGGCCAATAACTAAGCTTATAAGTCGTATAATCTTCCATTGGTACATCCGATTTGACATATTTTTTAATCGGCGCATAAGAAGGTGTGGGAATTAAGCAGGAGGAGTTGTAGTAGCTCAAACGATACGTCGTATCGTCTGTTTTCGACATGTTATTAGTTAATTAATTGAACAATTAAAATCTTATCATAATTAAAATGTCACATTAGATTTGATCTTTATTAAATACTGAAGGTTACTAGATTATAATTGTAAAAAATTAGATATTCTTATCTGGCACAGTAGAAGTTACCGGACAAAGCAGCACAGGGACAATACAAATTATCCTGCACTTTTATGGGTTGAATACGATCGGTGTATTTCCATAAATAATCGTGTTTATGTGTCGTGACATCTTCCATCGGACCTCTACCTAGCAATTGCCTGTCGCAGGGTGTTATTGGCGGATCTGTTTTCACGCACCAGTTGCCAAAATAACTCATCTGAAAGAATAATCAATTATCTGCCGACGAGTCGTCGTAAGTAAAATATTGTCATACTTTATGTGTCGTTTCGTCAGATATTGGTGCGTCACCGCATATCAGATTGTCCTCGGGACGGATAGGTTCCACTGTAGAACTCGGGCCTTCCCAGTAAGAGAGTCGATATGTTGTATCTTTTTCCATTGGTACGTCCGATTTCGAATAATACTAGAAAGAAAAAATTTTCTAGGAAGAAATTTCATAAAAATTTCATGGAAAATTAAAAATTTATTTCCTTTAAACTACTTACACGAAGAGGCGCGAAGGATTTCGATACCTCCGGTTGGATATATTTCTGTAAAGATCATTTTTGCTCTCTTTAATTTATGCCTCTTTAAAATAATGAATATATCAATACAATTGTATATAAATATTAGAACATGTCAACTCACGTAGCATGTGGGCTGTGGCATACAACAGCAGCAACAGTTGCAACATGCATCATGACCTAGCTAAAATATGTTATGTTCCAGAAAAAAATGTACAATATATAGAGTGAAAAAAATACTAAAACATCAAACACAAATATCACAGAGTAATCTTTTTTCTGTAAACTTACCCGAATTTTATTTTTTGCTTCAATAATTGACTGCTGCGGAATTTGCCTAGGTCTGCAGATAAAAATTATTACGTTTATTATTTACTTTTAAATAAATATTTATTTTAAAAAGATACGTTTTTTGTAAATATATAAGAAATACATATGATATCGAAAACAATTCAAAATTCAATTAACGAGTTATTGCGGTGTCAAAGCTCACGGATCAGGGGGGCAAATCTCCATGATTCTTGGTATAATTTATATAAATGCTGATCTCACATCGAATAAAACCACAAAAATAGAGCGAAAAATTTAATTAAATTGTCATAATTTTTATACATTTTAAATACAAAAATGGCCAAATCATGTGACGTTATTTACCATCACTTCGAGATATTGATAAAATTTCCAATTTGTTGTTGAAAAACGGATAAATTCATTTCATTAAAGTTTCACATTATATGTGTGCATATGTAAATTTATATTAAAAATTCCATTTGTATTTTAAACCAACAAAATATAATGTAATTTATTAATTTAAAAAATTGATGAAAATACCGAGGAATTTTTGAAGAATACAACAGGATAAAAAAGTTCATTCGAATTTTATTAATGAAGTGTACAACTATAAATTTGCATAAATCATATAAAAAAACCAAATACGAACAATATACACACATACACACATTCTATTAGTCAGAATCAGTCCGATTTCATGTTAGAGACGAGAGCTAATTCGCAATAAGACGCTGAGAGCATGAATAAAATGTGATATTCAATTTATGTAATTTATAATTTAAAATTAAAATTTAAATATTACTATATATTTAATCATAAAATTACGTTATTATTTGCGTATATTCGAAAAATATAAAGTTAGTTTCTCTTGGTCAAAAATATCAGAGCGTATATTGATACGTTATATTCAGAAATATATATATGTATATCTATAAAATACCAAGTAGAGTAAGTAGAACACCAGTATAAACAATTGAACGGATTTAAGTTAGCGTAAAACCAAATCGTTGCGTTATTTCCGGAGAATGAGTGGTCGCGACCGCAAGTAGAAGCGGTATGTCGGCTGCGTCGAGATCAAGAGCATTGGTTAAAGTGTTCACATTGGTATCGCACACTTCCACGGTCATCATCATTTCTGCCAATGCTTCGCTTCTCAACCATAATTCCCTCAGTTTAGCCTCCAGAATTCCTATACACTGAAACATCGGTTTGATTCGAAAGAATAATTTATTAAGGAAAAAAAACATACAAAGAGAGATGATTAATTAAATTATTAAAAAAGATCTCACGTGAACAGGAGAATGATAATTTCGCCATACATAGGCGAAAGATTCCAACATGTTCGACACCAGACGTGACATCCCGACTGGCAAGGGCGGATTTTGACAGGGCGTATTGTTCGACAGGACCCCGACGTGCCACGTGTCCAGATCAGCCAGCACGCAAAGTGCCTCCGCGACTGGTTGATCGATTGTAGGGAATCGAACGCTGGCCATAACTTCTTCCCGCATATATGACCACCACTTCTCCTCCGTCTCAATCTCGGCGTTGTCCTTCTCGTATTCCGAATTTTTTTTTCTTTTTCTCCTCTTCTTCTTCTTGGTAACACCCTGTAGTACTAAACCCCACGTGTAGCCCATATCTAAGGTGTTGGTCTCGTCGTGCATTATTTTATTTCGGACAAGAGTCTTCGTGAAATCCGTTTCTCTGACTAAATCTTTATTTGATGAAACCTTTCTCGACCTGCAACGTCATCATAATGAAACAAATAATTTGTTTTAATGAGATCATGAAATTAAAATAGAATGTTAGTCGTACATAAAATTGAAAAATGTTGAAACTGGCCTTTTTATGAATTTTAATTAATTTAATTTTCTAACAAAAAAACTTAAATTAATTTAAAGATTGCATTTTTAAAGGATATTATTATGGGAAATACACTAACTGTGGCATTGGTAGCTCGACGACGCTATTGGCTTCCATTAGAGCCTCCAGACTGTTTGACCGCGCTAATTTTATGCTTCTACCACCTTCGGAACTTCCTGTACGCAATACTTCCGTCGCGTTTGTCGGTGTTTCCAATACTTGTTTGTTACCATCGTAATCTTGCGAGGCAATGTATCCCCGACCGTTGCATTTTAAACAAAAGCCAGTGGAACTCGCAGCCATACCAGACGTCGCCCCCGGTGGCGGCTGTATGCTCTTTGATGATTCAGGAAAGTTTCGCTGAATGATCTTTCTCAGCACACCCTCCGGAAGTTGTGCGGATGTGCTCGGCACCCCTTTCGTGAACGTGTACGAACACTGACACGTATTACCGAATCGCGGTCTCGGCGGCAATTTTACGGATTTATCTTCACCTCCGAGAGTGAAGAAGACCTGCGATTCCTTAAAGTCGTCGACAAATCCGCCATCCACGTTGAGCGGCAACTCGGGTCTATTATAAAACATTTTTAGCGGATCCACATTGTCATCAAACGGATGCTGCAGTTCAGCCTTTCCGGCCGCGAGATTTTCTTCGGACCCGAGCGCATTCAGCTTCTTTTCGAAGCTCAGTAACGGGTACTCCGAATAATTTTGCGGCTGATATTCTCTCTTCGATGTTACATCCTCCTGAGATTCAATCTCGCTAACGATTATTTTCACTTTGCTCGATACATAAGTTCTCTCGTTATCCTTAAGCGATTGAGGGTTCTGCTCGTATTTCTCGGTCCCGTTTTCGCGCGGCGAAAATTCCTTTGCTGGCAGTTTGAAGTCTACCGACGCCTCGGTTGACTTCGTCATGAGCGTGTCAAGGCCGGATTTCATAGTGTCGCTACGCTTCAAGGGGCTGACGGATCGCGAAATCCTCGATCGTTCCACGGGATACTGCACAATACCATCGCCGAGCGTGTTAATATCGTTGGTATCAGGCGATCGCGTTGGTTTACGCGATGGCAAAACGCGTGATTCGCATCTGCGAATCGCGGCATCTCGATCGTTGAAAGCGCACGTCGGCCTTCTGTTACCGAACAGATGCGGTCGCTTAATGCATGCCTGCTCCAATAAATTCGTCGCCATTTGCACGTCCTGTTGCAACGAACAACGGTACTCCCGACGTTTCTGTATCATCCCGCTGCGAATAAAATAAGACAGAAACGACAAGACGGAATTAATCAGATCGGTCTTTCGAGGATCCCCCGCAACTACGGTATGTGCCACTTTCACGGGGTTGCCTAACGCGCCGTACAAATCGCCAAGCTGCGCCCAAAGCGGATTGCAAGAATACAAATTGCCCAATTTCTCGATCTAAAAATAAAGGTAAGTGTCATCACCGGAATTTTAATAAATTTTCCTGTTAAAGTTATAATAATAAATTAAGGCAATTAAAAAATACGTTTAATTTTATTATTATAACTTTACAATACTAGCATACAACTCTACCTGTATTAAACAAGTAAAATTGCATTATTAACATCTTTAAATTTTTTTTTAATCCCTAAATTAATATATACAATTTTTATATTCAAATAATTCTTAAAGTTATTCTTATGATTTTCTTATTTACCATTTGTCGATCACGCGGAGATTGCACGGTGTATATCCATCCAAGATGATACGTTAATACAGCTGTTACTACGGTACTTAGAAAGCTGAAAGACACAGAAATAAATGTACGTTTATTATAAATAGAGATATATAGTCCTATACTTACAAATTTGTCGACTTTGTATCGATCTCGTCAAATAATTGACACATTTGTTGCAAACTGCGATGTAAGATATTCGTATTATCATATACTGTCACCGAGTTGAGTAAAACATCATGCCACAGCAGAGGTGCACGGGTATTAACGTCGACACTGACGTTGAGAAGTATGTGTAACAGCGAAATGACAAATCGAGACGTCGCTCCGCATATTCTATCAGCCAGCTGTATCTTGCAGGTTGAACCATTGACTTTGTTGGTCTCAATGCAAAAGTATCTTAAACGATCCAGCATTCCTTCTAAGAGAGCCATGTGTTCTAAAAGGCGCGCCTTTATCTGGCTGCAAATATTTTTCATCTATTTATAACAATCCTTTATCACACACAAATTAAAAATAATCTCTCAATTTTTTTCAGTTACAATTACTCGTATCTTTAATTTTTGTTTTTTATTATGATTAACAAAAGATATTTAAAATTATTATATTTATATTTAGAGAGATGTTTTTTTTGTATAAATATATATAGATTATATAAATACATGCATGTAATTCTATACCTTTCGTGGCCCTGAGCCAATTGCACCAACATCGTCAAACCTAGCCTGGTTTTGTGACGTTTCCTGTATCCGTCACGCCCGTCGTTTCCATTTTCGCTCCAGTGCAGCATCCCGAAAGCATCATCGGAATCCGATCGTCCGAGAGAAGTCGAGACCGCCCTCAACCATCTTCTACGCAAGCTAGTGAGACTGCCGATGCCGGACGAGCTGTTACTCTCCAACGATTGCGAACCTGGATCATGATACGATGTGAATACACCAGCAATGAATCTTGCTCTAATCGTTTGACGTGAACTTACTACCCGTCCGAGGTGTTACATCTATGTCCAAACCGCTGCCGATACTCGAGCAGGTCGAATTCTTCCGCGGACCCGCGAGCAAATCGTTACCCGATAAATTGCCGGAACTAGGCCGAGAGTCTGCGATGGAAACCTAATCAGGGTTTATTCTGGCACTACTTTTAATAACCCTTCCAACTATTTGTGACATTTTTATTCATTCAATTTTTGTCATTTAAAATTGAACAGATTATTTGCAAAATTGTAAAAATTAATGAATATCATATAAGTAAGATTATGATAGCAAAGAATAATTTTTTTAAAATTCCATTTTCTAAATCTTTTTTTAAAAATCTGTTCTCCATACAAGATGTATTAAAAATTTAATAAGGATATAAAGAAGTATGGCCATAATAAGGTAAACTGATATGTCTTTTTTTAAATTCCATTCTTCAAAAAATATATCTAATCGAGGAGCTGAAAGGGTTAATCTTTATTGTATTTTGTATTTGAAGTTATTTCGAATGAACGTAAAATTAATATTAATATACTTACAAGAGGAGCGCATACTAGTATTGCTGGAAGCAGAATCTACATGCATTGATCGTCCTTCATCCAAAATTCTTTCACTATAATGCAATCAAATAACAAGTAAAAATTAAGAAAAGTATTTTAAAAATTAAGAAAAGTATTTTATGAAAGAAACAGTGGAAAATAATTTACTTTATCCTGCATGTGCTGTGTTCTGTCGCTGGAAAAATCTTCGTGCACATAATGCATGGCGGAGAATTCATCGAATGAACCTTCAAATTGTGAAAAAATAAATTAATAATCAAAATAAATCTATGATATAATATTATGACAAGATAAATTAAAAAATAAGATTTTTTTATCGATTGACTTACTTTAAACGATGATCCTCTGTATGTCATCGCCACAGTACCGAATACCATTTCGCTCAGTAAGTTCACATCATCTTCGATCGCATTTTGCTAAAAATTTGAAATGCTATATTTTGTTAACAATATTTAATTTTTATATGTTAGAAATGTAAATGCTAGAAAGTTATAATTTCATTTTATAATTAAAAGCATCTTGTTTAATTAAATATATATTATAATATAAAACAGAAATATAAAACAAAAATTACTATCTCTATTATAAACAAAATGAAGATTTATTTTACAGATATAATAAATATAGAAAATATTATCAAGTCATATTTGCCTTCTCTTTCATAATCAATTAAAAATTTAAAAATACATGAAAAACTGATATATGAAGAATATTATTATCATAAATTGTAACGAGACAAATAATTTAACATTGTTAATAATTACATATATAATTCGTTTGTTGAGTGAAACTCGTAATTACCTCGAAGTCACGAGTGGTTCCTATATTAAAAGACGTCTCGCACTTTCCCTCTGCATTGTTGTTTATCACTGTGCATACAGTCTCGCTTTTACTTTGATGCTTCTGCACCGTCATCGAATCGAAGAGAAGTTTCCTACCGCGCCATTCACATTCTCTAAATAGTAAAATTCGAACTTGGTCCGCTCCAAGAAGCGACACAGAGTTCCTATAAAATAATCACATTTACAATTTTCACCTGCATGCCAGATGATTAAAACATATATGTGCTTAACAAGTGCATAAATTTAATATATTATACAATATATTATTCTAATAATTATACTTTTATTCTTGCATTATTGCGGAGAAAAATCTCATTTCCGAAAGAAAATCTTAAAACATATTCATGTAATCGATTTACAATAAATACAAAAAGATATAAATATATTTTAATTCTATTATAAATAAATATAATACACATTTTTATATTATTTTATATTATTAATTAATACGTTTTTATATTATTCTACGTTATATTATTAATTTATTATATATGTATAATGCTAAATATTATTAATTTATATAATTATCAATAATGCCTTGATTTATTAACTGTAATAAAGGAAAGGAAAAGAAATGAAAGAATTTGATACTAAAAGCCAGCAATTATTATGTAGCATAAAAATTTGCATACATAAGAAAGAACCATGATAAAACTCTCATGATATCTCTCTCAAATGACTCGACGCGCGGTCGCTTTGACATCACGTTGGTAAAACAGATGAAAACAAGTAAGTGGAACAAAATAATCACAGTGTATAGCAAGTTAGGTAATCATCAATTTCTCTGATACGATAATTCCATGTTTTCAATTGACTCTTCATTATCAATTCTTCACTCGACGTAATTATCATTTTTATTTGATTGCTCGGATGATATGTAAATGTATCTCGCGCTATTTTAAAAAAAAACTCAACTTTTCTAACACTAATATAAAATGACAATAATGCAAACGATCGATGTGATGGGGCGTGAAATAATATCGTGATAAGGATGAATGCTCCGCAAAGAATATCGACGATAAGGAACCGTGCTCCGAAATGGAGCCGCGCGCGCGATCTCTTGCTCACCTATCATTCTCAGCTGTTCGCGCACCGGACACTAGGTTCTCGACACTTTCGCGTAGACTACTCTTCTTCAGAGGCAGCAACTTATCGAGCAACGGCATCATAAAGCCACGGCCCGTCGTCTATAGTTAGCCCGCATCGCTCATCAGACTCATGTCCCCGCGGTCTATCATGTCACGCGGAACTGCACCATACATGTTCGCGGGAGTGTAAGTCTACTGTAAATAAAGTCACGTGCGGAGGAGTCATATGATTGCCGGAGATAATAGCACAGCTGAAATCGCTGTCGTTGGCTGAAATGGCCCTCGAGGCTTGACGGATGCCCAACGCTCCTTGAATCGAGCCATCATATTTTTCATATATCACGTGAATTTTCCCACGTCTGTCATGCATGAATGAAGTATTTCCATCATCCTCTTGTGATGAATGAAATTTTGTAAGAATTCAAAGTATACCGATGGACGAGTTTTGTTGGATCAGTAATAGATGCCACAAGATGGAGACACCCGTTAGATCGTGCAACAATGAGCGGTCGCTTCAAAGGCATGTTAGGTCTGCTGATGCTGGAATGCTTACATCGCTCATTTAAGGGTCGATGATATCAGACGTCAGCTATTTTAGCGTTGGAAAGAAAAATTCAGGCTAATTTACAGTCACATAAATGATACCACATCAATTAAATTTGCTTTAGTTTTTGATAAAAATATATAAAAGATATATAAATAAGAAAATATATGTTTGCAATACATATATAATTATATCGATGCATAATATGTCACAAAATTAAATGCATGAACGTAAAAAGATGAATATAATTTTCGAATGGTATTTTATATACACCATCTACGTTCTTGGTCTTTTTGTTGTTAATTTATCTTTTAAATATCATAATTAATTATCATCGGCTGCGTTCAACAGAAAAAGCTGCTTTGCAACTGTTGTAAAATTCGTAAATTTGATTCGTGTAGGCTCTTAATTTTTTTTGGCTAAATCTTAATACATCAATCAAATTCACGAATTTTACAACAGTTGCAAAGCAGCTTATCCTGCTGAACGCAGCCCTTATCATTTATATTTTACAATAGTTTAGCTAGAAGTATTAATTATGTATTGGAATAAAATAATCAACTGCGCACAGAGATAATAAATTTGGAGTAACTTTTATTTTCTTGCAGAATTTACGACGTTGAGAAATGTAAGTAATGTCGAATCAATATGCATATCAAATAAAGTGCGAAATATATTTGCAAAAGTCCGAAATCACGTTTCGCATATAAATTTTAATCGCTCCGCTTCATCATTCGCGCCTCGTCGTAATGAAATGTTGTCATCGACGTTTCTGCGCATCTTGTTGGCCAATATAAGGCGATGAATATCCTCAGCATTCTTGACGTTCGTACGAGACGTTTCGAAAGCTTTCTTGATGTGATTCTTACTGAATAACGGCAAATAAATCGGAAACTCGATATTAAATCTCAGTATCAGATCGCCTCTCTGCTTCGGATTTGCTACGAAGGGCATACCTTCGCCTGGTACACGTTTGATGTAATCCGGTCTGCGATTTGAGATGCAAAAGATGATTTAAATAAAACCTGTTTAATTCTCCCAATTAAATAAAGGAAGAAAATTGTGTAAAATCGAATAATGTAAAAAAAGTTAACGTAAAATTGCTTTTAATAGATTATTTTTATATCAAAATAGAGAGCAATATTTTATATTTGGAGACTCTTTTTGGTCCAAGGCAAACTAGTCCCGGGAAAATTGATAGAAATAGCGTAACGTTGAACGACAAACGTGATGCGGTCTTATAACGGGTTTTCGTACGCAACGATCGATGTTATCGGGATCCGAAGAGTTCTGTCGTCGACGGTGTTAAGCGTGATCACCGTTCCGGTCAGCGCTTCCCTTAGAAAGATATCGACCGTCGTGTGCAAGTCCGAGCCCTCTCGCCGGAACGTTTCGTGAGGCCGATCCTCCGTGACGAAGATAACATCCGCTATACTGACGTGTCTTAGACTTAGTGAAGATATCATTCCTTGTTACGATTAATCTTTAACCCTTATTCCACGGAAGTCGCATTGTCATGTGACGCGACGTGCGATTTGATCATATTATATTTGATCACGAATTGACGTAATCGTCATGCAAATTTTTTCGTTTAACTTAACAGGACTGGAAAATAAAACTATCGAGGATACGACTAGTAAAGATTAATATTGATAACGATATAAGAGGAGAAAAATTAAATATTATTTTATCTTATCTAAAATGTATATTAAATATTATTTTAAAATTAAATAATATATAATAAGAATTTATATTAAATATTTTATTTTAAAATTAAATATTTTTTTATCTTATCTAAAATTTATATCAATTAATTCTTTTTTATACATAAAGAATTATTTGCTCTTGTAAGCAGAACTTGATGAACAAAGGAATAATCCATTTGTTTTATTATTGTAATTGTAATCATACTCAAGCGACCACCCTTATAGTCGTAAGCTCAAATTCAAGAACACAATGGAAAGACTTACCGGGTATCTTTGTGGGTCCTTGATCACCTTCTTCTGGAAATAGTATTTTAGTACCTGGGGGAATCCCCGGTTTAATAGGTATCGTCAAGATTTTTTCCATCGATACAGTAATTGACTTATCGTTGCCGACCAAAACCAATCTTTGAATTTTCATTTTTTTTATTCCACCGAAAAATACCTACACGAAGCATTTTCTGTTGTTCTAAATACAATTATACTTATCTTCGCTTTTTATTTTTGTACATTTATATATTTATATAAAGTTTAAGATATTAAATTAATTTTTATTATCTTCTATGAAACTTAATATAATATTAATAAGGAAATAATTTAAAAGGAAAGAAAGAGACAATTCATAAATAATTTGCAACCTCTCTCTCTCTCTCTGTCTCTCTCTCTCTTGAAAAGTAAAAGAAAAAATAAATAGATATAGAATAATGAATATAGAGATAAAGAACAATGCAAAGATCAGTTTTATACCTCCGAAAGAGTTAAAAACAAAGTTTTGATCAAGGGTTCTTCTTTTCGTTTAATACCTCGACCTTCAGGAAATTCGAATAGAGGTTGAGGCTCACTTAGAATATTCAAGAGATCATTATAGGGATCTTGAACTGCAAAAAATTCTCTAAAAATTTATAACATGACATTAATATTTAAAGTATCAAAAATTGTTTTTATAGGAAATCAAATAATTATAGTTTAATTTATATATTTAATCTCCTGACAATGGGCATATAATAAATACATATTTCAAAAAGAATATTAATTCCGAGAGAAAAATGCTTTAAAATATCATGTTGGTCGTGAAACCAAAATAAAAAACAAATATATAAATTCACAATTCAATTTAATAAAATTGCAAAAAAATCAATAGTTTCCTATTTCACCTAAAGGTTCGCATTGGTTCCCCGTGATAGACGTAAGGTTTCACAAATCCTTCTGGTCGCGATACACCATTTTTAAGCCCTTCTTCACCGTATTGATCATATACGGTTCTTCTAAGAGGATCTGAGAGCACGTCGTACGCTTCAGCTGCTAAGGCGAAAATCGCCTCGGCACCTCCGTTCTTTTGCTGTAAGGGATTGTATCGTACAGCGCATCGTCGATATCTAAA
Organism: Camponotus floridanus; assembly: GCF_003227725.1. NCBI lineage: Eukaryota > Metazoa > Arthropoda > Insecta > Hymenoptera > Formicidae > Camponotus > Camponotus floridanus. Next base: position 345,719 of record NW_020229303.1, read on the forward strand.
AGAAAATAATAGCACTATTTTGTGATACACTCTTTGCTGTTATATTTTTGCATAAAATGTTACTATAATATTGAATATAATTTTGTCAGAGAAAGAAAGAGAATTTATATATATCGTAAAGAAATTACATTAATATTATAAAAATATTATTAATAAAGAAACTAACAAATATAGTAGACACGAGCTATATTATCAAGAATATAAAGGAGCTAATCGTTTTCTTGTAAAAAGTCAAGCTTACGCTTCTTTGATTTCTATATCGGTGCAGCTTCTTTTCAACGACAATATTTTGTAATAGTTTATACTGTTAGATCTACACGTGCATTTATCAAGATCTATATTCACAACTTGAGAAATCATGTCGAGAAACGAAAATGACAAGGAAATAATGCAAAAAAATGGAAAAATGACAATTATACCGAGTAATCGAAAAGTGACATTTATGAGTCTTTTGCGACGTCTTTTATTCTCTTTGGCAATTCATTAGCGTCATTGGATGACAGAAGGATCAAAATAAGACGATCGGTGCATCGTTACGTGCTTTCAACAAGCGACGCGATGCCGACGACAACAGAAGAATGCCTGCATTCGTGTGTCATGTTTCGCCATTATCGGAAGATTTAAGAGTGCATTATTAAACCGGCATAACAATATCGCAAATCGGCGCGAAGGTTGGTCCTCGGTGGCGAGTTTAAGCGACAAATTTTCATCGCTATGGAGACTCGCGAACGTGTCTTGAATTTCAACGAAAAGGGTAAGCGTATAAAATTGAGTTAGACTCCTAAACATTTCATGACGCGACAATCGTCTGAAACGCGCATGTCGAAACTAAATGCACATTGAATAATGCAGAACGTGAAACATTCGCGCGAAATGTTTTTAAAACAGTTTAAAGTAGGAAAACTTCAAAATTGTTAATTAATATTCAAAGATCAATTCAGAAAGCAATGAAATAATTAACAAAATAGAGGATAATAAATAATATAAAATATACATGTTAGAAAAGTTTTAAAATTTGATGAAATTTTTCCCGAAGAGAATTCATCGTTAAATTGAATTTAAATAATATTCTCTATGCACAGATGAAATAAATGAGATCTGTGAAGAAAAGCGATGCATCAACGACCGCGAAAGAAAGATCATTGTCGTGGTATCAGCAACGGAAACAGGACCATCCGTTTCCAGCGAGTATCTGGAGAGAAAGAAGGTCAATGATGAGATTAGCCTCCTCGATGTTAGGTCCTCGATGCATTCTTTTCGAGAAGAAAACGACGACGATGAGGACAAGGAGAACGAGGAGGAAAAGCGCATTCCCGACGAGCCGAAGATATCGCATGGCAACCGCGAGGCGGACAAGATTTTTCCGCAGCAACAGCAGCGGCAGCAGGTGAATCGATCGCCCGGACGCAAAAGCGCCGGCATCCCGACGTTGTTATGCATCGATGGTAGAGGACTTGCGGATGCGACGACGCTTGGAGTTAAGCGCAAGATTCCGAGGCCGGCGAACGCCTTTATGCTCTTCGCCAATGAATGGCGACGAAAATTTGCCGCCGAGAATCCCCAAGAATCCAACAAGGACATCAGCGTCAGGCTAGTCCTTTTTTTCAAAGAAAGATACTCGTTTCAGTTAACTTTAACCATCAAACTTTAACCATGAAGAATTTCTCGATTTTAAATTAATTTTAAATCTTGAAAGGGTCTTTCTTTTTTAATTTATATAATAACTATTTAATTTATATAATAAATTTACATACTAATTTCTTGCTATATTTTTTGAGGAATAAATTTGTGAGATTATTTAAAGATGTTGAGATTGTATTTTGAGAATAAAACGCTTTGTTCTTTTTACTCTTTTAGATTGGGCATCTTTTGGAAAAATATGTCAAAGGACATGAAGGAGAAGTATTTCGCACTGGCGCGTGAGGTAGACAGGGAGCATAAGAGGAAATATCCTGGTACGTCCTGCTCCAATATCTTTCCTTAATCCGATCTCATTTTCACGTATCTGGCGGATCACGTCGAAATTTCCTGATTTATCTGATCACGCATAATGTGCTCTCCGCAGATACGGATTTTCCCATCCTTGCAAAGATGGATCGATGCGAAGGATAACGCGGATAAGAATGTGTCGATAAAAAACCGAAATGTTTCGTAGACTCTCGCGAATCGATAGACCGTTCGAATTAGATAATCCCATTTTTTTGCGCCGCGTGCACGATGTGCCAAAGTGTCGGGCCGCGCTCTAAAAATAGTCGAGCTAGATTAGATAATATCGATTGCCGGCGATAAGTCGACTCGCGTTATCAGCCGATGAAAAGCGAAAAGTCCATCCACCCCCGAAGATCTTCCCTGATTCAGACCCGCAAACTCAGCCCCGTCGCCATCATTCATGTTTTCTCCGTCTAAGGAAAAGAATATTATGCATTTAAATAGAAATATATATATATATATATATATATATATATATATATATATCTCATATTTCCAAACGAAAACGTCAGATTTTTGTTTAAAATTTATATCAATCACAGGGGGTAGAGAAAAATCGGGGGGGCGGGTACCGCGATTCTAGGTCGGCGACGACGAGCGTGAGCGATTCTCGCGGCAAGAAGGGAGGACGCGGAGTGGATGCGAGTTTTGCGGGTCGAGGTACAGGGTGGCGAGCGGAGAGAAATATTCTCGGGTGAGTGACGCGGGGAGAACGCGCGGGTGGGAACGGCGGAGAGAGAGTACCGGAGGTATTGATTGCGACACGACTCTAGGAACCTGCCCGATACATGACCACAGGCTTTCTCTCTATACTTCCACCTACCTACTACCTACCTATCTAACTATCTACACCCACCGAAGACGAACGAGTAAACGTGCGAGAGAACGAGCGCGATTATGCTACATATATTTGACATTGCTGTCGAGCGTCGCGAGGGAAACGTTTGATATGCTAGTCGTCGATTTTGAATATCCCTTTTTATTTGCGAAAATTGCAATAATAGTGGATCTTGCTTCCTAAATTAAAATTCTGTCAACCTGCGATTATTTTCTCCTAACTTTTGTGCGAAAAAAGAAAAGCCTATAAATATCAAATATATACATATATTCCTTCAAATATATTTTTTTTAATTTATTGTAAAATCTTCTCAATAATCTTTAGGTATAAAAAGAGCATAAAGCTGTCGAGAAAGTAGTTCGAGTGACCAATTTTTTAAACCGATTATAGGGCTGCGTCGCTGGAGGGATAGTAAAGATAGTTAACCCGTTAGATCGATACGTATTATTTTTGTCCGTGTCTCTCGCAGCCGGTACTGTTCAGATCCTTCGTTTCTTCGAGCAAACCGCAAATTGTCCTTCTCCCGATGCAGATATTAGCGAATCGATTTTTATAATTTTACTTTTTACACGATTCATTTCATTTGTACGTGATATTTTATTATAATTATATTACATATTCTTTTTTACATAACTTTGAAATAATTTTTTCTGATAGAATAAGCATAAAAAATCAAGCGCGATACAATTAAATAAATTAAATAAATTCTAATTATGCAGATTAATACTATTCACAATCACCTTATTTTGACGAGTAAATCATCAATATATAAATAATACTAATCGGGATATATTTGATAAATACGCGACAATAATTATAAAAATTAAATCGAGAGCGAGTGTATAATCGTATCCTCGTCGATTGATTGCCTTCAACGCTTTATGATTTATCGTAACGATATTAAACTTCACTTCTCCCATTTTCAAGTTTTATCACATCATCCCGGCTTTTTCGAAACGCTCGCTCGCAACAGGCACCGGCGCAATTCTCTCGTCCTCGTTTTCAACCATCCGCCGATAATGTAATCGATGCCAATTTCAGTCGCGGGGAGGAAGGAGAGTGAAGGAAGGGGGGGGGAAGGGGGAGGTCGGGCGTCCGTCCCGAGTGGTCAATTAAGATCACCGGGAAGCGGCGAGACCGCATCGATGCGTTCTGCGCCGTCGGACATCGACGAAACGCGTCGACCGAATTCACGTGCATCTGCGCGCGTGCGAAATGCGGAGAGCGAGGGTGGACCGGCAGAGGGGGGAGGGGGCGAGGGTGGCCGGCGAAGAGCGAGAGGGTCGCTACCGAGGGGGAGGGTCGAGGAGCGAGAGAAAGAGAGAAGCGAGGGATGGGAGAGAGCAAAGGGGGTGGCTGGCGCGCAGTAGGTCGCGCCGAGAGAAGCCGTCAAAATGTCGAGGCCCCTGCATCCAGGCGGTGCACGACGAGCCGACGGTGGAGTGTCGCGGCGTGCACCGGGCTGATCGCCGGTCATCGATCCACACCGACGTGAACGCCGATGGGAGCGAGAGAGAGGGCGAGAGGCGCGGGAGAGGGTGAGGGGAGCAAAGGGGTGTCGGGCGCGCGAAGAGGGAGGCTCGTCGATGCGTTGTTCTCGGATCGTTCTCGATGCGCGTGGATCAGCAAAACGATGATAATGGGAGAATATTTAATCGGCGGCGCGCGGCGACGCGATTAATCTCGGTCGCGCGAAACGCGACGAAACGCGCCGTCGCGCCTGCCGACGCGCGAAACTGCCTGTGCGCGAATGAGGCCGAAGGGGTGGAGAGAGAGAGAGAGAGAGAAAATCGAGGATTTTGCTCGTCAGATTGATGTAGGATATCGTCGGGCATGGACAAGCGTGCGAGACAATTAGGGGAAAGTAATCGGGGAATTGGGAAATTGCGCTGAATGGACGCGTCGTGCATAATTCCGCAATAATGAGACATATGTCGAGCGTCTGGCGCGTTGCTCGACTAACGCGGATACAGCCGCTCCGATCGACGCGGCTTCGAGTTAATCCTCTTCGATCGCTCCGCCGCTCTCTCCGGAACGATCCTCCGCGCTCCGGTCGAAGCGACGCACCCTCAAATCCGACAACCGGGAGTGAGAGACGAATTATCGACTCGCGCGAGGCGAGGCGAGGCGAGGCGAACGCCGTACGCCGCTTGCGGAACTGCGTCGATGCGAGAGCATTGCACGAGGGTGCTCCGGCTTGAAGCCGTTGAAGAAGGCAACGACGGTGGAAGAGAAGAGGAGAATCCCGCCGGCACCCCTCGTCCCTCTTCCTCCACCTTGCCCTATCAGTGGCGGATTTAGAGCCTGGGAAACCCCGAGCGAGACAATATCAAGTCTACGCGCATAATTACGATAATCTCTTCTATTTACGCCACTAATGATTCCAAAATCAAGATGACGTCAACCTCAGAGATCGTCATTTATCATCGAAAAGATACATCTGCGAGAGACATATGATTACGCGACGATAATCCCCAAGAGGGTGCACCCGTGGAATAAAATGCGGAACCCTCCTTGGTCGTTTATCGATAAATCCGCCACTGTTTTCTCCACCTGCGAGCCCCCCGTCCCGCGGCGCACCTCGCGACGCCCGCGAAGAGGGTGGGGTAGGCGCCCTCCACGCTCGTGCATCCCCTTTCGCGGCACTCCGGCTCGTCGATGACGAAACGCACGTAAATTCGTCGCGGCGCCGCCGCCGCCACCACCGTCACCGTCGCCGCCGCCGCGGCCGCTGCCGCCGGGTGAAATCAGTGCGACCCAAGTGCACCGCGAGGGAAGAACGCGGGGCCTCCCGTGTTCCCGCTTGCGGCACGCGCGCGCGCGCGTCCGCCCGCCTCTTCGTAACGTGTCCGTTTTCTCTCTTTCTCCCTCTCGCCGCGCGAGTGACAGCGTGACACAGACGGCGGGATAACAGACAAGTAAATGGGTCGTTGCGCGCCCCCAAAATCGAGAGCGAAACGCACCGAAGCGGGGCTCGAAAGCGCGCTCCTTTGCTTATCGTAGTAAATAGAAGCGCGGTGATCGTTGTGATAATAGCGTAGATAGATATTTATCGGAAAACAAGAGAGAAACGATATGTAATTAGCAAAGGAGCGTACTTGGTAACTTGAAAATTGATTAGGATCCTCTCTCTCTCTTCGTAAAAGAGGAACTTCGGGAGAAAGATAAATAACGACGAGTATTTCGCGGGGAAATGAAAGCGTGGAAAATCGCGTCTCCGAACCGACTAATCGATGTGCGTCGCGTGGACTAGGTCAAGTGACTAATTAACAGTGAGAGCAAATTAGAGCGGGCGTCAACGGAAAGACGAAGGCGTTCCACGACAGTTTTGCGAGCCGAAACGAACCGTCAATCTTTCGCGAGGAAGATCCAATCGATCGAAACGAGAAAAAAAAAAAAAGAAAGAATCCAAACGAAAAGATCGAGTTCGTCGACGACGCGAAAGAAGGCCGCGCTCGCTCGTCGGAGTAAAAGTGCGCAAGACGTGCAGCAGGTGCAACGGGAGCGCAGCTTCTGTCATCGATCTCGCCGCGGCTGCAGCGAGCATGGCGCGGCCCACCGGACACGCCGGATCGCGACCGCGCGCGAACTCGCGACGATTTGTCGTTGACGTTGCGCGCGCGGCGATCGACGGCGTCCGGGGGTTGACAGTCGGCGCGATCGGCGATCGCGACGCGCACTGATTCCGGCGAGTCGATCATCCCCGAAGACGATGGCAGCGACGACGACGACGACGACGAGGAGGAGGTCGGCGTCGACGGAACCGCGAACGCTGAATCTTCCCGATGGAATGCGGGAGATGGATCGAACGATGCCTCCTGACTGTCGCACGGCCCACCCACGTAAGCGTCCGGCGACCTCGCAGTGAGGACGAGGAGTCCTTCCGACGCTGTAGAACGCAGAGACTGGAGGAACGCCGGTCGCGCGCGGCCAGTGTTTATATTCGCGAGAGGCGCGAGACGCGGACCCGCGAAATCGAGATATCGATCGGGCTCCCTCGCGGGGAGCGCGACTCTCTCGCCGACGAGTATTGGTGCGATCGCGCGTCTCGTTTCTTTCCCGCGCGTTCGGTGCGCTTGGACTCTCGAAAGACCTGAAGGCGCGAGGGCTGAAGTTTTGTCGAGCGTGTCGACTGGCGAAGAGCGCGAGATTGGCCAAGATCCCAGCATCATTCGCGTCGTTACACCGAGTGTTTACATATCTGTGTTTACATCTCTGTACGATGCGTAAAGTCGCCAAGACTCGACGAGGATTCCCACAGACCCTCCTTTAGACACTAAGACAATAGAAAGGAAATATACATGTGCGAATTAATATCGAGATTGATCAAGATGTCGAGCAGTCGCCAAGTCCGACTAACTTTGATGATTCGCGTGCTATCATGAAAAGTACCAACAGCGCAATTTTCGGGAACATCGAGGGAAAATATTTCAGAGACGCGTTCGTCGATCAAAGTATCAGAGCTTGGTCTTTGGATGTTCACGTTGCGATACATTGTAGCCGAGATGGATCTAGATTGAGCTCTCTCACTTGGATGTCTAACATAAGCCCGACGAGAGAAGCGTAGCCTAAGCGTGTCGCTGGCAGACGAGATCTAGATCGATACGTAAGGAATCATAATCGCGCAGAGATGGACTGCTGCAATTACATCGAGGCTTACGCGGCAGGTAGTCACTTTTATCAGCAGCAGCAGCAACAGCAGCAGTACTTTTGTTACGATAATGGTAGCGCGGCGTACGGCGGCTACGAAACCGCGCCGATCTCTAACGCGATCGACATTAACGCTCGATACAACGGGACGATACCTTCCACATATCCGACAGGTAGATTACCGCAAAAAATGTAAAATGCAATATGCATCGGTCATTCACCATAATCTTGCTTTAAACACATTACATACATATAAACTATGTGAACAATAGATAATTATGTTGTTTCCTTTTTGTTCCTCGAAATGATTGTTTAATAAAAAATGTCTAAAAAATGTAGGCATTTAAATATAAAATAAAAAAATATCTATAAGTACAGGGCAAAAAATATAATATTGAAAAATATTTGATTTCAAAATTAATTAAATTGCTAGATGCTGGGGAAATTTGAAAATTTCTTGGCATTTTTGAATTTTCAGAAAAAATAAAATCCTAAAAGTTATCTACAAGTATAGGACAAAAAAATATAATATTAAAAAAGTATTTGATTTCAAAATTAATTGAATTGTTAGATGCTGGGGAAATTTGAAAATTTCTCTACATTTTTGAATTTTTAGAGAAAATAAAATCCTAGAAAATTAAAAAACAACTAATTCAACGCGATTTATTACGCATACATGATGAGATTTCAACATGCATGCGTCATAACACGTCTTAAAGATCTTCTGAAAAATCTCGCCTCTTTCGATATCTTCTAAAAATTCATCAAAGTGGTATTCTCTCTTTTCTGTATTACATGTAAATATTCGAGGACAGGCCACAAGAGACTCAGCGTGACGTTTCTTTCGTGTTAATAACGATCCCGTGTATGTTTTCCGCAGATTACGTGTACAACCCAAAGGAGGCGAGGTTGCGAAAGGCGATGCGCGAGCAGACTCGCGAGCTGTCGCGCCGATCAATCCTGCAGAGCGCGATCGCGAACGCAAACGCGCGCACGATCGGCGGCGGCGCGTCCGCGATTTCCGGCGAATTCCTCAACCAACATCACCGTTTCGATTGCGCGTCCGTGCCCATGGGTCCGAACGTGAGTCCCCATCAGGAGTCCTGGTACCAGGCCGCGAATCGCGGCCTGAAACCGACGCACTCGCCGCGAATCGGCGACTGGTACGGAAACGTGTGCGGCGATCCGATCGAGAGGCTCCAGGCGATGGGCGCGATGCATCAGCAGCAACGCGATCTCGACAAGCCCATCAAGGACCAAAGAAATCAGGCGTTTGCCTCCAACGGCTACTCGCCGGATATCGCGGCTGCGGAGAGGGAGATTCGACGGCAGGAATCCGCTGCGGAGTACGCCGATTTTGTCGACGGCCAGAAGTGGCATCCTTATCAAGTAATCGCTTTCGATTTTGACACATAAATATTTCGTTTATTAATTTTTTTTACTTTTTTTTAATACGATTTCTGGGCCTTTCGTGAATAAAGTCGAGGCGCTTTTTAATTTCTGTGTACTTTATGTAGCGAAATATGAACAGGCAGTTTTCTCGCTAGATTGTCACGTTTGCGAAAATCGCCTGATATGTCTGATTGCAGAATAGCGTGAGCCCTCATCCACATCCGAGGACGCCGCATCCGTCACCGCAAATGGGTGGCATTCTTCACCCGAATGTCCAGAATACAAACGCGCATGGACACACGCACGGTCCATGGGGCCAATTTTGCCCGGGCGTGCTACCACGTAAGTCTTACGTCCAATTTATTCTTCCATGTCGCGCGTAATTTTATCGTTTAATTCATAACATTAATCATGCGTGTTTACGCGCGAAATAATTGCATTAATCGAGCGGTGTGTCGCGTGTAATATCTACGAAATATCTTGTACGATCTGTTTTTCTCTTCGTTATACGACATGTTGTTTTAGATGTCCCGCTCGTGGCCCACAACGCGACGATTCGAGGTCCGCGACATGCAGTTTTCTTACGGGATCGTACGCCAACCAGGCACTGCGCGTTTTCGGAAGATGCGTCGCAGATGAGTTACGCTCCGAGAAAATTAAACATTGATAACATCCGCGCGTCTTATCCGTTACCGGAGCATCAGGTATACAAAAATGAATACTGCATTATTCCTCAGTAAAGTGTTGATAAAATAATTTTACATAGCACGAATAGATATTATAAATTACAGCAAAAAAAATAGCGCACTGAGAAAAAAATCTGGTTGCATTAATTAGAATTCTGGTAGATTCAACCAGTATGTCTGTTGGAAAATGGACAAACCAGAATTCTTGTAGGAATTATCAGATGAATCTGATTAATTTCTTCCTGTTAAATTTATCAAATTTTCTGGTTAATAATACTAAAAATTTTGTCCATCTAATCTCAAAAGTCTGCTTAATATTCTGAATTCCAACAAGATTATTGGATAAATTCAATCCAGATTATTGAATAAATTATTTTCAATTCAGTTTGTCAGAAATTAAACCGATAAACAGTAATGCAAGAAGAGGATGCAGCTTAAACACACACAATCAGAGAGCTAGTGTCCTCTTTCTGGTACTACTGTTCATAAGAGAAAAAAAATATACTTTGGATTTAACGTTAATATTAGTTCTTTATATACATTTCATGGCAAATATTGAATACGAGTTAAGTTAAGAAGCAAGCAAAGAAATTAATGTAACAAGAAATTTTATAGATTCAACCAGAAAATAAATCTATTAAATGTTCTAGTTATAAAAAAATCGAGTCTTATCATGATAACTAGAAATTCTTGTTTGATTTAACCCAAATGCCTTCAATCATATACGGTCTTGTTGGTACAATCAAACGATTTTTCTCAGTGCGGAAAATTGCGACTCCGTCAAACTTTATATCAATTTAATCTCCCCCGAGAATCAATATCGAATTATCTATACAGATGCCAAGATTGCTGGACTCATCCGTGGACTCCGTCATAGACTCGACGACGACGATGAATCGGCGCGAGGAGGACGACGGGACCAGATGGGAGGCAAACTCCGGAGTATCTCTCGACGAACTCGTGCCAACCTCTACGGTACAACCCCCGCAATATTGCATTCTCCCGCAAACACCTGTTTCACCCATCACAATTACAATTCACCAATAACCGCGCCAATTTCAGCCGCAGGAAGGCACAGTTTCCCGCGAGAAGGAGCAGCGCGAGTCCCGGCACTCGAGCGAGCGATTCGAGGCGAAGAGGAGGCCCGTATCCAAGCAGCCGCTCCCAGGCTTCCACCAGGCCTTCGGCTCCACGGAGATCGGCAGATTCTCCCGATCCGAGTTCTTCGTCAACATGGTGGGCGAGACCGGCACCGGTGGCGGCAGCGGAGGCGGCGGGGACGCCGGCGACGACGGCGGCGACGACGGCGACGTAAGTAAGGAACGTCCGCCGCCGGAGGCGACGGGGAGCGCGGCCGCGGCCGCGGCCGCGGCTGCGGCGGCCGCGACGGCCGCGACCGCGGCTACGGCGGCGACGGCCGCTGCAGCGGCGGCCGCCGCGGCCGTCGCGGCCACCACGTCCTCGAAGATCTTCGACGCCGAGGATGGCCAGGCTTACGCCGTCGGCGCTTACTGCGGACAGCCGGCGGCGCCGCGCTGGCACAGTCCGCACGTAGGTGCTATAGGTAGCGAAATTTAAGCGGTCTGGCGTATCGTCTCGGCGACATTCGTCCTCCCTCGTCGCTTTCTTCGAAGGTGCCGCGAGGTTTTGGGGAAAATTGATAGAATTTTTTTGTTATAATTGGAAGGGTTTACGTCCAATATTTGTTAGCGTCGTTTCCGAGGAATTATGACGAATGCCACTGATGCGATACGGAGTACCGCCCGCGGATCGACTCCAGGAGGACGTTGTTCTTGTCTTTTCTTAGGCTAAAGCGGTTCCCGTAGCTTTCCGACGCGTGACAGATTGCGATGAGGTTGAACGGCAGTATATTGCATTTCCGATAGATATAAGTTACGAGTGTAACGTTATGGTAGTTTTGATGTGTAGCAGATTTCAGTGACGAAGAAGTGTCCATACTTTGTGTTACATATGCCAATGAAGGAGACTCATTCAGAAATTGCAACCGCTACAGTTTGCTGCGTGCATTTGAATTTTTAAAACCCTCGCAAGACTCTTACACGTGACAATGACATTTCCGATAATTAATAGAATCGTCTCTTATAATATTAGATATTGAGCTGGTAATTATATCGGCTTCAATTCCTGGACTTGTCTCCGATAACGAAACCTCTGTCGAAACCTATAGCGCCGCTCGGAAAGGAAAAGCGGGACACGCGTGTCATGCGTAGCGAATGCAAGTGCATCGATTAGCGAAAGCTGTCGGGGATCGATGTTGGCGTACGAAACGTCCCGACAAACTGCGAACGTTCGTCGAGATTGTGCCTTCCAGAGGATCGGGGACGCGTCGGGGAGTTCTCGTCGAGTTCTCTCGCCTTATCGAGAATCAAAGCAGAGCACGATACACCGCGTCTCGTATGCCAAAAGGAAGATGTAATCAAAAATAATTAATGCCGAGATGATCCGTAGTCGATCGGCACCTTCCATCACTGTTGTTAGATGCCGTCGGTGTTATTTACGTCGACGAGAGCGATTATACATATAAATATAAATATATATAAATATATATATATATATATATATATATATATATATAATACTCGTGTGTAATATGTGAAGGAACGAATACGCGCGACGAAGAGAATAAGTTATTTAGTAGATTCTTTAGATGAGTACGTATTGCCGCGCGGAGAAACGATCAAATAAAAGTGATACACGCCTGCGAGCGTTAGAAGCCGGAAAGTCGAAACGTTTTTCCGCTTCTGGAAAATAATTGCGAAGGGATAATGCACGGTGGTTCGTATTAAGAATCTGCGCCTAGACTTCTTTTAGAGAAAGAGAAAGAAAAAGAATCGACCCTGTTCTGGAATTAATTAACATTTATCAATTATAAACATTTCTTATATATGTTTATATATATTTAGGCAATATATTATAATTTATATATTGCTCATTAAATTTAAAGAGTTAATCAATGCTAAGAGTGTTTTAATTAAGCGGTATATTATATTTTATTTTATTTAAACGCGATTGTATTTAAGCTTGTATATTTATTTCTCGTTATGTCAATCTCGCATACTCTATTTTGTCCAATGATTCAATAGTGTTTCGCTGGCAGATTATTAATACGCGCTAATATCTGTAACTTGCGTCTAGTCTACTGACCAGTTAATTCGGGATAAATTCGTGCCGGATACCCTGTACCTATGATGGGACCAAATTACGAGAAACTTTTATGTCGCGTTCACCGTCGCGCTTACGTCCTACGATGTATGGTCGCGTAAAAGAAACCTCCCTCATTCTGTTCGCGCGATCGCTCGCGAGTGAAAAAAAAAATACTTTCCGCTTCGAGAAACGTGGAATATATTCTGCAGAATAAAGCGTGACACATATGAAAGTATATAATATAATTAAAAATATATTCCACTTCTTGCAACGGAGAATAAACATAATCACGCCTTATCAAAAACATATTTAGACAATTGTCGAATCAAAGCGTGCATATAAAAATATCATAACGAAAAAGAATGACGTTATATCCGTAGGACGGAGAGATTGAAGTAATCTAAACTAGATATCGATAGTATTTGACGTCGTAAAGAAATCGTCTTTTTGGCGTCGATGTACTGTGCATATTGAAAGATGCGAGTAACCTTTACAAATAAGGGGGTACTGTTTAATTAATCAGAAGAACGTAAATGTACACTGTGTGATGCGCAATATCATAAGCAACGGTAGCTAAAAAGAGATAAAACAAACCGACCTATAACAGACCTACAACGTTTTATGCGAAATAGGTACCACAAATGTCAAGTTTTTTCCGATGCAGAAAATATTAACGCGCATGCTTTCAAAATAAATAAAAGAAATACAAAGTTGAATTGGCATTTGCGGTATAATCGTCCTGTGATACGAGATGGATGTAAAGATTCATCTCATCGCAAAATGTATGCTTTACTCTCATTCGATTGGGACGATCGCGAGCAGTATGACAAGAATAAACGGATGTCTATGCGACAGTAAAGATAAAATGAAAGAGCCCAGTCTCACTAGTCTTATTTTTCCCAGTTGATCCCAGAAGCCTACCTGACGACTCCCTTGCTGTTTCCCTTTCCATCGACATCCAATAAAATCCTAGGAACCAATGCTTTTCATGGAATCACAGAAAATGGACAACTAGTTTCGCGCATTTTACCCAACGAATGTTGCTGGTTTGCGCAAAGTGGACATGCGATAAATAAGATACCCGACAATCTAGTGGTAAGAATGTTGATATCATCTTAAAATTGAAATTATAATTAATTATATTTTTGCTTCTGATATTTATTTGAATATTGTAATAATTTTGAAATGTTTAATTGAGATTCGATAATGAATTATAATAGACTTATGCAGCTTTATTGGATTATTCTAATGATTCGGACGAAAGAAAATGGATGCGACAGAAGGTGACAATCGCGCATCCGATGGATTTCCCAATTTTGCTCGGTAATCAAAGTATGGATCGCGAAAGAATTATTAGCAATCATGCGCCACGAAATTGTGTCACTGCCAGCGAAGACAAAATTAGGGATCGCGACATTCGACGAGAACAAGGAAGCGAAGCTGTCAACCTGAAGATTGATCGTGATCAGAATTCACTCGTTAGCTTGCATGAATCTGAGAAAAAGAATTGAAATCTATTTATTTTCGCTATAGTTATTTGCAGTGATTTTTTTTTAATATTATTAAAAATTTTTTTCAAATAATTAAGCAATTGATTTTTGCAAATATAATCTCTAAAAATTCTCTCTCTCATTCTTGTTTTTAAATTACCCTGTTACCTTTCGTTCGTTTACAGGATCTTAAATGAATTCATTCGCGATAACGCATAATAAATAACTTTAAACTGTCACAAAAATTTCTAAAAATTCCGCATTACATCTTATCATTGATTTTTAAATACGTCATAAATGCTATAAATTGAACGATGTTTTTTTGACTGAAATTTAAGAAAAACATAATTGAGATTCTGTGAAAGATGATGATATATCTTAACTAATAAAAACCGCCCGTTTTTGACGTTCAACTGTGCACAACTTCCCCTTAGAATGTTCGCTGAGTACAGTTTGTAAATAGATGAATACAAAAGGATAGAGGCAATTTCGGCGCAGTTTATCAAAGCGATCGTAACCACGGCGGCATATCTTGAAACGCGATAAATGAGTTGTCGAATAGAAAAAGAGACCTTCTGATTTGTGTCCAAAGACTACCTAGCGGCAGGTAGCAACAATCAAAGATACCTGTATCGTAAACTACCTCTGCAGTGTTGCAGGCTGCGTAGAAGTTGTCTGGGGTAAAAATTTTTATGACACGCCACCGTGTTGTGGACAGAACAGATGTGAATCTATTCTGGAGGAAATATATCAATTTTCAAATCGTGTAGCAGTGAATTGAGGCGGGCTGCACATCTCAATTGCAGTATATTATATGTAAAAATCAGAGAGAAGAGATGAGAGAAGAGGTTTACGTTAAATAAAAATAATATAATTACAAGATATAAAGAAAAGTTAGATTTTGAACCAAGGTAGAGGACATTAGACATATTTATATAAATCATAAGTAAAAAAAATTATGACAATCGTGAAAAAAAGTATAAGATTCCACGCGAAAAATTGGCTCTCAGCTTCAAATATAGAAAAGTTGCTACTCGCATTCTTGTTTCTAATATAATAAAATTCGCATTCACAATGGTATCATTAAATTGAAACCTAAACAATTATTTTTCTTACAACTATCAGATGCTGCCCAAGGATACACGCGACACTTTCATTTTCGACGGCGAATTTTCGAAAAGATCTCGCCCGGTGTTGATGTCATCGTGCACTTTGTGGCCCAAGGACCAGTGACGTTGTTTTTTACAAATACTGACGGATCCAATCGCGCTGAAAATTGTAATTACCTTTGGCAACCTCGGACCGCCTTCGTTCAATAAAGATGGCTCAGCTCGGCCTCCGGCCGATGTCGCAGCATCAGGACGATCGCGACTCCGTGCTCTCCGCACGAAATTGCTAGCACAAATAACCGATAGGGTTATGGCCGTCTCGCGTCCGCCGATTGCTGTCCGAAACCGTGTGCACGATGGCAAACAAGAAACGGTCCTGCTCAAATATCTACTCGCGATGCCTCGTGCAGCTGGTTGAACGACGCTCTGTTGATTTTTGTCATTTGACTCCAGACAACCAACACGATTCTATCTTCCCGAACGTTTCTCCCGTGATAGACGAGAAGAATTTCATTTTCATAATCGACAAATATCAAAATTGCCGCGAAAGTCAATTCCTTAGAAAGATCTTTTTTCTTTCTGAAAATTTCTTGCCGAAAAATAATGCACATATGTTTTGACATTCTAAATAAATTATGTAAGATTTTTTAAATTTCTGATATTTCGTCATATCTAAATTGCACAAGAAAAAATTATAAAAATTTAGGTGTAATTAGATATAAAATATAATAATAAAAATCTCTATTTTTTGAAGAAAACGTTTAAGGATCAAGTCATCAGTTTTCATCCGTTGCAAAATGAAGAAAAGATATACTCCTGATTCTGTCTTATTTTTTCGGCTAGAATATATATAATCCAGATTAAACATAAGTATTTAGATACAAGTTCTCGATCAACAGCACTCTAAAAGAGAAAATCGATTTCTCGAGTTTTTGGCGGCTCCATCGAGATCCGTTATACCTCGGCAACAAGAGCAGCACTTACTTATCTCACGAGGAACAAATACGTGTCGCATACTTTCCTGAGCGCAACAGACGCAAATATTAACTCGAGGAGGTGACATGTCGCCGCGACTCGATCCGGTATCGCGGCCGCGCGTCTTCTGGATCCGCGCGAGGAGGAACACTTCCTCGCGACCTTGGCAGACTCGGTTCCTCAGCATCGGTCGCGACGTTCATTATCGATCGAGAACAAATCCGAGCCGATCGATCGCGTGAGAAGCGTCGATCAAGGTGGCAAATCACGGCGCGATTCGGGGACCATCACGTGCGAACCCTCGTACATCGTCCGCGAGGACTAATCGAGAGAACCTGCCGACCAACACATGGGCGGACTGGCGAACGTCGCGTTCACCATCGGACTCACCAACCGTGGCGGATTCGTCGAACCGACTCGTTCGACCATTGGTCAAAGAAAGCCGCCGAAGGCGGCACTCTCCCTCGCAACGACCGGACGACCGATCAAACTGTCTTCGACCAATGGACACCGACGTGGTACCCGCCATGCTGCACCCGTGAGCTTCTAATTTAGCGAGTAATTAGCACCCGGCAAACGCGAACGCGACTCGGTCCGGTGCCTACTCTCGAGAAACGGAGAAAGAAAGGACGCGAAGAGAGAACAGAGAGGCAGATATACTGTCGGTCAGTCTTCGGCGAGTCTTCGCCGGCTAGTGTGAAATATCGCGCCCAAGTGTTACGAGCCTACGGTCACGCGGCGCGGCTCCTCGCGATACGGCTATCCTCGGCCGTTGATGGAGACGTCTGAGGTGCCGCGACGAACGACGATTTTCCGTCCCCTTTCGCCAGCTCCCCCCGCCGCCCCCCGTCGTGGGATCGCGTCCGTTTTTCTCGCGGGACATCGCGAATCGATCGCGACATCGACGAGAAAAATAATTCCGAGTCTCGTTCTCACTATCTTTTATTTGAAAAACACATTATACCGCGGTTCTCTCTCTCTCGTTTACCCTTCGAATACGCATTGTCATTCAGAATTCAAAACGCTTTAATTGGTTTTTTGTAAATTCGAATCGAGAGGGCGAAAGGCACGAGGTACCGGAGAACGTTGAAGATGCAATCGGCAAGCGCTCCACGAACGCCTGGTTCTCCAACGCGTTCTTCGTGTCACGAACGCGATCGCGAGCGCGAGAGGGAACGCGAACAGGAGCGGAATCGCGAGCGAGAGCGCGGAAGGCAGAGTCGGACGAGTCCTGAGGAGAATCGAGAGGATCGCGAAGAGCGGGGTGCGATCGCGAGACAGACTCTCGGACCTCCTGCCGCGATCACGGGGAATCAAGGATTGCCGCTGTCCTTGTCGTTGGAGGATCGGGAGCTCTGGACCAGATTCCAGTGCATCACGAACGAGATGATCGTCACGAAAAACGGAAGGTACAGCCATAGACGCACATGTGTTAATTGGAAGGTTAATAAGCATTATTGATCTTGAAGGAGAGATTAGTTTTGACACGCGCGTTATTGAATTTGTAATTTCTTTGTGTTCGTACGCCGCGATAATATGATTTACGAACATTTGAGATGAAAATGATTTCAAGAAGAGATCTTCAGATTTTTGTGTACTTCAAAAAATTGAAATATACATATGAAGATCATCATTGCACAGTTTTTTCATTTATAATGATATCAAAGTCACATAAAACTATTTACGTTTATTGGGAGCAGAGATATTAGTTAGAATGCAAAGTCGGAAATTTAATTCAAAATTGAGAGAGATGATTTCTCTTTGTTTTCTTGATTTAGCTAGTACTTCAGTAGATTTTAATTCTAATTTTATCAACAAGGAAATATCATTGTGAAATAAAACAAAATAAATTGATTGTCAGGTAGCTGCCTTTTAATTTTTACTCCGAAAAGGTAATATCGTAATTTTTACTCCGAAAAGAGAAATATCGTAAATATGCGACATCCAACGTTCTTCATATTCAATCAAAGAGACACACTTTGCTAGCAAAACAAGAATATTAAAAGCATGGTTTAAAAATGTTACGTAGTGAATTTTAAGCAGTTTCTTCTCTTACTTTTTTCTACGTTCCTTTTGACATGTGGCTCTCAATAATTATAGGTTTTTTTCAAATAGTAAAAGAGAAAATTGGAATTGTAATTTGTATAACCTGTCACGAAAACATTTAAAAAAAAATCCACATGCCTGGATATCCATTAATTGCAAGGAAATAAATAATACCAAGCACATAATGCATAATTAGGATACTAAAATAAATGATAAAGATTCGATCCGTAGAAAGAATAGAGTTCTCTGGAATTATTGTGAGAAGATGCCAGCCGTCGGCAATAAAACTTTACGATGCTTACGATCCTCTTGTAAAACGTACTCTTGTCGAGCTGATGCCTGCGAGCGAGCACTTTACCTGCACATCCGCAGTCGACAAACCGTAATCGCTTTTATTAATACGCGGCTTGTAAATGCGCCGAAGACACACTGTCTGCGAGGCGGTTACCTTTTGATCCGCGCCGTGAATCTCGTCGTCGACATTGGTCTCTGAATCTCTGAACTTTACGATCGGTGTCTCATGCAATGGTGTTCCTCATATGTCACTTTCGCCCGTAGGAGGATGTTTCCCGTGGTGAAGGTCGTTGCACGTGGTCTGGAACCGGCGGCCATGTACACGCTGCTACTGGAATTTGTTCAAATCGATCCACACAGGTAATAATCTGATTATTTATTCGTCAAATGTATCAGAAAAATAGCAATCATTATATTTAACTTTTGTCGCAAGTTAAGGACTTTAGAACCTCCCTTTTTAAAATTTTTCACAAAACATATATCGAATGTGCAACTTTATAAAAATCAGACATCATAAAAATTCAATAACGTAAAAAAAAGGCTTCAAGTATTTGATATTGTAACAATTAAAAACGTTCATCAAATAAATATATATATTTTAATGTATATAAAATCTTTACGTGTCCTTTAGGATAAACTTTAATATATTGTACACTTTTATTTCCTCTATCCTGCTTTTTTCCAAGTAAAATGAATTAAACAAGAAAATATATATATTTTTATAAAATACATAATATTTTTATTCTAATATTATATATATTAAAAAAATATTTTTTTCAAACATGAATGAACGTTTCAAACATATTATGTTTTATATTATCTATATTATCTATATGCTATCAATTTTACAATTTTAGATCTTGAATGATTCGCTATTCGCCCGGATCGAGGATTAAGTAACCATTTTTTAGGTAGTAGGGAACTGGAATTGTGCAAATTATAAAATTATGCTAAGAGCAAAATAGAAAGCGCATAGCATCGAAATGTTGCGTAGGCAGTAAACGGATGAGCGGGTTACCGATTTGCGTTGATTTATCTCGCGAGCAGAAAGAACGGGGGGCGCGAAGGACACTAACAGGTCGTAATTACCGTACCCTTTTCGTTCAAGCATCACGTAACGTCGCTAAAGTCGATTCTAAACTTGTTAGAGCGTTATTTTTAACTCGTCGGCGATTCGTCATCGGTGTTGAACGAACTGAGAAGAGCTCATAATAGCTTTCGCAAAACAATCTCAGAAGACGAAAAATAATACAAGAGACATTTTCTGTTGCTGGCGAATTTTCTCAATCAAATTGGCTTACGCAAATTTTCCTATTCACTATTATTTTCACAAAAAAAATATATGTGAAATCTAAACTCATATTTTGAGAGAGAACACATGCATTTTGCTTTTTATCACATTATCACACGTCTACATAAGTCACGAATTAATATAGAGATGAAATTTGTTTTGATTAAATTAT
Source organism: Camponotus floridanus (assembly GCF_003227725.1). Taxonomy (NCBI): domain Eukaryota; kingdom Metazoa; phylum Arthropoda; class Insecta; order Hymenoptera; family Formicidae; genus Camponotus; species Camponotus floridanus. Next base: position 365,816 of record NW_020229303.1, read on the forward strand.
ATAATATCAGATGGAAGTATGTCAATGGCGAGTGGGTACCAGGAGGAAAGGCGGAAGTTGCTCCGCCTAATCCGATTTATATACATCCGGAGAGTCCGAATTTCGGTGCACATTGGATGAAGGAGGCGGTATCATTCGCCAAGGTCAAGCTAACAAATAAGTCGAATGGCAATGGGCAGATCATGCTGAACTCGTTGCACAAGTATGAACCACGTGTTCATCTGGTCCGAGTGGGTGCCGAGGAGCAGAGAACGGTACGTCTTCCTTTTCTTTTTCCTCGTTTCCTCTTTCTTCCTCAAATTACACACTTATATTTTTATTATTAATGTAATGTGGCGTTTAATCATTTTATTTACACGGGATGCAAATAATGATGTCATCATTCGAGCAGGTTCTCACGTATCGTTTCCCCGAAACGCAATTCATCGCAGTGACAGCGTATCAGAACGAGGAAGTGACGAGTCTGAAGATCAAGTACAATCCTTTCGCGAAGGCATTTCTCGATGCTAAAGAGAGGCCCGCCGATTCACAAACTTATCCTCAATGTAAGTTGATTTATGATATGTATAATAATATATTGAACGCGGAGTGGAAATCGAAATCGAGTCAAATATATTATAATAACAATATTTTTAATAAGATAATATTGTTTCAGATGCGGGTGCATTGTTTTTACCGCAGCCCACGATGGGATATGAGTACAATACTGCATCCGCAATAGCCGTCGCACAAAATCAAGTTTCGGCCTGCGTTAGCAATCACTTTTCCAATTCGTGCACGGTCACCACTTCTGGACACAGGAGCACCTGCAGAGCAGCTCCTTATAGCTTGAGACATAAATATGTCCAAGATGGTACGCAAAATTAAATTATTTATCATTGTTCCTTCGGAATTTTAATCGATCCTTGAAGAAAAACTTTAATTAATTTGCAAGAATCTCTATCTATATAATCATTAAATCTTCTGGACGTCTACTTTTCAAACAATTTTCAATTCAATTTTCCAAATCTCCGTTGAAACCAAAAGCACATATATACTAATGCATACATGTTATCAAAAGTGTAGTACATCTTTTTAAAAGAAATTCTTCCGAGTTACTTTCAATTATCACTTGTGTGCAGAACAACACGCAGACGCATACACGCCGATGCCTCTGTTGCATTCCACGGCTTACGTGACGGCACCGGCTTGGTCGCCTCGCAGTCCGGAATCACTGCAGAATCTCAACTCCACGTGCTTGTCGTCAGCTGCGTCGCAAGAGTGGCCGACATCCCCGTCGCCGTCGCCGACGTCGTCGGCGCACACGGTCCTCGGCAGAGCCGTGGTCGGTACCGCGTCCACGACGACCGTGACCGGATGCACCCTGTACGTACCGTCCCAGGAACAGCACGGACACTGCGTCGACTCGTCCTGGATTCATCCATCCGCGTTGGAACAGCAGCAGCAGCAGCAGTCGCAGCATCAGCAGCAACAGCAATCCTACTTAAATCTAAATCTTCACCTGCACCATCAGATGTCCCCGTACGGTTCCGTTCCGCACACGGGTCTGCATCATGGTCTGCATCCGCAGAGCGGAGATCCCGTCGCTCCGACAGACGCGAGCGAATACGTCCACGAGTATCATCACGCCTCGCCGGTGCAGTCGACCACCCCCGATCAGCACCGTCATCATCATCAGCAGCAGCACCCGCAGCATCACTCCCAAGCGCAGATGTTGCACTTGCAGGCTCTACCGCAGACGGAAACCTCTTCGCCGGTCAGTGTGGAGTACGATAGTCCACCTAAGGAGCACCCTCATATTCCGATGGGTTACCCCGAGCAAACCGCGGACGCCTTGAACGAGGTGCAACCGGACGACGAAAGAAGATACTTGACGGTCGTCGATCGTCATCCTCCCCATCATCTTCATCATCACAATCATCGACAAGATACGGAGATTGCCGGCGAGCAGCCGAACGCTTGGACGCCGTTGACGCCACCCCCGGCACCGCAGACCACCGCCATTTGATTTGAAAATTCAGAAAAATGCTGCATTACGCAGAATTACGCATATTTAAATTTATGCGTGACCATGCGTAAGATTGTCACAGCATTCTTATCGGTGTGACGTGTGATTGCGATGGAAGCTAAGTGTATTAAGCGCGATAGTTAATCAAGAAAATCCTATCGCACGCAATATTGAGAGAGAGAGAGAGAGAGAGAGAGAGAGAGAGAGAGAGAGAAAGAGAGAGAGATATTAAAATATCAAATCGTATCAATCCGTCCTAAATAATGTAGTATTTCGATTATTTTTAATCAATTGCGAATATTGTTAGTAATGCTATGTCAAGTATATCAAGAGAAAATAAAATATAAATCAAATATTTGGTTTTCTTTTTTACAAAGAAAAAAATTATTTTATTTTATTCGAAACATAGAGAGAAAGAAATTTAATATTGTAAACATACATACAAATAATTTGTCTAATTATCTCTGTCCAATATGACAAAGTTTTATGCAGAATATCCCATAAAAATGACAAAATAATTTCAAATTTCTTTACTAATTAAATATTGCGATAAAATTAGATTTCTGCAATAAAATAAGAATTCTGTTTTGTGATAGATATGTGTAAAATATCAATGTCTCTTTCTTATTAACAGCAGATAAGATTCTCACAAGATAAATTCTCATGGATATCACCATATAGGATAACAAAATATTTCTAAAGCTTCTAAATTTCCGATAGAAAGTAACATTGAACGCGTGTGTATTGTTACATGATAAGAGAATTCCTCAAAGTTATCAAAATCATAGTTTACATATAAAATATGCATATATAATAACAAATAGTTTTTGTTCTTTTATAAAATATTCAGTAAATGTACAAAAGACATCTTTGACAAAACGATATCATTGACGATATTCATGATTAAAATTTTTGCACTCTACAATTAAATTTTACAAAAATTATATATCACATAAAACTTAATAAATATAAAAGTTTTACATGTATGTCAATTTATACGTGAATTTAGAAATGAATTAAAAATGATTGTGGTAGTAAATTAAAATAACGATACTTAGCAATCAATAAAATCAATAAACAATTTATAATTTACATAATTTTTTTGCACCGTGTTTATATAATTTATAAAATTTCAAAAGAAAACTCTGACGAGATGCACGATAATTTATGTAAATATTATACAAGATTATTATCGTTTATGAACGATTTTTTATTTTATTTTTATGTCATCGATTTAGCTCTCTCATTATTTCTTGAATACATCTCTCTAATTAAATGAATCTTATATAATCTTTGGGCCAATGTAAATGTAATACTATAAAAGTTTCAAAGTATTTGATTAATTAATCACAGCAAAAAGAAAAATCTTTTGTTCTAATCAAATAGTTTAAAATTTTCCTTAAAAGGATTATTTTAAATTATCTGGTGAAATCTAATGTCAGCATTTTAATATATCGTATTCGGAGTTTTGTATTCATATTTGAATGCAAGTTATCTTATATATGTTGCTGTGCGTAATACGTCATGTCGATTTGTGAAATATGTATTCGCTTCACCCCCTCATATTTTCTTCTCACTTTTTTTTATTACTCTCGTCTTTGACGAGCCATCGGGAGGATTTATAGCACCTTTTTACAAAAGAAAAATAAGCTACCTCAAAAACACTTGATGTCAATTTTCAAACTTCAAGATAATACTTCGAGATATTACTTTGAAATTTGTGTTTTCTTTTTCTTTTTCGCTCTTGCATGAATATCAGCGATCGAATCACGCCATTAACGAAACACGAATGCACGATCGTTTAGAACTAGCACGTTGTTATCCAAAGTGTTCGGATGTCAGATAACGCGGACAAATCTATACATATATGTATGTGGACAAATCCGCGCTTGCAGTATATCGATGTACACAATCACACGCGAAATTGCACAAACGCTTCTCGTTTGCAGCAGCACGTTCGACTCTAACGATCCATAAGCGCGCCGCCCTTTTTACCCGATCGTTTTGCCCAAACCACTCTCTTGCACGAACAAATAACGTAAAACGAATAATGAAACGATATGGCTTCTACGGCCCTTTCTCCTTTACCGGAAGCGAAAGATCACTGGAATGCAGAGTATCTCATCCGCAGAAATGCGAAAGTATAATGATAAGGTATGCGAAATGATCTAAACACCTCGTTGAAGTTTGGAACGTTCTTGGAACAAAGCATTAGCGAATTTCAAATTTTCGCTCCAAGAACGTTCCAAACTTGAGCGAGGTATTTAAAAGTTTTCGATATTTAATTATTTTTGCATGACTGCCCTAGAAAATAAGGTATTTCGAAATTATATAATTAATAATTATGAATTTACGACAAGTTATTGAGAACGTATTCATTCAAGTGAAATATGCGTCGGATAAAATTTTGAAAACGATTTTGCGACACGATTACGGCGCCCCAATAATCGTAAATCACGATTTCAATTACATATCGTCATCGCGTGATTACAATTATCGCGTAAAGATATGAGATTAATTGAGCCACATAGTTAAGTACAAGCGGTAAAAACAATTAACCGTGGAGTAGCATGGCTATGGCAACCTTGGTAAACAGTTCTCCATGATAATCCTATTATCGGCGTCCGGCAAACGTTTACAGGCTTAGCGAGGCTTACCAACCTCTCTCTTCCAGAGAACCCCTTCAACCCGCGTTTCAAGGTCCACCTTTTGTACTATATGGAAGCTAATGTGAAATCTATTTCCCTTCATAAATATCTATCAATATTATTATAATTATTGAAGACAGTAAATTTACAATATTTATATTATAAGAAATTATAAGATAAATGATCGTATAATGGAATGAGTTAATAATTGTTAGAGCCACTTGAATAAACATACCTCTGTCAGAATGGAAAGAGCGAAGAAATGGGAAGAGAGCTCGCGAAATACGTGGCAATTAGACTCGCGATACTTGTAACTTGTTTATTTTGTTCTTAGTCAAATTCGCAAACGTTTGTTTCTTAACATTTAAATGCAGTCATTGTTGATGACTGGTATTTGCTTTATTTATTGCGTTGCGATGGCGACCCCCGTACTAATTAAAATGCTTGCAATAAATAAAAATCCCGATGCTTTTAAAATTCTAAAAAATATTAATATAAACCATTAATCATTTCTTTTGCTCACTTGTTTTATTATCATCACAATAATTAATTTATATATTATATAAAATAATAATATAGTTATATTTAACATTCTTATTGTCAATTAAATTTCTATTAGAATCCAAAAATGAATTCAAAGAAGATTCATCCTACGCGCTCCTGGTTTTATCGCGTACGAAATGCAACATGTGTTTTATCTTTTTCATATTTCCGGTTACCATTGCACGGGAAATTCAATGTTAACGTTCGCAATTGTGAATCGTTTGATGATTCAACACCGGCGGCACTAATATTTTGATGAATGCAATTTTCAAGGGAGCAAAGAAGAGAAAGAGGGAGAGAGAGAAGAGGAGAGTTTGATGCGTGCACGCACGATGATTGCGAACGCTCCTGGTGGACGCGGTGCCTCCGCAGGATTACGAATTAATTTGTAACGTCCTCGCGATGACCGCGGATCTAGCACGCGCGGATTTATTGCGCCGTGATTACTTGCAGAATGCCAAATGTTAACTGGCCGTGAACAGAAATTGGCATCGCCGGTGCTTCGCGTCCGGCGATCAAATCGAAGATACCGCCTGTCGCTTCCAATAACATATTTGCATGGCAAATCACAAACGCAATATCCCGCCACCGTTCGCAATGTGATTTCGGAAGTGACGTATTCGCCAATGAAGCTATGCACGCTATTTCATTATAGCGTCTCCCGCGGAGGCACGAATGACTTACTTTCGAGTAAATTGCACGTATCGAATTGCAATCTGTTACACAAGAAAATCGTCCGCACGCGTTCCAAAGATAAATTATTATATCTAAAGTAAATATGTACATCTCCGCACCATGATATACTTGACAATTTAAAATTAAATAGTTTATGAGCTGATTGTAATTGATATATTTTAAATCCTGTAAAATACAAAATTTTAAATCATCAAAATTTTATATACAATATGTATAAAGGAGGCTTAAAATATACTTCAATTGTATATATAAACAATTTAAATCGTTACCAAAAATGCCACATTTAGTTTATATTATTTTACAAGAGAGTCTAATAATCAAGATCTTAAAAGCAAGCAACGTATTTCAGAAAGAATTACAGGTTGGCCTTACCCTAATCCCTAAATTCCTTCTTAGATACTTCTGAAAGTTTTATTGTTTGGAAAAGTTAGTTAGAAATGAAAGAAAAGATATGAGAAGTGACTTATTGTCTCGATTGTTGAGTAGTAGAATTTAAAATGTACGGTAAAAAGGATAGTTAATGAAGATGATGTTTTATCAGAGGAGCTTTCGGGAACTTAAGCTTGTACGCGATGGCTGTTTCAATTGCCAGTTAAATGACAACAGCCTCATTAATTTTCTTGCATGTTAAGAGCGTCTGCAGACTATGCAGTCTCTCTAGTATTTCAATCTTTTGTCTACAATGCAGTTTTACTTCCTTCCTCGTTTCTTGCATTTAGCAAAATTGACGATGGGATAAGAGGTTTTTTTCTCAAGATATATACATGTATACGTACAGTTAAGAAAATTAAAAGCATTCTAAAACGAAAAACTATAATAGGCGATTACAATTGTGATTGTGAATATAATTACATAAATAAATTGATTCTAATTTTCTAGAATCGAATAGAAAGAAGTTGACGTCTATTAAGCTGGCACAGCCATCTTTACCACGACATAAGAAATTAATAGACGTAAAAAATTGATATTTTTAAAAGCATTTTTAAAAACTTTATAGTAATCACGTCTTTCCTGAAATAAATAATTTCATCTGCGCGTCTAATTATAAAGTACGCGAAATGTGTCGATTAGCAAATACAGACATGTAATGAAAAGGTATTGTTTTAAAGATATTGTTTCAATAATAGCTTTTATTTTTTAACAATTTAGTTGACATTAACCATATCGAATTATATCTTAAATAAATTATTTGAAAATATAGACTAGAAAGTTTGAGTTTTATTTTTTGGTACGCAAAATAAATGATTAGAAATTTTGATCTCCATGTAATAATTGTTTTTCTTATGTGTACTTCACATAAAAATTAATAAAAATATTTAACACTAATATATTTAAAAAAAACTTATTCAAAAAATATATAAAAAAATAAAATAGTGTGTGTTGTGTGTGTGTGTGTGTAATTATATATACTATTTATAAATAATATATGTTCCCTGCAAGTAAAAACTATTTATATTCTAAATAAAATTATTTGATTTGTAATATTTATGTAACATATTATGTATATGTTACATAAATATTATATATATATTTTTTATATATGTCGTATAAAATGATTGTGTAAAATAATTATGAAACTTAAAAGTCAATAGTTTTACTCATAAGGTGCATTAAGTTTGAGACCGACGTAGGTGTGCAATCATATATCATTATATTTTTCTTATCATTTGAACTCACTTCTACGTTTTTTCTTGATGTTTTATTAAGAGAATTTTCAGTAACATTCTCAATGCTTTGCAACGGTGCGCTATTCTGATTTTTATTAGTCTTTTCTTGCAATCGATAAATAAAGAGCATCAATGATTCTCTTGGTTGCTGCCGTGTATCATTTTTATATTTTTCTTTGTTGTTTGAATCTACATTTTCAACATTATCCCTCTCCTTGGGGATTTTGATTGAAGTTTTTAATGTGATATTTGACGCGCAATTTTCGTTTGTTGCTGCTACATTACGTTCGTCTGAAGACAGATCTTCTTTCCAAGGATTTGACCTTCCGTATTTTTTCTTTTCATTATGCACATTTTCTTTGTGATCATAATATTGACTTTTTGTATAAAATATTTCATCTAAAAAAATATTTTTATCTTATTAATCTCATTATCGAATTGATATCGATATCGAATTTATATGGAACACAATATTTTAATATGTGTGTGTGTGTGTAAAATATATAAATAACTGAGTATCATTACTTCTATTTTAATATGTAACTAAGAAAGAAGTATATTTTAATACATTTAATATGTGTAACATACACGCTATAATAAATAATTAAAATATACTTACCACAACATCTTCGTACTTGTGAGACTTCATGAAATCGTTTATAATGCCGTTCGGCATTAAAACGGCGCGGATATGTATTGTTGCATTCTATGCATCGGTATAATGTTTTGTTTTCTATTTTGACTTTAACCGCCACTTTACTTTTTCCATGTGCATAAAAATGGCCTGAAAAATAATTATTATTTGTACTATATTATTAGATTTCTGCTAACAATAAATAACGAAAAAAATCGACAACTAATCATATTTAAAAGAAAAAAAAACAAAGTTATAATCTCAATTTTGTATCAAAATAAAATAAAGAAAAAAAAAACAAGTTAATTAATTTAATTTAATTTTATACATGTGTACAATCCATTCGCGCACCAATATGTTATAAATTCATATGTTTAATATTGGAATCGCAATCTATACTAAAACATACAAAGTTTTTTCGGAGTTATTCATCTACTACTTTGAAATTTTTTAAATTGAAAGGAATTAGGCTCTATATATATTAAACAACAAGACAAGAAACCTTGCGATTAAGAGCCACAGCGGATGATAATGCCTAAAAATTCTTTAATTGTACGCGAAAATTTAAACGAGAACGAGGCATATGCATATATTTTACTTGGTGCATTTACCAAGATATAGATTCTCATTTTTGAGAATTCTATGAACCCTCTTTACCCCCGATTCAGCGACTTCGCCCCGATATTTTTCTCGTCTATATCTCTTCAGGGGAATAAAGAGGGTTTATAGAATTCTCAAAAATGAGAATCTATATCTTGGTAAATGCATTAAGTAAAATATATGCATATATGCCTCGTTCTCGTTTAAATTTTCGCGTACAATTACAGAAGGCATTACCATCCGCTGTGGCTCTTAATCGCTAGTTTCTTGTCTTGTTTGAAATTTTTCTTCAATGTCATTCTATTTTATCGATATATGTATAATAAATTGTGTTGTACAAATTGTTTTTCCAATTGTTTTTTAGTCTCTCATACATGATTCGTAGCATTGTGATACGGCAAAATAGCGAAAAAGACAGATTATGATTGATATTTTTACGTTTATGAATCAACAAAATATAATAAAACTAAATAACTAAACATCAAATAAAAAATAAATAAGCTTAATAATACATTACAATATTTATATTTGTACTTACTTTTAACCATACGATGAGACTTAGAATGCGTATTCTTCCTTGAGCTCATTGTAATGATTCTTCAACTCACTGCCCAAAAATTTAACGATGTATCTACCACGGAAGCTCGAGAAAGACTGTGCGTGGACATTCGAAGATACTTAAAACTGACTTAAATGATACATCTAATACCTATGAGCCGTTTACTTTTGCCGAACACACGACCGCGCCTCCCCCCTTCCACTTCTTTTGTCATCGCTGCTACCGGCGTTTTAACACGGCGTCATCGGTTTCTTTGATCTACATTGTGTTAATATAATTCTTATAGATCGATTTCGATAGAAATAAAGACATCGACTTCAAAGTCAATAGCGACTAAATGCGTGTGACGTACAACAATAACAATATCAATCTTCTTTCAATATCAATGAACAACAAAGATAGAATGATATTCTGAATCGCTGTATCGTTGTTGGAAAGCTCCTATTATTTCTTTGACTTTCTTGTTATAATATATCGTGAGTTAAGTTAAGAGATGAACTCTCATCACCTCTCAGTAAAATATTTTTATTATAATTTTTGCTAGTTGCGCATATGTATGCTTGCGTATTTATGCGTATACATGCGAAAGAGAAAAAGAAAGAGAAATAAAAAAAGAGGGAAAGAGAGGAAGAAATTAACAAAAGAAACATTTCAAAAAGATGACAAGTACAGGTAAAAGAAATTTTGTGAATGCGCAAAGTAATAAAAATTTCGAACATTTATTTTAATTTTTATAAATCAAAGCTTTTACGATCTCGATTATTTTTATTTAATATAATTGAGAGAGAGAGAGAAAGCACATGATTGTATAAATTTTTTGGAAGAATGTATATTTTGCACATGTGCGATATATCGTTATTTAATTAAAATTAAAAAAAAACGAAAAGAATTATCGGAATATTGAAAAAGTTACGATTTTAGGGAAGCGTATTTTAATGATGGTTTCATAAATACAATATGCAGACAGAGGCAATTATGCGCAATTGCAATTAACGCTGATTATTATTCGGGAACTGTGTACGCCGTATTATCGAAATTCACTCGGTATGACCTTAGCAGACGGAGGCCCGCTTAAAATGCATAGCATCTGCTGACCGAATGGCAACGAAAGTGTTTCGAGAGCATTCATTGCGAATACATATCGTGGCTGTGCGACGATTCATGAAATTGACAGCAATAACCATTCCAATAATACTCTTATAATTCCCTTATATAAAAAATAACATCCGATTTTCTTTACTTTAACCTACTATCGTTCTATCTTTTATCGTTCACTTAATTTGCCTATGATAGAATATATTGCAAAAAATCGATTCAATGCATATAAGATCGAATTTCGAATTTTTTATACTTATATTTATATCTTAACGTTAGTGATGAGAGAAAGAATCGATGATTATCTATTTTATATCAAATTTAAAGTTCTACAAATGCTTAAGCGATGTTCATAAATTGTGTATAAATTTCACATAGTAAAATTTTGGAGATATATAAAAGTGAACGAACGGAAATTTCATGAAAAAGTTAACAGGTTACCCCTTTACCGATTTACAACTGTTGAAAATGCATATGAAGCAAAAGTTTATCGCAATTAAATTTACAACCAGAGATATTCTGTATACATTTATATCAAATTTTTGAAGAAAAGTTTATGAAGTTACAAAAATCTTACTTAAAAAGCGTTAATCCTGGAGTATAAGACGATTTTTTATTATGACAGAGCAATGTAATGTGTTTCTATTTTCATTAGTTTCACATACAATTTTTTTCAAAACTAATAAAAGTTATTTAAAAATTAATTACGTAATTATATATCTAGAATTTAATTGTAAATTATTTATATTATTTTATTTAGTTGTGGAATCCTAAACATATAGAACAATAATATAAACAAAATTTTCTATAAAGAATTTAATTATTATGTATAATAATTACAATTAATTACTAAATATTTTTATGGCACAATCTTTTTGGGGAAAAATATAAATGTTTATTCTTATGGCATACATGTGTGTTTCAGAAACTAGTTCCCGTTATTAGAGCGGAAGAATCCAGAGATCGTCTGTAATTGTGCAATCGAGTAATTCGGATTTTTCATTATGCAACAAGAAGAACCACAATTATCCATGGACTCGCTTCCTCGCGTAGCATTTATCAAGCGCAACGAGAAACGCTTGATTTCCCAAGTGGGCCTGCAACATCTACGATTGTATGTGCAAATGCAGTATTTTGCACACATTCGTGCAAATATCGCGCTAGTCGCATACATTTATAATTATCTACTTGATCCATTACAATTGCTAATATACATAATAACGTAAATTATTCATTGCAAATATATCATATTCAATCAAAGTCACTGTCGATTATTTTTATCTATTTATTTATTGTTTATTTTTGTGATTATTTTTCTCATTATGCTTTAGCAATTAAATACGTATGATTTGTTAATCTATATCAGAGCTCGGCAAGAACTACACATTTCGGCCTAGCGCTTCCCCCCTTACCTCGCCATCGCGCGCAAAGCCTAAGAGCGTGCAAAGCCTACAAGCGTGAAAAGCCTACAAGCCGCTCGGCACTCAGGAACGTATGGCAATAGTTTTCCACGTCACCCATGAGGTACTATTGTTGACGTGTTTTTTTTTAAGTGGTATCTCCAAGCAAATATCGCATAAGACGTGATAAACTTTATCGTCTTATGCAATTAGTTAAAGGGTCGTTTTAATCATCAGTGAATTAGGCCTACTGAGAATACCGCTTAAAAAAACCGCGTCAACAATAGTACCTCATGGGTGACGTGGAAAGCTATTGCCATACGCTCCTGAACGTCGAGTGGATTGTAGGCTTTGTACGCTTGTAGGCTTTGCATGCTCTTAGGCTTTGCGCGCGACGAGGTAAGGGGGGGACGCGCTAGATGGAAATCGACCGAAATGTGCAGTTCTTGCCGAGCTCTGATCTATATAATAAGATATAAGTAACAACTTTCCGTTTGTTTTTACAGGATGAATCCACTTGTCATTATTGCAACGATGTACAGAGCCATTAAGACAATTATGTCCAATGTTTCGCGTTAGTTTTTATGATCACTGCCTGATATGGTTAATCTATTATTTATTTCGTTATTACTTTTTAATAATACTTTAGCAATTAAACAGGTATGGTTCATTATATTAATCTATATAATAAGATACAAATAATATGTTTGTGTATATTTGTTTTTACAGAATGAAATTCATTTGTTAATTACTACAACGATGTACAAGCCATTGGACAATTAGCGTTCAATGCTCCATGTTGGCTTTATCATAGCTGCTTGGATTTATTTTTAATTCACATTATTGGTTCCTCATATAGAAGTAATTGAACGGATACAAGTCACAGTAAAGACAATACGAGGCCAATAAGGACAATACTATTACGGTTCAATGGCTCGTATTGGTTATTATCATGTTACTGGTGTTCGTTTTCTCAATTACTCTCGATACGCGAAGCACCAATAATGCGATTTGGAATACGAAATATTAAAGACAATAATGCAGCAAAAGGACGATAGAGAAGAAAGAAAAAAAAAATTATGCGGTTGCAGCTTTTTATTAGCGCGTCACAAAGTGTAACGGACGTTAGTTTGAAGTAGCGTTCAAACGCATGTGAAAAACCACCCCGATTATTTTCTCGGTACGATCATAGCGGGGGTGCGAGACTCGCCGCGGGTTGGTACGAAAGAATTATTATGCGAAAAGTTCCGCGCTCCTCGTTTCTTCCCTGATGGACGATTAAAAGTTCCAGCCGAGTCGAATTTACAAATTCCTCGGGGGGCATCCTCGCTGGAACGTCAGCATTCACTGTCGTCCAGCAAAATTAACCAGCCTCCACGAGTCGTCCGGTCTGAATTAGAATTTAAATCCGCGGAAACCGTCCGCGTCTAATGACGTTATTTCTTTTGATCGCGATTAAGCGTCGAGTCGCTCGTCGAGAGTACTTTTTTAATCTTTTGTGTTAGTCAAGAGAGAACTGACGGGGCATAATGCAATTTTTTTATACAAAATGTAAGATAAAAATATATTAAAATATTATAAAATATAAAATATATTGAAAATATATTATGAAATATATTAAAAATATATTACAAATTATATTTAAATTATATTTAATATATTAAAAATATATTAAAATATATTAAAATATTAAATTGTAACTATTTCTATATTTATTGTAAAGTTGTTATAAAAATGGCTCTCAACTAAAATTTGCTTTTCTCCTTTTATTTATTTTATAAATATATATACACTGACAAAAAAACAGTTGCTAAATTGACTAAATCGTTTAATTAAATTAGATCTTTAATTGAAATATTTAAATATTTAAGTTAATAGATGTCATGTTAGATTTAATATGTATTATTTAATTTGAATAGTTAAATATATTTCAATTAAAGAAATAATAATTTAGTTGGACGGTTGAGTCAAATTAATAACTTTTTTCTCAGTGTATAAAAAGTATATATATATATATATATATATATATATATATATATATATATTCGTTTCAAAATGTTTACAAAATCTATGAATTAAAAAAAAATTGATTGAAAGCCTTGAGCTGTACCTACATTTTATATCGTAAGAATATAAATAGAACACACACACGTCTTGAAAAAGAAACATAAGATTACCCTTTAAAAACATTTTAAACGCGTCTTAAAGAATAAATATAAAATTACCTTTTAAAACACGTGTGTTTAATCTTACTGCTGTAATTTTGATAATTAAAATAACCTCGAAATTGAGGATTGAAATTTACAAATCCTTACCAACATTTTATATCGTAAGAATATAAATAGAACACACACACGTCTTGAAAAAGAAACATAAGATTGCTCTTTAAAAACATTTTAAACACGTCTTAAAAAATATAAAATTACCTTTTAAAACACGTGTGTTTAATCTTACTGCTGTAATTTTGATAATTAAAATAACCTCGAAATTGACGATTGAAATTTACAAATCCTTACCTGCATTTTATATCGTAAGAATATAAATAGAATACACACACGTCTTGAAAAAGAAACATAAGATTGCCCTTTAAAAACATATTAAACGTCTTAAAGAATAAAATTACCTTTTAAAACACGTGTGTTTAATCTTACTGCTGTAATTTTGATAATTAAAATAACCTCGAAATTGACGATTGAAATTTACAAATCCTTACCTGCATTTTATATCGTAAGAATATAAATAGAATACACACACGTCTTGAAAAAGAAACATAAGATTGCCCTTTAAAAACATATTAAACGTCTTAAAGAATAAAATTACCTTTTAAAACACGTGTGTTTAATCTTACTGCTGTAATTTTGATAATTAAAATAACTTTGAAATTGACGAAATTTACAAATCACTTACAATTTATTCCATCGCCATGAATGCAGCGCAGATGTTGATTTCCATTTCAAAATGACGCAAGCGCCGTCCCGTCATCAAAATGACACACTTGTCGCGTCTTAGATTGAATCGATTTAGCCGAAACATTTCTATCAAATCTATTGACATGTTTTATTTTTTATAACACGAGAGGAATTCGTCGGGCGCGCGAGCTTGTTTGCGCGCATTCCGCCGCTTCGCCGAGAGCGCGGTCGCCTTCGAGGGCGCTCGCGTCGGCGCCATCGGTCGCGTCGGTCGAAGGGCCGGCGGGGGTGGGGAGGTGCGCGATGCAGCGACGTAGTGGTAGTAGTGCCGCGGCCGCGAAGGAGGACGAACGGGATCGAATTCGCGCTTGCTAACAGCGGGGTTTGCCGGCAGCGACCGCACCGTAGTCGACGGTCGACGTCGACATCGACAGTCGGAGCCGGCCGCTCGTCGAGCGAGCGTCGTGACGTTGGCGTTTCTCTCGTGCTCCCTGAACTACGCCGACTGTCAATCCGTCATCACGCGCGTCATCATTCGCCTCGCTTCGTCCGTTTCGCGAGCACCGAGACAACGCGTTCGCGATTGTGCCGAGATTAGTGCGGGGCTCGTAAGGCGAGTGTGTGTCAAGTGTGTGCTTAACAATACGGAGGCGGAGATGGGACTGCGTCGTCGACTTCATTGAGACGTCATACAGCGGCGGACTTCATTCAGTGACGTTGGTGAGTCAAGCATATTCATTGATTGTATTATCGCTTGTGACACTCGAGGTATCCGCTGCCAGGAATGCTGTTGTAGTGGTTTGATGACTTCTTTTTTCATTGGAAAGTTTGTTGAACGCGACGCGATGCGACGCGGCGCGACGCTATTTCGTGACGTCACGTGTCACCTTCAACAAGCAAGCGCAAGTTGACGCGTGAAGTAAGCGCAAGTGACGCGTGAAATAAGCGCGTATCTCTCGGAACGCCAACTTGTCGGCGCGAACGTGATTTTAATTTAAAATTGATTTATTATATATATTTCGTTTTCTTTAAAAGTTATTATTAAAGTATGATTGATGTTATAAGAATGTATATTTATTTAATTAAAATATTCGATAGAATACTTTTATTTGCTGTTAAATTGACGATATATTAGCATGACTTTTTCGTGTGAAAGTATATCGGTATGTGGCACGATTCTTTTACTATCTAACTTCTAACCGAAGAAAATGCATAGAATTATTTCCATGATCGAGTAGCTCTAGGATCAAAGGCGAAAGCTACGGCGAAAGTCAACTTGTCGCGGTCTGAAAACGCAACTTACGTACCGATCAACCCTTATGTCGCGTTCGTGTCGCTGCAATTTTACATCGCAAGCATGCAAAGCCACGAGCACACCTGTTTATGTAGGTCGCGTATAACGCGTTATCGTACGGATGTCACGAGTGGCTCGCTCGCGAATAGAAAATAGATTATATGTTCCATGATTCGACGTCTCTTTCGAATAATCCTCGAACGAGATGGAAATCCAATGATCCTCGAACGAGATGGACAGAGGGTGTTCGAGAGCCGCGTCAAATCCGTGTTGAAAAATATCGAGGAGTGATATTCGTAAAGGGAACTCGAAAGTTTCCCACTATTTTCGACTTTGAAGTCCCTGGTTTTTTCAACTTGTCGTTCGAAAGTGGATTTACCTCGAGTGTCTTTAGCATGCGATTTTTTGTATCCACGAATTGCATGAATTCAAACGTTTCTTACGCTTAAATCATGGACAATAAATAAATATTATAATTTATAACACATTATCATGAGAATCTTGATAGAGAGAGAAAATACATGAATTACGTGTAATTTAAATCGTCATCATAAATAATGCATTAGGAAATGATTAAATAATTTGAAATGTAAATATTTTTAAATGCTAATAATTTTAATAAATTATTTTATTTTGCTATTTTAATCGCAAATTATTATATTTATATTATAATAAATTATAGATAATTACTGCAAGTTGCGATAGATTTGTCCAAGATTTGTAGCTTAAGAAACGTTAGATTAGATAAATATTTAATGCCATTAAGTAAATATTTAATATATGATACTCTGAAGAATATTGTTTATTTCATGTTGAAAATATTATATTTATATTATAATAAATTATAGATAATTACTGCAAGTTGCGATAGATGATTTGTCCAAGATTTGTAGTTTAAGAAACGTTAGATTCGATAAATATTTAATGGCATTAAGTAAATATTTAATATATGATACTCTGAAGAATATTATTTATCTCATGTTGAAATATTATTTTTGTTTGACAAAACATGACGAATCACATATGTTCTAAAAAATATATGTTGCATATCTTTAACTCTAATGTAGCGATTAAATAAATGTGACGGAAAAATTTGGGCGAATTTATAAAACTCGATAAAATGTGGTTATGCGTTAATAGGTGAACGTATTTACGAAATTCAATCATTTTCGTAATCGATAATTTTTTCAATGCTATTTGGAAACTTTATCTATCGATATCCCTTAGCATAATACATCCAACTCTATGTCGACATACATATGGCATACCAGATGTGCAGCATAGTGTTATTTGCGCGTCGTTGTTCCTCGTTTTTCGTCTAAATTTATTGCTTGTGAAGAAACGTAGTTCGAAGAAATATAAATCACTTCTGCGGTTGGCCGCGTTTAAACTTTTTCCACTCTCTCTCTCTTGTACCTTATAGTTTGTTTTGAAAAGTCTATCTTTATTAATTAAGTCTTTACTTTAGAAATTAAAACAAATCGCGAAATAATCAATTTTCGCTCTTCTTTTATTCTTCCTCGAAATTTTCACGAAATGGCATTGTTTCGAATCGATGCTTTTATTCTAAAAATTAATATTCCACGTTATTATAGAGAGGATATTAATCTTTATAATAAACGTATATTTCCTTATCTTTTTTTCAGCGATAATGCAATTTGCTTCTAAAATATAATAACAAAAGAGGAATTTATTAAAAATCTCATTTCATTAGATATTTCTTGTCGTATACATGCAAACGCATAAGATTCAAATAAAAATGTTTATATAACGTGTATGTGCCAGTGAAAAATCCGAAGGACCGCGAACACGATCGTAAAGAAAGTCGTGAAACAATTCTAACGACCGACATGCTCGAACTTTGCTTCTCGACACTGGTATACGTTCATGAACCATCGAGGTTGATGCTCGCATATAACATTATTGCACTATAACGAAAATGACCAAATAGAATAAATATATAAACTTGCTGTACATTTATATTCCATATTGACATTTATACTTTTAAGAATGATTGATAAAGAAGCATTATCTTCCTTTTTATCACATGTATAATTATGCCGAGGGATATCGATTACATCGAACTTTACATCAAAATAGCATATACTTGGATTAAATAAATCCATGCAAATCTCGATATTATTATGCGTAGCTCGTAATGCGTTCTTTAGGATTAATCGTAAGTGCGTTGGCGTGAAAAACGTCACGCAAGCAATACAATCAAGCGGTAATTCCCGACAGCTGAATATTTATTCGAGCGGCATTTTTAATCAATACTAAGCGTTTAATTAATCTAAGTGGACTAGGAAGCACGTGGAGCACTTGGACGGGTAAATGATAAAAGGGGGATGATAAAAGCGTAGCTAAATTTTCTCAATTACGTCCGGCGAGTGCGTTCTTTTGAAAGTTCATTGTGATAATCCCGGAAATAACTGCTGGTCAGTCGATTGCAATTAATTCGCCGGCAAAAGTAGGAAACGTAACCGCAAAGCGAGATAAAAACAAAGTTCGTGCCTCGCCTACGGATTCATCGGCCGGATTCACCGTGATATTCGAAGGGCATACGCAAGGGAAGAAAAAGTTTAATTGATATCGCAGCCGCGATGTACGCGCTCCGCGGGGAAAATAAAATTTAGATATCTAACGCGATAGAGGATGTAATCAAGGGAGTCTCAAGTTCGCGCCGCTGAGCTTCATTCAACTTTAGAAACGGAGCGCAATGCATCTTTAATTAAATCTCCGGTCGGCCGCCGTGCCAGATTGAAATATATTCTACAAATTCCGCTATATATATATATATAAAATTATACATACGCATTTCGCTTTCTTCGTGCTGCAAAGAATAGGATTAGAATTTTGATTATTGCGTATTTCGAGATTTGATATCAAAATCGAGATTTGATATAAAAATTAATCGCACATTTATTTTGCGAGAGATAGAAAAAAAGGGGAGGAAAGAGAGGAAAGAGGAGGGAGGAAAGGGGGAATGGAGAAAGTAATAAAGAGAATAAAGTTAATGAAAATTTTCGCAATATGAATTTAAAGTTGGAAGTGCCTGAATTTAAAAATTAATTTTCAAATTTTGAAATAATTACTAAAACGTCTTTGTTTTAATCTTTTATATACATGTAAAATTACTAAATTAGATTAGCTTTTACAATTTCGATAAAAGTCAGACATTTCCACTTTGCTCTTTCCAATAATAAAACATAATTAACGAGAATGTTAAAATAATATAATATTGATAAATAATATCTTAATATGTCCTTTGTCACAATCGTCAAATGCCGTCACTCGCGAATTTTATGACGTGGTGGAAATATATCGAGAGTGTTGTTTTCCTCATCGAACGTCTCCTTTATGCATTAGAAATTCGTAATATATAGTTGCACGGTTAGTTGAAATTTCAAAGCGAATTCCCGTGTAGGAAACAACAACTTCATTTTCCTCCTCTTTTCGTTCACAATGGCTTAGTTGCATATGTGTCTACCTACTCGTAACAGTTTATCCTGATACAGATGCACTGAACTATTATCTCCAACCTTCTCCTTCCCTCGTTCGCTCCCCTCGGGCATCTTCAGTTTCCCTGAGTTTATACCATTTCCGCTTTTCATCCTAATGATTCGCACACGATAATATCTCTCATCACGATCGTCCTGCATATTAAGCGACTAAAATGATAAATATGAAATATAAGTATACGAGATGCATAGACTCCAAATTCATCACAAATCACTGATTCGCACAGCATCCTTGCGTACGATAATGATGGATTATACAGGTTCCTGTCAAACTTTCATTGATTTAACGCAAATAATGACGTAAATAAAACGTGTAAAGAGATTAAATAATTTTTTTTCTAAATTTTAGTTTTCATTAATTTAATTTTTTTATTTTTTATTAATTTAATTTTTTTTTTTTGAAATTATTTTATGAAGATATATAAATATATACGTGAATTATAAAAATTATTAATTATATCCCGTTATGCTATAAAATATTTTAGATATACTATAATATAAAAATATAAAAATATAATATACTATAATATAAATATATAAAATTATAAAAATATAGTATATATTATAATATATAATGTTTTGTAAGATTGATATTACAGAAATAATATATTGCGACTATAAAATTGTGCGACACTACTTTCAAAAATTTGGCATTTTTCTTTTCGAGACATGTCGGGCATCGAGTGTGGGATGAAAAAAAGGCGGTGAGGTGAATCAAATTTTGTGTAACCAATCATTCGTCGCGGACTTCCAATAATCCGTGGGCAATATATTCGGACGAACAGCGAAGCTGTGCGAGATATCCGAGTGGGCAAATATCTGGCCCCATTCCGGATCCGATCGAATTTTAAAAACGATGGTTCGAGGGGTTACATGTATATATGCGCGTATGTGTTGGGGAAGGGGCAGGAGGAATACAGCGAATTACAGCTATCCGACCCGAAGCGTACGACACAGGGCGAGTGCGAGTACAACGGTATGCTGTCTGGTCATCTAAAATTTAAATGTTGTGTGCTCAATGCACTGTAAATATGTCATCGATGGCCTTTTCGTAGTCGGGAGTATTCGCCGTCTACGTATGATGCATGAATATTGCAAATGTAAATTTTACGACTTCTTTTTTCATGAAACATGTACTGTTGAGACGCAATCTTAATTTTTCAAACGATACCAACAGTTGTTTGCATGTTTTATTCATGTCTTATTAGGAGTACGACTATATTTGCGCACAATTATTAATGGTAAAGAATATTTAGAATGATAATATTTTACACATATTCATAAAGACATAATGTGTATAAATGTAAAATTTTCAGATTTTTTATTCACTAGAAAAAAATATTAACGTACGCGTCTGAAAATCGAAATAATAATTGTTAGAGAAGAATAATACACTTAATAATGGTAGGAAAAAGAGAAAGCATAATAAACGTCGTTAAATAAATAAATTATAACTTTGGCTTGTCGAAGGATATAATTAATGTTCAAATTATCAGCAAGACCTTTTTTGCTTGAAATTGCCAACTCATAAATAAAAGATATTCTCATAGGTCTTATGTTATTTATCGATTCAAATATATAATTAAGGAAGTCGTACTTTTACTTTTCTTTAACGCATTCTCCAGCTGTTGTATGAAAGTTGATAATCATTCCGTGATTATTACACTTCTGTTATATTGGTACATATAATCATATTTTTTACTGTGATTATATAAGAAGGAAGATGTCTTTTCCTTCACATTCCATTTATATAAATTTTGAATTTCGTCAGTACTTTAGTTTTCTCATCGTAGACGACATATTATTTATTTATTATAAACGTATTTATCATATAATATTTTATATAGTTTAGTAGTTAGTAGTATAGTTAGTTTAGTAGTTAGTAGTATAGTTAGTTTATATAGTTAGTAGTATAGTTAGTTTTATATATCTTAATATGTGTAGGATGGTTATCATCTTTTTTGTATGTATATGCTTTAAAAATTGCAGATTTTCTTTTATCAATTTTTTTTCTTAGGCAAGAAATCATCATTTTTATTATACATGTCTGTTTCAATTTTTTAATTTTTAATATATCTGGAAAATTTTAAATTTTACATTAAAATTCTCTTAAAATAAAATTTACCTGAAATTCGTTGAAGAATATAATTTTAATATCTAGCTCCTTTTCTAAAGCGTAATTTTCGAGAAATGGTTTTTACATTTGTAACTTGAAAAGTACGAATACTTTGATTAAAAAGAAAAAAAAACATTTGAACAAAAATTGGGAAAAAATTTCCGGTTTAAAAAAAATTGTGTGAAAAAGGAAGAAAAGGAATATTTCGTATTTTTATATAGAATATGATACAGTATTTCCACATATATTTGAAATTAGAGATTCATTATAAAAATCGTTAATCAAACAAGCTCTTGGAGTAAAAATCACCAATAAATTTATCTCAGGTAAAAATGATGAAAAAATTATATATCGCTATTTTCACTGAATATTCTTTTATATTAATAAATTGCGATATATATGCTCAAAAGAGAGAGAAAGAGAGCTACAGTTTTAAGCATCGTTCATACGTATAGCGACTATTTGTTACGTGATATATACTCACGCTCGCGGTCACGCTTTCCATTTATCCTTTTGGGGGACGGAGTTTGTCCCACATTTCCGAAGGCTGTATTTTATGGATTACGTCCGCTCTCACCCCTGTAGTTGCGTGTCTCTGGCGGTGTCCGAAAAGTTGGGTAACGCAAAGGATTAAATTAGGGACCACACCGGGCATTTGCAAATGCGAGTATACTGGCATGTTGAGGGTCTCCCTTTGTCTGCGGTATCGATCACCGAGCGGATAAACGTCGCTCTGCGCGAAGATCGATCGATTTGTTCTTTGGTGTAAATGCGGCTTAACGGAGATTGCTTACGGTTCTGAGCGAACCCCATCCGGTTGCATAGCGACTCGCAGGCAAACATGTGGTTAGACCGGTTGACTCAGACAGGTCGGTTTGGTTCGTACTTGCTTGTTCTCTTTCTCTCTCTCCCTTTCTCTCCGCTCTTTGCCACTTCTTCGTCTCTCTTCCATTCAATTCTCTCGGTGGCAGTATCGCGCGTGTACCTGCGCCACATCTTTTGGTTTTACCAAGAATTTCTGACATTTTATATATAGACTCGCGAAGGAGCGGCAATGAACTTTTCTAGGGTTTACCGAAGGACGCGCGCGTATTCCTTGTGAACGGAAGACTTTTCTCTTTATTCTAAATTGCATGTTTTTTTTTATTATAATAGGAAGAAATCAAGAAGAATAAGAACTCGAATAAGGAAAAGAATTTTTTATTATATTTTAATTTTAAAATTAATGAACATTTAGCGCAAACAATTATCATTAAAATTTTTATACGCGTTATTTTTCTTATGGCAGCTGAAAAATTAAATTACGTATTTCGGGCGCATAAAAAGCTTTGATAGATTAAATACGTGACCTATACCCACTTGGTGTTCCGACTGTTATATCGATTGGCTTCCGAGTCGCGCGTTATTAGATTGTCATTCTTTACTTTACAACTGGGTTATCGACCGTATTAACTAGGAGATATCTTTGCAATAATTTGAATTAAGGGCTAATCTTTGCAATAATTTGAATTAGGCGCTAATTTTTTGATTATGCGTATTTACCCCTTTTTTTAGATAGCATCGTGTGTCGGTTCTTTAAATCAAATAACTTTATTATTAGATACTTAGACATCTGCTCGTGTTTTTTCTCAATGAAATGTTAATTCTCAGACACATTTATGTGTAATGGAATTTTATTGTTCCAATTCAACACGCTTAAGAAATGCTTTTATCCGCTTTATGAAGAATTCATTAGTTTTTATATATGTAAATGTAATCAACTTTGACTGGCAAAGCTTTTACATTTTACACGGCATTTCTTATTTTTTAAATTCGCATGACGGTTGTGCACAGTAATTAGATGTAATCATCATACATATGAATTTACTGTTTTATATTATCTACCTATAATTGATGCCCTGCTGTCCTAGTAGCGAATGTATCACACAAGTCGCGTGCACAATTGCTGCTACTTATTCAGAATATGATTCGTATCGATGGTATTTTTTTTCACGCGATCGAGCTTATCTTTTAGAAGGTAGTCAATGTACGATATTTCTCGGGCAAATCCTCGATATAAAAATTTCGTTGAAAAATATTTTAACCGCGCACATAGAATAGATCAATTAGAATTTTCACGAAAAATAAAGTCAAATATAAGAAAATTTTAGGATATAAAACGTAATCCTATTCGTATTTATTTATATATTTAAAAAAACTTATCTTTTACCAACACATGAACACGCAAAAAAATGAGTATTAATATTTTATTAATATCATATATTTTATTAATTAATTTTACTATTATATTACATTTATATTATGTTTTTATTATTATTTTTATTATATTATTTATTATTATATATATTTTATTGATATTTTATTTCTACTCATTGTGTTATAATTGTTATAATAATTATAATTAATGAGAGAGAGAGTAGGAACAGGAATAATATTTCTCTGTAAATTTTAATTCGGATTGAATTTAATTATACTTCACATACACACAAATATGTAGTTATATTTTGACAAGAAAAATATCTTTGGATTGCAAAAGATAACATGTCGTTCTCTCTCCAAACATTGAAGCTCGTGTATCTCCTGATTCCTACAAATTGCATTTTTATATTTCTTAATATTTTTCCGAAAATTAAATATCTCTTAAAAGCGAATGAACATTTCTTTGCAATAAACAACAGCATGTGCAATAAACAACAGCAACAGCATGTGCAATAAACAACAGCAACTGCTCAGAAAAATCCAAAAAAATTATATTGTAAAGATATCGTATATTAAAGAAACATTTTATTTTTATTATCTGAAATATATATTTAAGTAGATAAAAATAAAAAAAAATTTATTTTAAAAATCTACTTAATAATATACAGTGATTACAAGGAATAATGTATTAATCGATTCAAAGAATCAAGAATTAAGTTTTTCTTGGAGCGATCGCAATTGTTTATTCCAAATAAATGTTTCATGAACCTCTCCTTTAGGATCGAAAACGATCGTAACCGCGAAACGTCGTTTATATTTGGCTCGGTAAAATCCGATAAAGACAACAGTCGAGGAAAATTCAAGGAAACAACGCTGTAGGTCGACGACCTTGTTATACGTAGACGAGTAGTCGTGATGAATACCTCTTCACGGGCCATGCTCGGCTCTAATGATCATTGTCCGCTTCCCGTTGGGCTGTTACCAATATCCTTATTATCGGTCCAGCGCTTCCCCAGGCGTGACATGATACGCATCCAGGAATTATATCGCTTCGCAATATTATCGTCGCATGCGTGCGCGGTCGATTGCCTGCGAAACGCCTGTTCGCAGAACTGCTCGGTTGAACTTGATAATTAGCAAAGTACGGTAATCAATGATTATTGCCCGCGGTTCGTATCGCGGCGCGACATTTTGCACTATTGCTTTGTCCGATTAAATCTTGCAACTATTGAATTGATTATAAATTGCGAGCCTGGAATATTAATCGTAACGTGTTTTATATTAGGGAAACAATGGCTATCGTCGATGCACTTAAATCGATTGCGGAACTGTCACGTTACGTGGCTCGGCAAAGTAAATTATATAGATGCCTGCGAGTGTATTTCGATCCGTGACAAAAATGCTATTCGCATTCGACCGCGACATTTGCTTCGGAACTATACCACTCGTTCATTCAAGAGACGTATCGATATTTATACATGTAGTTAAAAAGATTTCGTTTCGCTTGGACGCCGTTCCGCTTATAATATATTGCGCGTGTTATTGAAATGCGTTCGAAATCATGGGCGGTAGCTTATTATTTAGCTTTTGAAGCATGCAAATGTTTGCATTTATGCATTCAAATTATTTCGAGAGATATCGCATTACGAATATTTGGATCTATTCACATTCTTGTTTACACACTTTGTATAAAAAAATACATTTACCTAGATAAAATTCACAGTTTCGACATTCACGATTAAAAATTTGATTTCCATGTATTATACATTTTGTTTATTATTTACATTTGATATATTTTCTTTGTCTAATTATCAGTTTAATTATATTCATGATTTGTACGGTTTACATGTTGCGTTCGCTTATGAAAGGAAGAAAATTTTCGCGAGTTAATGGAGATAAAGGGAAAGCTATATATCGAAAAAAAGGAACTTATATAGTCGATGTCCTGTTCGTTGGTCCATTCGTTCTTAGCAGGTGAAATCCAATTTTCTATCTACCACGACCGCCTCGGTGCCTTCGAATTCAGTCTGCGTCCCCCTTTTTTCCGTCGATCTTTCTCCTCGGACGGATTCAATTCCAGACCGTTAAACTTTTATCATTGCAAATCGATGAGCGTTAACTATTTCCGAAGTGCACCATTTAATTCTCGGACAAGCTCTCGAAACGCGTCATGCTTTAAATTCAACTCTTTGAAGTTAGAAAGGAGAAACTAGAGACATTGCTCATTTAGATATAATTGATTTGTACATCGCCATTTCTCAAAGGATATTTAAAATATCAACGTAATCCTGCGTTTTATATGCGTGTAAAATGTAAAATTTTAAATTCTTCTTGTGCAGAAAGACAATTACTTTTTCTTATCTCGCAGGAAGCGGGAAGTTATCTATGCATCCGTATACGTTATTGATAAGAAATGCCGGATGAGCCCAGAATATGGAGACGAGCGCGTAGCATGCAAGTGCAACTATCATGATTGACGCCGTAATCAATAACTGGCTGTTCGTTTTTCTGTCGCAATCAGATTCATTCGTTGTGCATTACGCTTATATGTCCTGTCCACGTAGACGTAAAGTACTCTTACAAGGACACACACGAGATTTCTCCTTTCGATGCGCCGTTATCGGCATACGATAATGGTAATTAATTGGGTTAATAGAGGCTTTTAATTCTGGAACACGTCGCCGATCGATAGTCCGCCATTATGGCGTTGAATGAAATTTAAAATTCCTGACGGAGTTCCGCAAATATATATTTTCCTTAAAAAATTACTCGCTTAATTATTATAGAGATTTGACATTTCAGAATGATCTTAATATTATCATGTTATTTTTTAGCAATAAGTTTCTTTCAAACTTGAGTAAAATGTGGACTACCAACGCAAAAATATTCTAAAATTTCTAAATTTTTATTTAGAAAAGTTATTTAATAATTATAGGAGAAAATATATGACATATATATTTCTTATCAAATTTTTTTATTACATGGTATATTGTATGGATTTTTAGCAATAGCCTCTTTTAGATTTGAACAAAATATTAATATATCAAAAATATTTGAAAATTTCAAAATTTAAATAAAAATGAATTTTTATTTGAATTAATTAAAAATTAATTTTATTTAAAATATCGAAAAATTATTTAAAAATTAATTTTATTTCAATTAATAAATTTAAATAAAAATTTCATTTTTATTTAAAACAGGTATTTTATAATTACATGAGAATGTGTGTCATACATACTTTCCTATTAAATTCCACTGTACTATATAGTGTATATATTATAGCATGGGTTTTCGTTTAGTTAAGATCGTTTATCCCGCTATAAGATTTCTAACATTTTTCAAGGCACAGAGACTTGTCAAGCTTATCAAGGAAGTCACGAAACGTTGGCTTGAGCTAACAGGAAGTTAAGCATGATTGAACGCAGCTCGAGATGAAAGCGCATCGCTAGATAACACTTGCAAAAAAACCTGCGATGCAAACGATCAGTAACGCGACGAATGCACCGAATTAAAGATAATCGCTTAATAAATTTCCTCTGTTTCCTCGAATATTCTCCCGGAAACTGGAGAATTTCCGAACTATTATTAGGGAGAAAATGAAATTTTAAAACCAGATTGTTCACCTGAAATTTCCGTTTCGATACGAGGGGAATTTTAAATGCAGGGTATTGACTCGGCCGTTGCTCCGACCGACTACATCTTTTGGTATAATGGGCACTCATTTATAATACACTCGCGGATCTCTATTGCCATAATTTATATAGGTTCTTATAATGGATGAAGAAGCTCGCCCGCGCGCGATCAAACCCGATTTCGAAGAACAAGAAGAGATCGATCG
Source organism: Camponotus floridanus (assembly GCF_003227725.1). Taxonomy (NCBI): domain Eukaryota; kingdom Metazoa; phylum Arthropoda; class Insecta; order Hymenoptera; family Formicidae; genus Camponotus; species Camponotus floridanus. The sequence goes on from NW_020229303.1 coordinate 393,543, forward strand.
CGACCCAGTTTGCACGTTCCGGCTTTGCACGCGCGATCACGTTCGATCCGATCTCTTGCAATCTGGTACTATACATAACGAGATTGCTATTGTCTATCCTTATCCCCATAAACCGCCCGCGACGTTGTGTACATCGTACGGGAAATGTCATCCCTATTTTTACGCCGCTCTCGACGAGAAAGTTATATCGCCAAGAATGTGCATGTGCGTGATATCCGTATTATAAATTTTTCTACGCGAACCCGGTCGACGACAGCCGCGAATAGGGGGCGGGAAAGGGGGAAGGGTGCCGCTGTTGTTACCTACGAATTGATTCGTAACCATTCTAGACTTTCCGAAGCCACGTGAGAAAGGGAATTTGGGCGCAGAATGGAGCAGGGACGGAAAACGGAGGAGAAATGAAATGATGAACGTAGATGGAATGCGAATTTACTCCGTTTCTCTCTCGATGTGTCGTGCCACCTTTCCCCGCCTCCTTCCGGAAGTTTAAATTTTACATCGCGCGCTATACATCACTCACTCGCATGCTCTATTGTTCACTTCAAGATAATGCGGCATTATTATCAGCAGTTCCATTTATTTTTTTTTTCTGGCGATAATGAGCACGACGCGATTCAGCTGGCGCATTGTACGCGGCACTTGAGAACGAAATTATTACTCGTCGTACGTTGTGTGCGTTGTGCAGGAAGGTTAGGAGGGGGGAAATTACAATGTATTGCTTTTACCTCTTTGGGTAAATTATTTTCCGCTGTCAAAAAGATGAAATCTAAAAGCGGCCGAGTAAACGACACGTAATTTAATATATGCATATTTGTGCTACATAAATTATTTGTTTTATTAATATTCCGATGAAATGTGTCATTAAGCAACATATTGCATTGCTTCAGAGAAATGTAAATCAAACATTACAAATATTAATAAAGCAACATGATATTTTAATAATATAAAATATGAAACCGATTCCCTCTGATTCATTAAAAAGAGGAAAAGTTAACTTCTGTCGATGTGCCAAATTGTAATGTTCCATTAATATGTTACGTTATTAATCCGTGTACAGAGACAGAATGTGATACCTCATTTTCCAATCAATATATTAAACTAAATTAAAGCTTAATTGCGGAATTTGAAATTGTTCAATTATAACATCAGCTGCATTGGACATTTGCCGTTTATGAAATTATGAACCACGAAGTGTATTATTTCTCTACGTTTTGCAATTTTAACTGCGCATGTAATATAGAAGGAAAGGGATCGCGTATTAATATGATCAAACGTTTCATTAAATAATCAGAAAAACATCCGACAAAGGTATATATTATGCGATTCGTGAAAACGCAGCACATTCATTATAATATTATTAGGCGTGTAAACCGCAAAGTCAGTGTAAATGAAAAATTACAATCGCTATTATTTTTAATTCCAATCGTTGATCGAACGTTCCGGCTTCGAGCAGGAGTCCGATGATTAAACAAAAGGTCACATTGATCGCGGAAATGAAATTTTATGCTCTGCGACTTTATATCAAAGTATAATCATAATATAATAAAACCTTATGAAAAAATGCAATGCATGTACGACTTTTACGAGGTTTGTATACGAAGATAACTACTTTGAGCACAAACTGGGACAAATATATCTTTTTTGCGCTTTATTCCGGCTATATATTCGACTTCATGGTTGAATGCATGTTTTTTTTACGACGTATGCGTAAAATTGCGAAATGAGTCATATGTGGAAGTTAGAAAAATTTTTCTAAAAGAGAAAAACGTAATAATTAAAAATAATTGCCTCTCGGTTCACACTAGGATAGTTAGTAGCGAAGTAAAGTGAAATTAATGGGAATAAAAAGCCAAGTTTTTAATTTAAAACTTGATTCACTCTCTAGTCTTATATTCATTTTAGTCGCGAACTCGAGGAGGACATCCGAGGGATGGCAAAGAGTAAAGTTAATCTTCTCTGATTCTGACGAAACTTTTTTTTTTATTCAGGCTTTTACTCGATTAGATGGCCAAGTTGATACTCTGTGAACGTGTTTGCTTGGCTGGAACGCTGATTTCATATTGCAAGCGGTTTCATGGTAACCTTTACTATGCATCATACATTTACTCATTGATTGTAATCATCGACAAAGATGAAATACCGCGATGTATTAATAATTATCGGCGACACGAACTATACAATTATGCCTCGCGTTGTCTTATCATTCATAATTTATTATCGCGCCCTCGTGACTATAAATTAAACACTGACTTTCTCGCGATATTTTTCTCTTAAGGAAAAATTTTACGATTCCGTTTTTTTTTCCATTATTTTTATTTGACGTTTAATTTCGTGGCACGCAATTACATAACTTTAATCTCTTAGTGATTTTTAATTAAATTTTAAATATCGACTCTTTATGTCCGCTTCTATTATTTTTTACATATTTTTATTTTCTGTCAAAATACTTATATGTAATTCTGAATATATACTTGTTCGTTGCTTTTATTTGTGATTTTCTCTTTCGCAATCTGCTGATAATGTTACCTATAGCTGCAGCGCCTGCTAGAAACTATTATCGTTTGATGCGCAGTTGTGGACTAATGACATTTAATGCAATTGTATTAAATAGCGTAAAAGGTTAGCATCACGATTATCGGTTTAGTCGCTCCTATGCATCGACTTTCATTCATGCTTAAACTATAATTTTTTTTATTTCATAAATTAACAGAGTAATCTTCTTGCTAGAGAACGAAAGAGAGAGAGAACAAATATTGATAGATATTAATAATTAATATTATTTTATTCTTAATAATCGATAAATAATGTACATTTATATAATATATAAAAAACATATTTAATGAGAATAATTGGAGAGTTAAATAGTGAGAATTAATTTATAAAAGACAGAGAGATGTGCGCGAAAATGACTGAAGAATCGAAAAGACAGGAGAGATGTGCGCGAAATGACGTGATGAAACACTGAACTGGTGAACTCGTGATCCGAAAAAGTTACGCGCGTGCTCTCGAATTGAGATTCGGATCTTTCTCCGTCGACTTTCACGGAAGTGAATTATGATTTCTACTAAAGGAGATCTTGATTGGTCTCGGCGCGACGTGACGAATTGCGAACATCGGGGATTTCGAAAAATTGACTTATCGCAACTCTTCTGGCACGTGAATCGCCCGACTCTGCCATTGCTAATTCGCGAATCGCCAACCGGCTAAGCTAGATTACTTTCGTTGATCCGATTTATTTTTGCACGTTCGCACAACGCGCTCTCTTATCATGCGATCTCGCCACCACCATCTTTTTTCGTCGGTCGTGACGCGATATTTTCATGCTCTACGAGTTGGTATGCGACGGTTTATTAGGCGAGGACAATATATGGCGCGCTGCCTGGGTGACTTTCAGCTTCCTTTTCATCTTTCTTATTCTCACAAATGGGATGGCATTCTATTCTCTCGAAGAGAGATTTAAACCCTCCTTTCTCTGAGATTCCACGCGCGTGCTTCTAAATCGTGCTCGCACACCACTAAGCATATCGATTTTATTATATAACATCTATCAAAATATTGGGTAACCGAGGGATTTTAGATGAGAAGTTAATGATCGTTATTAACTGTAACATTATTGTAGCTTTTATGTTGCGCAATCTCCTAATTGCGCGAAGAAGTCTTATATAAATTTTAGTTTTGATAGATTATGGATAATATATTTTCTACATTTGATTTTTAATTAAAGAATTTTAAGCATGCAGTAAATTTTTTTTAGAAATTAGGATATTTTAACAATTATTAGAATTATATAAAATTATATCAATAAATCGTTACTTTTTTAATGATATTAAAAATATTAATAAATTTTCCAGTAATAAAAATATAATTCTAGTATAATTTTTTTATTCTTTGTGACTACAGACTTATAATATAATTGTATTGAAATTTAAACATAAATTATTATAAAAAAATAATTAATTGATATCATTCTAGTAATTGTTAAAGTATCCTAATTTATAAATTTATTGCATCCTATGAATTCTTTAATTAAAAATATTATACCGGAATTATATTTTTATTACTGAACAATTTATTTTTAATGATATTAAAAATATTAATGAATTTTCCAGTAATAAAAATATAATTCTATTATAATTTTTTTATTCTTTGTGACTATAAACTCATAATATAATTGTATTAAAATTGAAACATAGATTATTATATATTTTAAATTTAATATTTTTTCATGCTACATTCTTATATAGAAACCTTTCTAAATAATTCTTATAAAAAAAGACAGTAATGGAAAAATACATTATAAATTTACATAAAGTGAAGTTACTCATAGAAGAACGCGCAAAGTAAAAGTTATCTTATATAAGCGTCCTCGCGAAAGAGAATAAACACGGAAGCTCGCGTGGAGTCCTACACATGATGTTCGCGCATTCGATATTCCTTAGGAGCTCGCTACGCAATCGCCGCATTAACATTTAGCGAGCGTCTCATTAATTGAGAAGCGTACGATACAATATACTTTACGAGAAAATTACACGGAATTGACGCGTCGCGATACATCGGCGACAGCAAAGTTTTAAGGCAACGGAAGTCATTAAATCCGAAGCGCGTCTCCATCCCCCGCCCCCTCGCTCTTATTTCCTCGCCTCTATTCTCGCCTTCCTGTCTCTTGTCCACTTAAATCCGCTATCGTAAAACTGACACGGATAATTACAAGTTCCGGGCGTAGTTAGCGCGTAAATGGGACCGGGCGCCGGTTACCGGATAGTTACAAACTTTCGCTCGCGTAACACATTCCGGACGAAATAGTGTTCTTGCGCAAAAAATGCAGGTTTTGTTTGCGTTTTTTTAATTAAAAAAATTTTTTTTATTCCTTTTTTTTGATACCGTCGCGCGGATTCCGAGTCATCGTCGGTAAGAAGCTTTTTCGGCCGTCGAAGAAAGTTCGCTTAAGGTCGTTTCCGTCCGTTCCAGGATCAACCAAATGGAAACGTACGTAGATTGGCTCTTTGTGGCCACGCCATTGCTGCAGTTACCGCTGTTTTCGCAGCCATTTCTCGTTGCCCACTTTTTTTTGCGCTCGTTTTATCGAGCTATATGTCCCGGCGCTCCGTTTTTCATTTTCCATGGAAAATATTACGCTGGAGCTACCTGAAACGTCCTCCCTTTTAATTCCCTTCCTTTTGTTTCCCCCCAAAACTACCATTATTATTATTGCCGACAGTACCACGCTTATCTCCGTTTACGATGACGATAATCAACCGTCTCTCTGGGTCCCGTCTCTTTAGTTTTAATGACGTCATATAAAACACTTTTGTTCTCGGTAATGTCCGTGCGCGTGTTCGCTTGAACGAGTACCAGCAATTTACAGATCTTTGTCGCGGCATTAATTTTTTTTCCTCGTCTTTCGTCGATGCCGCGATAATTCACAAGCTTTTTCTTACTTTTGTAAAATCTTGATGAGATTTTACAGAAGCTTTTGCAGCGAATCGAATATCTCACGCGGTAATTGACGTATATAAAATGCATAATGGGGCGAAACGCGTCGGGTAAAGTCACGAAGAGAAATTCGAGTCAATCGTCGAATGTGCGATCTCGTGATCGGAGCGTGCGATCAATCGACCGATCGAGTTCCGCAGCACGATCTATGAAGCCGACGATAATAAATAGCCGCAAGATTTCGATGACGATCGCGCGGGTTTCATAGGTCGAGACGAATTTATGTCGTTTATACGAGCAGCGTTGGTGAATTTCGATTCGACTTTACGACTTTGCCGAAACGGTAACGCGATGGATCGCCAGCCACCCACCACGTATCGCTGGTTTGGGCGAGATCAACTTTTTTTTCCATACTGCCGCCGCGGTTGTGGTCGTCGTCGATAAATTTAATCGAGTCCGCGTTATAAAGTTGGCGCAGTAGGCAGGTCAATCGAATCGATACGTATTTTCGCGCACTGTGCGAGTTTAACGGGCACAAATATTTAATTAAATCGATTGAAAAACATGGAATATATACATTTTTTAACTGACTCTATAACTCATGCGAAATAAAGGCAAACTCTATTTTCTATGCCGGGGGAAAGAAACGGGAAAACAGATGGAGTGTTCTTCAAAGTGAAGTATTGGCTATTTAATGAATCTCCTTTCATTCGCGGACTTATGGACAATTCTTCTTTTTTCATCGCGAAATTAAATCGCTTACTATTTGGCGGCAGAGCCATTAAGAGAAATAATTCTGCGTGCAAAAAAACGAGTCCTTGAATTTTCCGCCCGATTCAATTTTCAGGGGAACAAGTTTTCATTCGACGAATCCCTTCTATCGAAAGAAATTGACGAGCTTAATGCGATCTGAATTATTTAAATAACCCTCTCTCATGATTAATGACTTTCTTTTGGATAATTGGAGCCAATTGTTCTTTTATAACACTGCATACATGTTTGATAATATGTATATGAAACACACATAGCCATTCTCGTCTGCATAAACATATGCGTTTGCCGTGCATACTTGTTTGCTCATGTGAACACATACGTATGTGTGCGTGGACGACGATCCACGTAGACGAGAGACAATGGCATTGTGCGTATATACCGGCTAGGTATAGCTGTCCTCAGGGTAAATAATTGCACGACGGTGAACGGCTATTGTCTAGCCTATCGGCATGTTGCCGCAGAAGTAGGACAGATATAGACTCGCGTTGTTGTTGCACGTAGCCTGTCGTTTGATCGACGACGAAGTCACGTCGCGAGCCGACAGAGTCGGACGCAAAACCATCCAGCCTCGATTTCCTACTTCGTTCGGAGGCGTTCTAATGAAAATGGGCTTTAAAATGCAGTAAATGCGACCCGGCCACGTCGGACGAGCTTTACCGGCGACACGCTTGTCACTCGGAAGGGTCGGCGAGAGAGGAAACGCGGAAGTAACTGCAAGTGGGGGAGGGCTCCGTTACGAATTCACAATAGCGCGCGCGTCCCCTCCCGCTCTCCTCCTCTCGTCCTGCGAAACCCCAAGCCCGCATCGTCGGCTCTCTTTCTCGCGTGACTTTTTATTTTTCCATTCCTCCCCGTTTCCTCCCCCGCACTTTCATCCTCCATTTACGTCCCACTGAACTCCCCCCGCTCGTTCGCCAACCACTCCAGTCGCGCCTACCGCATCACCATTAATGGTTTCCGCTTCCGCTGTCTCAATCTCGGATTTTTCTTTGCTCTCCGTATTCGGTCTTTTCCTCCGCCGGTCCCTCTTTCAGGTTTTCCTCCGTCGGTCGAGTCCTGTATCTCCGCCCTCCTCGTCGACTTGTAGAGTTCTCGTTTCCCGCGGCACGTCTAACGAGTTTCCTGGAGGGGGAGGGAAGGGACGAGAGGTGTTTCCGGGTCAATAATAACGCGGACCGTGTTCAGTTCCATCGCGATCGCGGGGGTGATTATCGCGCTACTTTGTAAGGACGTCGCTTCGGCCAAGTTCTCATCGTTGTCCGCTGGAAAAGCACGACGAAATAAATAAACTTTTGACGCGAAACATCGCGAGGTGGCCTTTTTCACGGCATCTAGTCTTCGTAAATTACCGGCTCGGCGTTTTAATTAACCCCGACGATTCTTTATGTCGGATAAAACTGGGATCCGCATTCATTATCGGCGCGAGATGAACGCTGGAAAAATTTGATCTAGTCCCGCGAGCTCGGAAACTCAAACATCCACCGTGAAAGGCAGGTTCCTTGGGTTCAATCTGCTGTCATCCAGCGAAAATGATTGTATATATACCATATGTTCTATTTTACGAATTCTATGAATATATTAATATACATTACGATCGAGTACTTTGACCGGTAATCTTTAAAAATATTATTAATTATGGTCAGATGGCGAGCTGGATTTGCGAAATCCTTTTCAGCGTCGAGCGTGTTTTGACCGCAAAACAGTTAAAATATTGTAATTAATTAATTATAAATAATTAATTTAAATTTATAATGAAAGTAGGGTAATTTTTAAATATCTAATATTTATAATTATCAGAGATAGATATATCGCTAATATATCGTGAAATTCAAATACACGCTTTATTTTGTAATTTCCGCAAGTTTCCCGACTGACGAATATATTATGTAGCGTGTAAATATTTGATTTGGCGTCGTTTACGTAAATCTCAACACTTGCAAATACCGATAACATTGCCGGGACAAATTTGCAGTGACAATTCTCCAGGGAGAGTAGTCATTAACATTCAAGACTCGTGGCTTCTAATTCCGGAGCCGAGCCAAATCAAATCAACCACTCGCGCACTTCTTTCCTTTTCCCTCCACTTTCCGAACACTCTATGTGCGAAGGACGCTACCGCGGATAAGTGCTAAAACCAACTTTTGTTCCGCCGACGAGGGGAAGGTGGAGGGAGTCAGTTTTATGGCGGATACGAGGGGGAGGAGGGAGTAGTCGAGGGACAAAATAAAACGGAGGAACGGCCCGAGAAACGGAAGTAACGCGGCTGCTACTTCTATCCTTATTCGTTCGTATGTGTGTGTGTGTGTGTGTGCGTATGTGTGTGTGAGACTCGTCTCGACGATCTCCCGCTCGCTCGCTCACGGGGGTTGCATTTTCTCGAAGGGTCGCGTTATCCGAGGGGTTCGCTCGCTCGCTACAGTTACTTGGATGATAAAGTGCTCCCGGATACCGGATCTTGGCGGATACGATATCCTCCTCAATATCGGAGAGGGACCTTTTCGTTTTTTGAGGCGACGCACGGTGGGCGATGCATCGCCGCGACAATTTTTGCCAGTAAAATTGCGCCGTATAATGCCGTTTTATTTTCATCGAACCTCCTCGCACAATCCTGCACGCGTTGATTACATTTTTCGTTTTATTATTCCGCGTTTATTTATTTTATTTATTAATTTATTTTATTTTTATTAATCAATCGCAAACAAATATATGAATGCAATTTTACAAATAGATTGTAGAGGATTAAAAAAGAAGATATATAAAAAAAATTAAATTATTATATTTAATATATTTAAATTAATTTATTTTAATTAATTTTTTTGAATTAGTATATATTAATTAATCTGTAACATTTTTTTTGGCCTCTCGATTTTTTTAAATCTTAAAGTTTTATCTTAATATGTGAATATAAAGCTGTTGGAAAAAAGTTGATATAATGAGAAATGTAGATACAATAAAGATTGACGATAAATAGAAACGGTGTCGATAAATAAAAGTGATAACAGTGCGATTAAAAGTTATTTTTTATCAGCAACAGAATCTATTTGTAAAATACAGTAATTATACATTCCGCGGATTTTTATCCGAATCTTATCCATCTGATAGTTGTTTGCCATCAGTGGTGCACCATTCTCCATCACGCTTATTTTTTAAATGGCCAGCTGTAATGTGCGTTCTGCACGTAACGGCGCACTATATTCAGAGGTTTACATTGTATTTGTCGTATTCGTTGTTTCTTTGTATATACATTTCTCCCGTAAATTCGTATTTTATGCATTTCGCTCGCATCGCGTTCATTGTTTTCAGATACACCTGCAACCGAAAGATATAGTGCATAAATGGCTCGTTAGTTTGTAATATATATCTATAAATTTCTGTTATATTTCTCATGTATGCGCAGAATTTTTACGCACAGCCCCGGATTTTGCGATACAAATCATAAAATAGAACAAGTATCTAAAAATTCACAAAATGTAAATTATTTTGATTAATCATTTTTCGCCTGAAAGCAGAAGCATGCAATAAAAATATATCGTACATTCAACTATTTTGTTCAAAGAGGCGAGTTGTAATAATTGCGATTAAAATTCTCTCGAAAAGTTCGTCTCTTTCGAAGAATCGGTCGCGTGCATTTCAAGGTACAATTCAGCTTTCGCGAGAGACACGAAAATGAAATCGAAATATCTAGGACCTCTTCGTGCACGTATACCTTTCACCTGTGTACTTTTTCGCGCGCATGTGTGCGTAAAGAGGAGCGTAGTGTGAATGACAGCTGAGGGATGCATCTCGGATGCAATTGTGATGGCGAGGTCGCGTGTTTTCCGAAAGGATGCCTATTCAGTCTTCCTTTATGTCATCTCTACCCTTCCTGTGCGCCTGGGCGTCTTTCCTTTTTTGGTTCTTTCCTGCGGTACATCGCTGAAATTTATGGACTATTCGCAGCGAGCGCGAAAAGACGGGGAGAGGGTTGGCTCGATAAATCGCTGCTCGTAAAACGTCTTCCCGACTGTCGCGGGAGGGATGAGTAGCGGGGGGAAAAGCGAGGGAGGATGTGATCTACGTCCGATGGCGAAATTTTTGTCGGATGCAGACTGCTCCTGCCTGTTGTGAATGGTTATAGCGAGTTCTCCTTTTTTCGAGAGGGAAAACGGCTGCAGGATGCTTTGAACCGTGAAAAGAAATCGCGACCAATTCTTTAACAGGAATGACATAGATGCGTGCCTTTCGCGAAAACGACGTGCACAAGAGTCTCGCAGAAATTCAAACTGCACTTTGAGAATGAAAATGTGAGAAAGAGAGAGAGAAAGAGAGCCTATTTCCCTTAGCTTGATGAGAGGTTAACGAGCTGCAGCGATAATCACATTGGCGACACTTATACCACACCTGCTATCATGTAATTAGATTCTCGGCGTTCCTTATTAAGCAAAGTACAATGAGATAACTTACCGTCCCTAATTTGAAAGCAGTTTCATACTTTCTCAATTTATTCACCTAGATAACCCTTTATAGTCTCGAGATTTGTTTTTTAAAAATATTTTTTTCTTCTTAATTTTAATAAAATAAATATAAAATATGCGAAAATATTAGAGATCTTTTTAGCCATCTTTTAATATTAGTTTCTTTATAGTAGCACGTGTTTCCTATCTTATAGATCGTGTAAAAGAAAAACGCAAATTACCTTGAATCTCGTCGCACGTGTTGATAATACGATTGCTATTTCGATGGAAAAGTGTATAGGTCGAATTGAATTTAGAGAAAGAAGCACTTGGGAAGACGTACGAGATAATTAGAACAATTAGAACAATTAGAAGCGCACTTAAGTAGCATCTCATACGGTTCTATGAAGCGCAATCACCGCAATAAGAGCAAATCTATCGAACAACGGAATTATTTCGTCAGTTATGCTAAATAATCGACATGCGAGCCGCTCGTAATTAATCGATATTCCGCGTATTTTTTGAAGGATGCATTTTTTGCAAAATAACATTAATTCGCACGCATATGTAACAGCTCTGTAGCTCTCGCGAACGAAATTCTGTTGGTTTGTTTCGTCTTTAGAATACGATCAAAGGCCGATTTCGATGGAAAAGTGTATAAGTCGAATTGAATTTAGAGAAAGAAGCACTTGGGAAGACGTACGAGATAATTAGAACAATTAGAACAATTAGAAGCGCACTTAAGTAGCATCTCATACGGTTCTATGAAGCGCAATCACCGCAATAAGAGCAAATCTATCGAACAACGGAATTATTTCGTCAGTTACGCTAAATAATCGACATGCGAGCCGCTTATAATTAATCGATATTCCGCGTATTTTTTGAAGGATGCATTTTTTTGCAAAATAACATCAATTCGCACGCATATGTAACAGCTCTGTAGCTCTCGCGAACGAAATTCTGTTGGTTTGTTTCGTCTTTAGAATACGATCAAAGGCCGATTTCGATGGAAAAGTGTATAAGTCGAATTGAATTTAGAGAAAGAAGCACTTGGGAAGACGTACGAGATAATTAGAACAATTAGAACAATTAGAAGCGCACTTAAATAGCATCTTATACGGTTCTATGAAGCGCAATCACCGCAATAAGAGCAAATCTATCGAACAACGGAATTATTTCGTCAGTTACGCTAAATAATCGACATGCGAGCCGCTCGTAATTAATCGATATTCCGCGTATTTTTTGAAGGATGCATTTTTTGCAAAATAACATCAATTCGTACGCATATTTAACAGCTCTGTAGCTTTCGCGAACGAAATTCTGTTGGTTGTTTCGTCTTTAGAATACGATCAAAGGCCGATTCAATCGCCGCAGCGGCTAATGAAGGAGGGAGAGAGGGGCTGTATCATCATTTACGGAAATATATTCAGCGTTAACCTATCGGCGAGAATATTGCAAGAGTGGTGAGAAATTTGCCACCGCACACAGGGTAGGGAACTTTATGCGCTGCAGCGTGAGCATAAATCCAAGTTTGCAGCGAGCCCTTCGTCCCCTTCTCGTATTAGGTACCTGCCAAGCCAAGAGATATCTATGTGCTAGCATCGCCCGCGTACATATGTACTCGTTCCTTAGCTGTTCTCTTTTCGATAACATCGATTCCGGCGCCGGCTTCTCTCCACCTGTCTCTCGTCTCGATATCCGATTGTCCCATCTAAGATCGCTCGACACGTTCTTTTCGATTTTACATTCGCGTCCCTCCCTCGGTATTATCTCCCAATAACAGCATTTTTCGCGGATTCCATCAACTAGTCAAAATAATTCGTATACAACTGACTGTATTTATCTGCTTGTTTAACGTTTGCAATTTTCTCTTTAATTTGCAAGTCCATTTCATCAACTCGCAAATAAAAGTTTTATTTATATATTCTTATAATTTATTATCTTATATCGCAAGTTTATAATCACGATAAGTTCTCGCGCCTTCCAATCTTTTTCTAAATTAGAGATATTCGTTTCTCGAATATCCAATTTTTTTTTCAGCGATAGCATTGATTTTTTTTCGTTCTTGGAAATAAATCGAGTGGTCTTTCGTAATCTTATTTATTCGACTATCGATCGATTAATCTCCCCGGTTTTTTCTTCGTCATTTAAATTGTTAATAGTCCGTTCATAAATATATTTATCTACTCTTGTACGCCTGTCAATTTACATTGACGTTCACGTATGCATAGTAACACATTGATTCGTTTAGCATCGGCATTGTTAATGGAATACGATACTGTAATAGTCGGACAGTGTCGTGTCGCTATTGGAAAATGTCAAATGTACGACCCACTTTCATTAATTTCACTGATTACTCTCTTCGAAACTCAGTTGGAACGCGAACTTATCAATACGACTGTTATTGACCGACCTGAGGTAGCGTCTTTGCCTGATGCTTCGCAACCTACGCTCGCGAGAGAGTCCCTCAATATCCACGTTGCCCATCATGGGTTATGATGTCAGAAGCGAGGAAATTGCGAGGAAATACACGCGAGTAACTCTTGTAACTTACGTCCACACAAAATGGCTTTCACGTGAAAACGTTGGATGATTAAATGTGACTGCACCCGTCAAAATAGTTCAAGCTCTAGATGCATTATGGTAAATTAGATTTCGCGTTTCTGACATTATATTCCCGGAAAGCCCTGACGCGAGTACGTCAGGGGCTCTTCGATTCTTTTCATTATGGCATTTTCCACACGAGACTTGTTATTAGCCGAAATTCTATAATAGTTTGGAAAAGAGGATGGCTATTCTATCGCCGGCTTAATTCAAAGTACATCCGTTGGAATTCGTGGACTTCGCGTTCATTTAGCTCGATTTACGTTCCCGAACTATTACGAACTCTAACATTAAGTTTTGCAGAGACCGACCCATATTCGGAGTTCTCGTTACACGACAGTAGTTAGCATCAGCGATTTGTTTCCCTTGGCTTTCAGATTTTCCCCGAATACTCTGTAGTTAATAATTCATTTTTAGTTTTTTTTTATTAGATTTATATTTCTTTATTTTTCAGTGATGAATTTATAGATGGATGAGTAATTTTAGATTAATTTTTATAGAATTATTTTAATACTTATATATTATAAATAATATATTTAATATTATAATATATTAAATATATTATTTATAAGATATAAGTATTAAAATTTAATATATTTAATATTATATGCGTATTAAATGCAAAATGGATAGAATTGAAAATGCGATTAATTCCTAGATCACTGTAAGTCTGGCTTTTCGCATTATGTCACAACTGGAGGTTAATGTTAGGCATAATAATTCCACACGAGTTGATAGTCGATAAATTATCGGCGATTTAAACAGTCACTCAAGCAATTGGCGAAATGCCAAGTAGACATGACAAATACGCGCATCGATCGACTTCTGGCCGTTTTGATCAATGTAATTCAAATCATTCGGTGTGGTTGACGTTTGGTCGCACCTGCGGCAAATAGAGGCAATGCTATCTTCCGCTGATGCACGATTGTGTGCCATCTACATAATGTACTTTATCCTAGGTAATAGAAACGCTAACCACCATGATTTGCATGGAATGCATTTTTCAAGCGTTGAATTTTTTATTTAACGCTTTTTCTGATTCTTATACTGTTATTGTTGCAAATTGTATGTGTTAGACCTATAAATCTTTTAAATATTTGTATGATTGATATTTTTAGAGAATGTTGTAGTCTTGAATTTTCAAATTTTTGAGATTTTAATTTCCAGATTTGTTTTTTAAATAACTCAATTTTTTATAGAATTGTTTATATGGTGAATAATAAAATGATACACGTAAAAAAAAACGGGAATTGATACTGTATCATCGTATAATATCGCATTGCCAGAGCTTTACGATCGCTCGATTCGTCGGAAAATAACGCTCGATAGCATGAACCTGCTTAGAAAACTTTGTATAAAGCTGGCCTTTTTGACAACCGGCTAAAGCGCGATTCGTTGAGGTTTGCGCAGAGGAACGCGAGCTTGCGTGTCGTTCGTTCGTGCATACGCCATTGTAAGCGCATAAACCACGCAGCAAACGTTTTGTCGTAGCTACTCGGCTAATCTCACAGTTTACTGTTATTATTATTATTATCACCGCCAGCCAACAAGCCATTAATTTAATTCCTATTAGGCCTTTTTTACCTGTTAACATATTCAATATTACATTATTAGAGATAATCTGCATATTCATGAATGCATTGATCTATTTAATCTTTCAGCTTCGCTCGGGATACGTGCTTTATTTTTCCCTGTTCGAGTAAACATTTATAAAAAAATTTATATAAAGTTTTTATATAAAAAGCTTTCGTAACAATAGGGGATCAGTTTTATTTACAAATTGTAATTTTACTGTTTTTAACAATGGCCCTGGAATATAAACTGCGATCGAAAATCTGTGCTTCATCGAGCGCAATCGCTGGCGTAGCGATTATACAAGTTTGCGCGAACCATTACGTGACAAACCGTATAACTGCGCGTGGTTATGCGTGCGTTAATAGCGCGCGGATACTCGAGACGACCCATTGCATAGCGCATCGAATGTCGGAACGACGGTGAACCGCGATTACCTGACGGATAGCCGTGTCAAAACAGTCACCGTGCGGTTTAGGCAGTCACGTGTGTCCCGTCCGCTGACACCTGTCGCAGACTGTACGCAGTGTGCGTTAACATGAATAATGGGATCAATGTGGAACGGAAGTCATGGGGATTTCTCCGGGATCGTCCGATTGATTGAGGGAACCTTGATTCGCCAACTCGATAATTCGTTTTCGTTATTAAATTTCACGACTTTTAATACTAGCGAGATGAAACAAGTTAAGGTCACTTTAATATTGAGGAATATCAGTTAGCAGAAACAGAGATTGCGCTGATAGACAGGTGGATTGATTAATAATTTTAGAATTAGGCATGTGTATTTAGAAGTATGTATTTATTAAAAATCTAGATGTGTACACACGCATGCATGATATTTAGTAAATTAATTTTAATTAGTTGATTTAAAAATTAATTAAATAATTACTAAGTAATAATTAAATAATTATTTATTAATTTTGTAATTTAATTAATTTAATAATTTAGTTGATTTTTTAATAGAATTTTAATAGTACCTTGCTTTTATATTAAATATACTTTATACATTAAATATTTTTACATTTTGTAAAAATGCGAAATTAATTGTACGCTGATATTTGACGAGAGAGGAGAACATGATATTTTTGCAGATTATATTTCTATTCGCATGGAGTATTTGGAATATATGAAGTTATCGCTCGAAATAGGATAAAACTTAAATTCTAGTGCCATTCTCTGTATCGTAGCGGGTATTATCATGGTAAAATTCTCTGAATTTTGCAATTTCAATTTTACGATAGCTTAGATCGAACATCAATGCCTCGTTCGATCCATCTATTGACCGGCGATAAACATTTTACGAGAAATGAAAGGTTGGATCACGAATCGCGTTCTATCTGCAGTTTCATCTTTCGATGTTACGCGACTCTTCCGTTCAATTATTGCAAAAGGCAGAGAGAGAGAGAGAGAGATAACATTTTCTTGATTTCTATTTACTATTGATCGTAAATACGTACTCATAATAAACTAATGGCGCTTATTCATTAATTTAATGAGTATCACGCTCGAGAAAGATGATTGAAATTTTAAATAGCAGAAATGCAAATTTCATCAAGTAATTAAATATCACCAGAAAATACATCGTAAAATATGTATAGAATGTATTTATAACGGACGGACGATATATTTTGCAAAATATTATTATACATTAAAATGTCACAGCAGAGAATCGCAATTTTAATTTTTACCGTATAATTAAATACGTGATACATTGATTATATGCGTCTCGATATAAGCAAATGTGTGCTATTAACGGTTACAGCAGATGAACGGTTTTAGCTTGCGCAAAATAATAATATCACGGTAAAAATATTGAAAGAGGACGCGATTGAAGCAATCAAAATTATGCGTGATGAAGACTTGAGAGAAAAAAAAATACTTCGTTTCCTCTTTATCGATGCAAATAACGTGTTTGTCAAATGTCAGTTTTCCCATTGTTCGTATCACGGTTTCAGGTATCCCTAGCGAGGGCTGCGGAAAATAATATACAAAGCCGGACAAAACAGTTGTGCGGTTTCCGCGGCCTGGCTTCGGATCCTGCTTCCAACGGCTTTGAGATGTTTCAGACCCGTCGACAGGTCTTTTCTCTCTCTCTCTCTCTCTCTCTCTTG
Organism: Camponotus floridanus; assembly: GCF_003227725.1. Taxonomy (NCBI): domain Eukaryota; kingdom Metazoa; phylum Arthropoda; class Insecta; order Hymenoptera; family Formicidae; genus Camponotus; species Camponotus floridanus. The sequence continues at coordinate 410,470 of NW_020229303.1, forward strand.
CTCTCGCTCTCGTTCTCTCTCTCTTCTCTCTTAGCCTGGAAACGGCCAACATGCCGAGGAAACTGCACAGGGGACTCTTATCGGGGGCGTTACCGAATTATCACGTCGGCAGCGAGTTAACGCTTCGACTTCTCGACTCTCGAGGAGTTTGCAAGTCCCACGAGGATCAATACTACTCCGCGGTCGTTATTAAATCGCCGACGTTACGAGCCGCCATCGCGAGGCAAGGTGCAACGCATTCGTTCAAATATACGCGAACATTTTGCGTGTATGCCGCGTACGTCGAGACGAAATACGAGCACTCGAAATTGAACGCGATATATATGTCGTTTTGCTGAGTACGGTACGCGCGGTAAGCCAGATTGAAGCCATCTTTCCGTGCATTTCCCGATCGTTCGTGCTCGGAGGAGCAGGACTCTCATTAAGACGACTTGGAGGAATGCACGCGAGACGTCAGACTGTAAAAAGGAAAGAGGACGTTGAAGTTGAAACGAACTTGCGAAGTCAGAAGAGATCGTTAGGAGTGTATTGACACCGCGGCCGAGTACGCTCATCGCGTTTTATCCGTAATGAAGGACTATTGCGAAAGCGACGTGCGTATTACGCGAGAATTTCCTGCCGTATTAAAAAAATTATTTGTACAATTTGTCGATGTAATATAACGGAAAATTGTAATAATGTCGTTGCAAATTAAAGCGATAGATAATTTATTAAGGATGTTTTATATGTACAATCTCAGCAAAAAGTAGCTGAAAATCAATATTGACGAATATATTCACTTTTAGTGTATTTTGAATAAGAAATTGTGTAGAATATTACAATTTGATCTTAGCTACAGAGATGTATTTTTTAATATTTATTACGTTTTTACTGAAATATTCCGAATTTTGTTAATCGAAATAATTAACTTTTGGCAGAGAATTTCGCCTTGTGATAGATACATGGCTAACTTTATTGAATTATATTTAATATCTTTTTAACCAGTTAGTACTTATATAATATTATTTGACCAAATATTTCCTCTGTATCTAAATTTTTGCAAATTTTAAACAAATTCTGAATATTATTTCCATGTGTTTTTGTCATTTGAATCGACGTGGTTACACGTTTCCCATAAGAACACATGTTAATTCGGTGCAAATTAAAATCATTATAACTTGTGAACGCTTTAGTGAATCGATTTAAAAATTGTATTGCAGATTCTAAATAAATGTAAGGACATTCTGTACAATTTTCATTAAATTCTCAATATTTTGAAAATAGGTACAAAACATCCTTAAAGAAAGATTGGAATTTTTCTCATACTCGAATATATGCAAAAATTCACATTTTTCTTTAATAAAATATCAATCATTTATCGATATAATGACATTATTACAATTTTTCCTCTTTTTATGTTAACGTTAATTACAGATGCGATAAATAATCTTGTAAACGTCAAAATAGTGTTATAATTGTACAGTTTACTGTTGGAAATTTTTTTTTCTTAATTCACGAAAGAAAAATAATTACGTTTATTTTTCTCGTCGCCGTGTTTTTCTCGAATGTGTTTTAAGTTGCGCGGAAAGAGAGCTTCCTCGCTGTTAAATCGCAGTCCATGAACATTATGACTACAAGTAGGGAGCTAGGAATCGAGTGAAAAGGGACTGCGGAAATCAAACGTTCAAACTGTCTTCGACTCGTCTGCAGTTGGTATCAAGGGCATTCTTCGCGGTCGGAACAGTAAAACTGCTTTCAATGAGAGGGCTCGATACGAAAAGGAGATTCCAGGACCGCATGAGATTGCTCGTTCGGTCTGCGAAAATCCAATACATGCATTTCTCACTGAAGGGAATTTTCAACTATTCTTCGAGTCATTCTCTTTACTTCAAAACATTACAAAACGTTTCGTGTAAAAAGTTATTATTGTACCTCGCGATTCGGATATTAGGCATTCGTCGACATTTAAATTCGTTTGTAAAGGAAAGGGAGATAAGTGCTTGTTGTAAATGTAACCAAAGGTATTAATTTAAAAATTTCGCTTCTTGTATTGAAATATCGCGAAAAAAAATTGCAATTAATTTCGTAGAGAAAATATAATGCTCCGGATTGAATAACAAAATTAGAAGAGAATTGAATATTAAATTATAGAAAAATTGAATAAAAAAGAATGAACGAGTTTTTTTTTTTACTGCGGATATAATTTAGATATATAGATATAAAAAATACAGTAATATAAAATCGCGGAATATTTTGCGATATAAATGTAAAAATAGGAGTGTACAAAAATGCAATAATATAATATGCGGTACGGAGTGATCTGATTGGTGCGCAGCATTCGCTTTGCCTCTGATATTTTCACACCGCGCTCTTGAATACTTTTATAAATATTGAATGCTGTATATCGAGGAGAGCGATGTTATCGCTGACATAAAAGCAGCTCTCGACGATCGGAAACCGACGCGACTCGTAAAAATTCGGTGCTCGCGCAAGTTCATTTTTAACCGTGAGTTAAGAGTAGATGTAGCTTTGTCGATGTCGGAGGTGAAAAGTTTTATCCGATAACGTCTACTAAGGAAATGTTGATTTTAGTAGAATTTTCAAGCGCGGATTGTGTAATGTTCTCATTGTCGTCGGAGTAAAAATCGGGCGTCGAGTACATGAGCGCTCCAACAATTTTCACCGTAATTTTATGTACCGTAGCAGGAACGGATTTCGAAAGTCAAAGTGCGACGCGCGGGCGCTTGTTAATGGCCAGAGGAAAAGAATTTTCGCGCTGAAAGCGTTCGCAAAATTGCATTTACGCAATCAAATTTTGGCTCTGTAACCCGATTAAGCCGGCCAAATGCGCCAGCGTGCTCTGTGGAGGATATCGTGCTTGAATTTGCTAGTGATCGGCTGACGCTCTCATCTGGAATAATCGTCTATATTGTTTGCAACATAATTATTTATCGAATAGGACAAAGTATCATTTCACAACGTATTTTAATTATTTCCGATATTATTAGAGATATGCAGTATCACCTTTCATTATTTCAAATAACTGAATTGTGATGAATATTATATATATATAAAAGCGTGGACAAGATATATTAATTATACAAGTGCATATTTGTATAATATTCACTGACATATATATTAATCGCTTTCAATGTTAACAAAAGATTTCTTTGTGCACACTATTCTTTGGACGAATTATTAACGATATATGCATATATGTGCGCTTTAATCTGTTGCTTGTACCGCATCGTGACGAAGCGTCATCATGACTGTGACAAATTGCCCCATTCACAAACGTTGGTCTTCTCTTCGTCTAAACCCCGAGCCGGTTCGCAAAGTTGACGAAACCCATCGTGAAGTCATTCGTTTGATGACCGGTTCGCAAATTGAGCCGTTTGTTTCGGACTAGCGTGTCGATCTCTGTTTGAAGAAGGCCTACAGAACAATGATTTAAATGTCTATCGTTTGTCAGGTTGAAAGGAGAAATTTTTCCCTCTTCTTCCTCCCGACATGTTGGCGAACAGCGGAGAATTTTATTATTGCTCCGGGAACTTTTAACTGGAAAAAGTTGAGTTCGCTTTTAATTTTTACTTTTTTTCGCTTCGTATAATATCTCGTCTAGAAGGCTCCATTACATTATTTCGGAAAGACTAAAATTTAAAAAATTGATTTTCTTGTTAATTAAAGCGCATTTATATTTAAATAAAATAAATCTTGAATTGAAAACACTTTTAAAACTCCTTCATAAAACAATAAACAATTCATAGAAGCTATTTCGCTTTTTATATTTGCGCTTTATTTGCATGTAGCCATAAACATTTATGAATCAGTGATTGCACAGGTCTACGAGGTTTTCTTTCTTTAACATCAAAAATCACTATTGCATCTTTAAAAAAGATGTTGACCTCCTTTTTCGCAGGCCAGTGTTATTAGACGCTACGTAAATGAACGCTTCTTCGAGTAAAATATTGACAGTATATCGCGTTTAAAATTAAAATAAAATAATTTGATCGGATACTTTAATATAAATAACAATGTTTCTCTATAAATGCGGAGCAATCAAAAGGTTAACGCGAGAATAATCCATGAATGAACGTTTGCATTGCCTCATACGAACGTCGACTCGCATTCGAAATCGAGGCAGCCGTACAGAATCAGCGCGACACTCTTCCAGATATTTGACTCGAATTCGAAGCACGTAGGAGGCACGTCGCCGACGAACCTTGACAGCGAGCGTGGATGGAAGATCCTACGGGAACGATGTGACGTTTATCCGTGTGTGTCGTGGAAACACGGTAAATTATGTCGATCGGATGTGTTGCTGTATTCCGCCCGAGCCCACCTATCGATACCGATGCCTGACAACGAAAACGCGTATCCGTGTCTCGCAAAGGTGGAGGAATTGCTGCTTCATTCCTCGCGCTTCTCGCTCCTCGCGTCGAAGCCGAGACAGATTGTCTGCTCTCGACGGAGCATCGCGTACACGACGAAATTTCGTACATGTAGATTTGAGCTTGGTCTCGATCTCGAAAATCTCAGATTTTACGAAAGCGGATACGTTGCTCGTAATAAGAGTTGAATGTACCATTTTACGTGATTTTTCGATTGGCGATATTAAATTGCCGTGTGGTAGCGTTAAACTTTTTCAAATTTAATAAGAGAGCAGAAACCCCACAATTACGAACGAAAATAGAATTTTGCCAGATACTTTTTTTTTTTAATATTAAATTTGTCAGTTCTCATAATTTTTGACGTTAAAGGAGAAGCTTCGCAATCAGATTTCCTCAAATTTATAATACGGAAAAAATGTATTCAACCGGAAACACTATATTACGTAATAAAATTGGCTATTTGTAAAATGAAACAAATTGCTACGCTTGAAATCGTGAATCTTAGCAGAAGGGAGGCGCGCTCGCGCGCGAAAGAGAAAGAGAGGGAGGAGGGCTGTTTGCTGAATGCGCGGGAAACTCCGTGGCAAAATCGAAGGTCGATAGAGAAGCGATAGAGTGGAAGGGACGAGGGTGAGAGTACGATTTACGTTTTACGGAGTTAATTGAATAGATTCCCCTTCTCTCTCTCGCACTCATACATATAATTCGCCCCCTCCCTCTTGTTCACGCACATACACACACACACACACACACACTCATACACAAATATACATACACATACAGATTGTCGTAAGATTGCTCGCTATGTGAGAGGACACAGCCTATGGAAGCGCAAAATGGTTATTATCTCCAGCACTGCAGACATAGCTGGCTGAGCTTCTGATTTATGAGGTGCCCTCTCGACTTAATCCGCACATCGACTACTCGTTCGACCCCCGCAATCAGCAGAATAGACCCTCGACGTTCAACTCTATCGGCGAAATTAACACGGACTAAAGACGCGTTCCGGGATAAGGATCGGGACTTGGAACAGCTAGTAAGAAAAGTAAAAGTGATCCTTGACATTTGATAGCTAATTAGCAATTCAAGATACATCCGCTTAGCATATTAAACTTTTTTATCGTACGTATACAAGGAAAGATGTTAAAAATATATTTTATATTTTAAATATATTTTTAAATATTAAAAAAAATATGTGAGATAAATGCATTATATTCTCTTGATTTGATTTTTATAAATTTAATTCATTTTTTCGTCTCCAAATTATTTTATTGAACTGATAAAATTAGCACGTTACATTAGGGGATTTTTATTTTATTTTAAATTCAAAAAGTAACAAGATAGATAATTTGAAACTGCAGTAGACGAGATTTATGCAACGAAAAAATTTATATGCTACATATTAATGCGCATATGCACTAAATTTAACCAGGCTGCAAATTTTCAAAGTGCAATTTGTCAGTGCTTAGAGATATGTAGAATTCTCGACGCGATATCACCAACGGCGAAACGACCTTGTTCCGGTATCTCACGATTATGTTAAGTTCTCAGTTTCGCGACGTGTCGTAAGTACTCGTTACGCAGTAATCTACCTCAAGAACGCGACAAAGTTCGTGAACGCGAAAGCCTTCCTCCGGGAGGAGCAGGGAGTGAAAAATATCGCACCACGTTTGCGTAATACATTTTTAAACGTCTTCTTTTGCTCTTTAAAATCGAGAATTTCTTCTTGGTCCTTTCTGACGTCTTGCTTTCGAAGCAAGATCTAAGGGAGACTCGATGCAGCATCTAGCTGCAACTAATAGCATCGATTGCAGATACAGCGGCACTTTACTATCTATCGTAGAGTAGCATTTCCTACCGGAAAAGGATGCGTCTAATGGCCGGCTAGACTCGAATGCCAATGATCTTAGAGGCATGTGTATAAAGGCTTTCATGCATCAGACGTGATAGCGCCTTTAAATAAAATTCTATATTTGGACGAAAAGTTTGAGAAGTGACATGATAAGAAAAATCCTGTACACTTATGATTTCGAGAGAGCATCTAATTTTAAATTTCAGACTATCGTATGTATTTTAAAATTTATTTCAAATTTAATCCATATATATGTAACCGAAAATTAAGGATGTTTTGTATGTGCAATCCCAGCAAAAAGTAGCTGAAAATCAATATTGACGAATATATTCACTTTTAGTGTATTTTGAGTATGAGAAATTGTGTAGAATATTACAATTTGATCTTGGCTACAGTGTAGAGATGTATTTTTTAATATTTATTACGTTTTTACTGAAATATTCCGAATTTTGTTAATCGAAATTAACAAAATTAATTCGGTGCAAATTAAAATCATTATAATTTGTGTACGCTTCAGTGAATCGATTTAAAAATTGTACGGAAGATTCTAAACATATGTAAGGACATTCTGTACAATTTTCATTAAATTCTCAATATTTTGAAAATAGGTACAAAACATCCTTAAATTGTGCGTGAAGGTTTGCAAAGCCTTTTGAGAGAGAGGAAGGCAGAAATTATTTATCGATATAAAAGAAAGGAAAATGAAAAATGGAGAATATTTAATTCGAAATCTCAGGATTAAATTGAAGGAAATTAAATGGGAGAAATTAAATGTTCTCCATTTTCCATTTTCTTTTCTTTATTATTCATAAAGTACTTTCTTATCGATAAATAATTTGCGCCTTCCTGTCTCTCACGAGTCCTTACAAACTTTCACGCACAATTTAATTTTCGGTTTCTCACGCGTAATGCGCAAACGTCAATTTTAGGATTCGCAATTCCCAAGTCGAGAGACGCACGGAGACCCTTGTTGCTTAATCTCGCTAGGAATGCGCGGAGACTGGCTCGTTCTGGAAGGACGCGTCTGCTAAAGACACCGTAGTGTTGGTGGCGGTCTCGGTTTAGGATCGTTGTAAGGGCGATAGTGGCAGGTCCTGCCGGATCCCTCGGCCGCATATCAAGCAGCTTCAGGCATGGCGCAAGATTAATGCGACCTCGTCCCGATAGTCGTTACGGACCTAAGACGATTACATCCTCCTTAAGTTCAGGAGCCGTCGTCTCTGCCGTCTTAATCGTCGGGACCGACGTATATACGCCATTCTAATTAGTTAATCTACCTTTACCTGCGCGTCAGCGTCACCGTCGTCTCGTACTCGCCACCCTGCGGAGCAGATGTTGGCACGAAACGCTCACCAATTAGAAGCCACGGCCTCCTACGACGAATTTTCCATATTATATGTCACACGTGCCTTCTTCTCTTCCTGCCTTGCCACGGCGCTATTAATATTTATTCGCAGCGAATACACGAGCGTGCGATGTCGAGATGTCGGCTTAATAAAGGATGAAGTGAGCATTTGCGATTTTATTCCTTTTTTATTGCGACGTGTGCGCAATGTATTGTAAATGCAAATGACTCTGAATACGTTTTCCAGTTACGTTACGTAAAATTCGGACTTTTATATCGCGGATTAATTACCATAAGACTTTCATGCACCCGGTCGACGAAAAGGTACATTCGCTGCGCGGCAATATAGTATACAACGGAGATAAATTATGACGCTTTCGCTAACAGATGTATCGCGCGCTGCGTCGAGTCCGGAAGTGTCAGGAATGGCTCGCTTTCGTGCAATTTTTAGTTTTCATCTACTCGGGATATATGGCACCGACCTCTTCTATCTCGCGCACGATAGCTCGTAGCGATACGGCGTATTTGTTTCGTTCAACTTATCCTCCCCGCGAGAAGTCTCGGGGCGCGTAACGTCGCTCGTATGCCTCTCGTACTTTGCAAATTTTCTATTCGCGAACCGGTGATCGATGCCTCGATATACCCTCTTCCCGCAAACTCGTACAACTGATAAAAAACTTAGGCAAAGAAGGACATGATGGAGCGGAATAAAGATCAGGGTGAGAACTTCCCCTGCAAAGGAGCTAGAAAAATCGAATTCCTCGGTTATAACGAAGGATTTACGTGCGGCATTCAGCCAGGTAAAATATATGCGAGGCACGTGACGCGTATATCGGTCTGTCGAATCGCGAAGGTACGAAAATAGAAGGATACTAACGACGAATTGCTCCAAGGTGAAAATTTAAGCGGTTAAGTTCTAAACTAATAAGAGGAAAACTCTGAAAAAGAGATTAATTAAATTCCAAAGTGACTTATTATGGGCCGATAAAGCAGAAGGGAGGGTGTGAAAGACGAGAGAGAGAGAGAGAGAGAGAGAGAGAGGGAGAGCAACGGAAAATGTGCAATAGCTCTGCTCGAAGCAAGCAAGGAGCAATTTTCTCGCGTTTCTACCGTTTCTCGTTTCCGTGGTGAAAATTTATAATGGTACATAAAACACTTGTAAAAAAGGGGGGAAATTTACTATTAACGTAAATCCGCGGAATAAAACAGCCGTCGTTTTTATACGAGGCTTTATCGTTCTATCAGCCTGTGCCAACTCATCCACTATTTCTGATTTTTCTCGACAAAGATGTGACGCACGGTTCACTTGTGGGGTTTTCTCCGCTTTGTTCGCCATCGTAGTCGAGAGACTACGTCGCGACTCGCACGAAAACCATGACCCCCTTAACGTTTTTCTTCCCCCCCTTGCGGCCCCGCTGTACAATGAAACCCGAACGAGACGATGACTGAACTACGTGAGAATTGCACCTGGCGGAGATGCAGCGTGTCTCGCGCGCGATTCCGATTAAAGCTTTATGAGCCCGCCGTGAAATGTCTCGGCGATGTCGGACCGGTTGAAATTCTCGGTACCTTCGACCTCTTCCGCTCTGAAATATTTTTATCCCGACACGAAAGGCGTTTTATCCAGGTCGCTCTCGCTTATTCGTCACTCATCTCGGTCCGTTTATATTTATCATCCCTCACGGCACCTCGTTTGTCCCTCCCTTTTCCCCTGGATAACTCTCGTTACCGTTACTCTCGCCGGTGCTACATCAGCCGCGATAAATCGCGGTCGACATCTGAGGTGAAAATCAGGGAATTTGCAACGTTTGACAAGTCGCCGTTCTTACCGACTCTCGCCGGGGGGCGCGATATTTTTACTTCACGTATTTTATACCCGTCTCAGATATACGTGAGGCGCAACGTATATGCGTCCGTTGTGAGGATATCTCGCCGGGGAAATGGCATCTCGACCCATTACGCGGGAACACGGATAGATTAGGTGTACCTTATTCGTCTTCCAACAACCGGAACTCCTCCTCGTTCTTCATCCTCTTTGGCTCTCCCCGCATCAGCACGCGTTTCTATCTTATCCCCGGTTTTTCATCTATCTACCTACCTACCTACGCGCTTCTCTAAGCGACTCACGCGGTCTCTCTTCCGGAGATGACACCTCGCGCCCGCGGGACACGCATTTTTCTTGATCCCGCTCTCGTTTCCACAATTCTCGCACTTTTCCGACAGTCTTCTTCCCGACTCGTAGCCTGCAAGTCGCAATTAATTTTCCGTCTGCGCGAGCGCGCGCCTCGTCCTCCTGGCGGCGATAAATCAAGCAACGGAGTTTCAATTTGGCGCAACGAGCCGTGGCCACGCCGAGAATTCTCATTACGAAACGCACATCGTTAATCAATGAAATCGGTCGCCCCTGTGTCCCAAGCGGAAAAACGCCTGTGGCTTGTATACCGTTACGGTGCGATCGGTGATGTGTGATGGATGTGCACTTGTACGTATCATGCTTGACGAAATCGCGCAAACTCATTATGTAAGATCCCCATCGTATGCAATTCGTCGTAGCCTTATAAACACATGCGTCGAAACGATTATGTAAATTACATTTTTTTCTTAAGGATGGTTTGTACCTATTTTCAAAATATGGAGAATTTAATGAAAATTGTACAGAGTGTCCTTACATATGTTTAGAATCTTCGGTACAATTTTGAAATCGATTCACAAGTTATAAGGAATTTTATTTGCACCGAATTAACATGTGTTCTTATGGGAAACGTGTAACCACGTCGATTTAAATGACAAAAACACATGGAAATAATATTCGAATTTGTTTAAAATTTGCAAAAATTTAGATACAGAGGAAATATTGGCCGCCACCAACATTACGGTGTCTTTAGCAGACGCGTCCTTCCAGAACGAGCCAGTCTCCGCGCATTCCTAGCGAGATTAAGCAACAAGATCTCCGTGCATTCTCGACTTGGGAATCGCGAATCTTAAAATTAACGTTTGCGCACTACGCGTGAGAAACCGAAAATTAAATTGTGCGTGAAAGTTTGTAAGGACTCGTGAGAGACAGGAAGGCGCAAATTATTTATCGATAAGAAAGTACTTTATGAATAATAAAGAAAAGAAAATGGAAAATGGAGAACATTTAATTTCTCCCATTTAATTTCCTTCAATTTAATCCTGAGATTTCGAATTAAATATTCTCCATTTTTCATTTTCCTTTCTTTTATATCGATAAATAATTTCTGCCTTCCTGTCTCTCAAAAGGCTTTGCAAACCTTCACGCACAATTTAAGGATGTTTTGTACCTGTTTTCAAAATATTGAGAATTTAATGAAAATTGTACAGAATGTCCTTACATATGTTTAGAATCTTCGGTACAATTTTTAAATCGATTCACTAAAGCGTTCACAAGTTATAATGATTTTAATTTACACCGAATTTTGTTAATTTTGATTAACAAAATTCGGAATATTTCAGTAAGAACGCAATAAATATTAAAAAATACATCTCTGCACTGTAGCTAAGATCAAATTTTAATATTCCACACAATTTTTCGAAATATACCAAAAATCGATATATTCCACACAATTTCTCAAAATATACCGAAAATCGATATATTCAATATTGATTTTCAGCTACTTTTTGCTGGGATTGCACATGCAAAACATCCTTAATCAAAGCGATATAAAATTTATGAATCTTGCCTCATATGTCGTGCTAATTATAAATAACCGATTGGAATGTGGACACTTTAATTTTAATATTATTGCGACAAATTTCTCGATACCGCGCTCACTGTTTAATCTCGACATTTACGACGACGGAGAGGTCGAAAAGTTTCGCACGTAGCGCAATGTCAGTCGGGTAACGACGTCGTTTGCGCGCGTTCGATCGGATAGCTTACTCGGCATCTTGCTTACAAGACACGTAGCATCGGCAGGGGTTATCGAAAATTTAATAACGTTCGAATTAATAATGCTGGTGTTGGTGCACGCGACGAGAGGCGCGGCTGCGGGAGACGAAATGCCGCAACGCGCTTCGTCGGAAGAGCAATCGGGCTAATAACGCACCGGTTGGAGCGGACGGATAAATTAAATTAATCATGCATCGCCGAAGTCGGGGGGCGTCAGATTCGATCGTGCATTGACCGGACAAACCGCGCGAAATCTCTCCTTCGTCCGGGCACAGCTGACCTAATATCAAGATTCTTGCCATCGACGGTATTTGTATCGATTGAGGGAGAATTTCTATTTTGATATTTAATTCACTTTAGGTCTGATTAAATTAGAAAATTAATTTAAAAATATTGATTTTCCGCTATAATCACGTTTGAGCCGCGCTTGTTTTTACTCAACGTCACTCGCATATGTCAATTTTCCTAACGATATTAAATATTATGCGTAACACGCGAAGTTCGTGCATGAAAATAATTGAATTATTGAAAATGTAGTCGTGCTATATTTTCATAAAATAATTTTGTAAATTAATTTTTTTTATTCTATAACAATCGTATATTCTAAAGCTTTTAAAATTCGAACTTGTAGTTGGATAAGATAGAGTACTTTGACATGCTTACTTATTTCTAAACGCTGTAAATCATCGGGGAGTCATGTGGGCGATAGTTGGCGAAAAAGATATTCCGCTGGTCATTAACGTCCGAGCAGGAACTTCCTCATCCGGCAGTTGTTATCGCCATTTAGAGGTTCGCTTCTGCTATTTTCGTGAATGCGCTATTATGCTCACTGTGAGAATATAACATTTAAGCGGTGCTTAAGCATTTCTCTTGCATCAATTTCAACTTCGATCATAACTTGTTTAAGTTGGCGCATATAGATTTCTCGCGGTGAAGACCACCGATATAAATTTCAGAACAACAGAAATATTAAATTACCTAAGAAATATTAAATCACCTATTAAATTATCTAAGAGAATGAAAATAAATGAAATAATAAGAATAAATAACGAATATATAAATACATTGAATCGAAAAAATTAAATAATTCATGAGAATCTTAATGAATTAATGAATCTCAATTTCACAAAAATAATACTTTTGACATGACTAAAAACAAACATGTCACGAACCGCATAAAAATAAAATTACAAAATTATTATTCTAGATTAGACTCTCTTTATAATTAACGATGGATTAAAAATGGAATATAAAACGCAATTAAGAAATGATGAAAAATTAATGGCTTATAAATGACTCCAAAAATACGTCAGTAAAGATCAATATTCATTATCCAAATAAAATAAAGTTTCGCCCAGAACTTGTGAGAGGAAAATAAAACTGAAATCAAAAGCCGTCTGAAAAGTGAACTAATTAAAAAAAAATTAGGAAACGTGATAGTCAGCGAATATTAACTTTATTTTTTTTCTGTACGGCTGCAAAAAATAATATGATTACAAATTCAAAAATTACACATCATACGCAGCAATATTATAAAGTATTCAATTATTATATAGTTATGAATTAAAAAGGTCTCTGACTAGTTAAGAGTTATTCAATTTTATTATTTTCCTTTACTCTTTTTTTTTTGTTAATTTATATTTTATATTTCTCGCTAATTTGAAAGCTGTACATTGTATATTTTAATATTTCTCGCTAATTTGAAAGCTGTACATTTTTCTAATAAAGAGTTAATAACATTCCATGAAAAAATTTAGATTTTAAATTACAGTTGAAAGCGTATGACGAGTATGGTTTTATTCAGCAAACGAATGGGCCAACTTCAACCGGCCATTTATTAGTGCATCTGATAGCACTCGACGAAAAGGGAAAAAGCAATTTCACGCGATACGAATGTAGGCTGCGAAAATGAATGAGGTTTGCGTATATTGTTGCACCGACCGCTGCGTTCGATTCGGTAGTTATCTACGAAAATTTTAATTGGAGAACGTATATAAATATTGCGTGTAACGCTCCTGCCAGATTAACGACATAATCTACTAGTTTCCGTGAAAGAATCAACGTTCCTTTTAGCTTAATTGTTCCAGCCTGCCTCGCTTGCTGTGCTAATACTATTAACTCCTTATAGTCTCAACCATTAGAAGGTGGTTCCGGCAGCAAGCATGATAAGGATACTCAGCATCTAGATAAAGACAATGGTGCGTTGCGTCGAAAGAAAATAAAGACGTCCGATTTTTTCGATTACCTTTTTCCCTTCAGTACTTTGCTAGAATTTACTTGTTTCTGTCACGTAACGGAAAGAAACAGGTCTGGCGCAAGGAAAAAATTAACAATTTATTTATTTATATTATTATAGTGAATTATATAGATATACGTTTATCAAAATATGTCATTTTAAAATTGAGATGATATTTTTCAATTGTTTTCTTCAAAGTTTTGGATTTTTTTGTACGTTATACGTATCGTATAACAATTATGACATAGTTTATGGTGACGCAATCTGTCACTTCTTTAATTGGCAATTGGAGTAAATCCGTGTAAAACTCGACGATCATTTAATATAGCGTCCACTGTGCTAACCGAACATGGTCACGTTTCCTCTAACAAGTTATCGACCAAGGGCTCCTTACTTGGAGTATGTCCAGCGTCAAGTCACTTCTTGAGACGTTCCAATTGTTCCAAGTTCCATTACTGTTCAGGTCAGACACGTGGAAGAGCTTGTAACTTGATTCGCCTTGGTCTTAAGCAATCTCTCCTTGGCTAGCGTATTCTTTTCCCGTTCGGGGGAAAAAAAAACGAACGTGTCATGATTCAAGACTGCACGTATTCTTGCGGGACTCGCGCGAGTTGCATGGAACTCTTAAACTTAACTGTACAAACAATATAATGGTGTAATTACAAAAACGCAATACGGCGGTAATTAACAAGAAATCGTACCACAACGTTAGAGTTAAATGAGATATCGTTTTTCGTGCTCGCCATTTGCATGCTGCGCGTCTCTCGGTTTTTATCGGGGGTTGCTATTTTCATGCTACAAACAAAACTTTTTTTTATCCGCAAATAAGATGGCTTTTATGAAAAATATCTTCATACAAATTTAAAATGTAGAGATATATTATAATTATAAATCGTAAAATGTTATTTAATATAATATGCAGTGAAAAATTTCTTTCTTTTCTCATAAAATTTATATTATTATACTTTATAATATTCATGTTATTGTACTTCATAATAAAAATGTTAAAAATACATTATCTGAAAAGCACTATCAGTCAGGTGAAAAAGAAATATTATGAAGAGAATACGAAACTTCTAAACGATAATTTAATCCAGCTGGTTAATTTAATTCAGCGTGCAAAAAAATAGCAATTATTATACATATTTTATATATAATATATAATAACTAAATAATATAAAATTACTGATGCCCGTGCGCACAAACACAGATGTAAAATCTTGATATTTTTTATTTTATTGAATAACATATTTGTAACATTTGTAATATTTTTGTAATTTTTTTATTTTACCGAGGTATTAACATTCATGAAATATTAATGAGCTCAAATATAATATTAATTTAAAATTTATAATACATATATTTTGATCTAGTAATTGTTTCGAAACTATACATACGAAATGTACACAAATGGCAATGATCGAGTGGGGACACGGATATCGATTAATGGAATGGAAAATTGATTACTACCGACCGGATAATTGATCACACAGATTGTAATAGGTCGGGAGCCGAGTTTCGCAAGAGCGAACGTATCAACCGATCGTTATTAATCTACAGGAATAAGGTGGAGCGTCTAATCTGTCCCTACCGCGGCTACGTTTACGGCGTAGATTTAATCTGCATTGGATTTAATTAAAATCAAGTGCTTCCATAGTAGCATACTCTCGTTGACAATTGCATGCAGATTGGATTAAGCTTGGAATTAGAACGGAGGGCGAATTCACGCTCCGCGTTAACCCGGGTGCTCGTTTGTCCATATTAATATTCGAATACGTGAAACTGGGACGAATCACGCCCATTGTAAACTTTTGCGATAGAGATTGTCAATAGTAGTAAGAGATAGTAATGAGCCCGGGTCGTTATCATTCTTCATGCGAAAAATACCTATAATTTATTTAATCACCTTGTCTCTCTCTCTTTCTATATATATTAGATTTATTAGATTGTATGTCAAAGCTGTTTTATAATTAAATAATATTTAATTATTTAATATTATTTAATTATAAAACAGCTTTGACATACAATCTAATAAATCTAATATATATATATATATATATATAAAGAGAGAGAGACGAGATGATTAAATAAATTATAGGTATTTTTCGCATGAAGAATGATAACGACCCGGGCTCATTACTATCTCTTATTATATTTAATTATTTAATATTAAATAATATTTATTATATTTATTATTTGATTGTTAAATTGTTAAATTTAAAATTATATTTAACTTAATAATTTTATGTCTTATTTCAATAATATGAATCTCTCTTTCTCTCTCTTTTCGCGCTCCTTATTTTAACTTTCTTTTTAAAAGATTTACGATGACATATCTGTGCCACTCACAAACTCATCACTTACATCATATATTTATATACAGTGATTGAAGTTTCCCAAACTCTCAAACTTTCACGATTTACCCGTATCTAATCGGAACTTTCATTTCTGTTGCAGATGTAGACGGCCACTGGTTTGGAAATCTTGGAGATTTCTCTCTTCCTCGCGCGCGCTTTCCTGCGCATATTTCCAACGTACGTGGGAGTACATTCGAAGTTTTCGCCGATAATCCGACTTAGCATCTGCCGCTTAACAAGGCGAGTATAATTATCGGAGATGCGAAGAAGACCGTTTCCTCGGTAGATATCCGCCTCGTTCCGGATAGCCTGTACGATTCTCAAGGTACGTATCTCGAGTCCGCCGTTCTCCTGATTGCATCCGCGTGTAACTGTGTCAGATATGGAGTGTCGTCCTTGTAACGTATCACACGATCGAATCTCCATCAAGATTCACTCAAATTTCTTTACGTTATCTACAAAATGATAAAATTAGATTGGCATCACTCATAGATAACAAAATCTGGAGATAAGAGATATTGATATAAGCATTTAATTAAATTAAACAAGGAATAGATTCGGATCTTTTAATATTCCTTAAAAATATAATTTTTTATTCTTGCCCGTCATATGAATTTTTTCGACGTATATAAAATATGTTAAGATATATCGACTCGGAGGACTTTCATAAAAGTGGATAAAGAATCGTGTGATATTTTACAATGAAAAATATTACCATTTTTTGTCCAGACTGCATTTTTGAGCCATGTGACGAACCGAGCTCTAAATGTAAAAAAAAGATATGTCACATTTATAAAAGAACATATGAAAAATGCATAACGCCGAAAGTATCGTTATGGTAATTTGCGGAATACGATGGTTTCCTACTATTTCGAATCTGCACGTGATCTGTACGTTACAAGTGTACGCACAATGCATATACATTCATTCATATATGCACATATATGCTCATTGTAATTACGGCTGTCCGTTAGATCGACGCGGAACGTCATTTTTTCATCTTGCTCTATTCATTTCCATCGCGTGTCGCTTTGATTTTGCCGATGGAGAAGTTTCCAATTTGATTCCAACTCGTGAGCAACTATAATAAGGATTCAATGCATAACTATAATAAGGATGATTCAATGCATAACGATAGCAGAAATTTGCAATGCTGATACGTATCGATAGCTTAACGTATGTTCTCGTTAATTATTACATAATAGAATAGTTGTGGAAATTTTGTTTGGCTTTTAATTAATCGCGATTGTCAATTCTTATTATTTGTTCATCTGTATTGATAATCATGCGTGAGCATATGGCGCTTATTATTATTATCGCGCGATTTACACAGAACGAGGAGAACGCATGATCGCTTCTGTATCTCAGCCACGTCGGCCGCCGGCCTTGAAAATTCTGGAGTTTATTTCTGCTCCACGTTTGAGTTACACATGGCGAGACTAACGACCTTTTAATTATTCACTTCTAATTGCGAATGTTACGTGTTACTGGAACGCATGCATTGTAGACATACGACGCGTGTTACGTTAGTTTTTATAATTGTCTACATTACCGTAGCATTTCGATACATGTAGTAGATTTTCAAATATGCATGCATTTATATTTTTTAAATGTAAATATTGCACAATTAAAATATAAATATTTTAGGGGAATAATATATATCACTTAATTTTTTGATAATAAAAAATTTTTTCGGTTGAAATATTAATATAATATTTTTAAAAAGGAGTGTTTATAATTATATATTTAAAATCCATAATTAAAATTATATTTACGTAAATTCGTTTACACAAGAAACTAATTTGATTGATGAATGTAAATATCGATTCTCTTTATAATTTAATTTCTGAAAACGTTATCCATGTTTATGATAATGGCAAGAATATGTATGACAATTTTCTGCCTTGATTTATAACGTCGACGTCATTGTGTAATCGATTTTATGATATGATTATAATTTCGGGCAATTTTACGATGCAGATGGTCTAGTTGAACTATCGTTTAAATCTTTTGGTCTGCGATAATTAAATCTATTCAATATTTCATGAACATCTGCATCTGATGGAATTAACTGTTAATTAATTTTCAATTTAGTTTTAATTTGTGTGAATAAAACGCAATTTTATTTGGATGGTGAATTATTAATACATGTTAATGATGTATTAAGGTGAGTGATGTATTAAGGTGAGTTATTTTATTTTGCGTATAATGTATTTAGCCAAACTTACGGTATATATTATTATTATTGTTGTTTATGCTTATTAAGTTATATTATGTTTTATAGTATTGCTCTGTCGAATTAACTTGCAATTGAGAACAATAATAGAGTAGAATGTGGAAATATAATCCTCTAATGACACTCTAATACAGAGCAAGGAATTATGTTTCGTATTAATTATTACGTGATTACAATATGGTAAATTATCATTTATAATTATGATTTATAATTATTATTGCGAAATAATGTTTACATTTAAATACATTAATGTTCAAATACTGGAGATGAATAAAGTGCGAATGATATAGCATATGAGTATAAATTGTACCATAATACAATATATATATATATATATATTTCATTTAAAAAAAAAATATATATATATAGGTAATGATATTCTTTAATAATATAAATAATAGGGAATTATATATAATTCATTAATGTAATTTTTCAAGTTGTATATGGCTTTATTTTCTGCTCATGTATGAAATGTTTACATTGGAACATTATTTTGTAAAGTCAATTTACCGGAAAAAGATCTGAATCGTTTCTAATTTCAAATTTAAATTAATCTCTCTCTTTTTATACGAAAAGGATTTAAATGGAAAGTACTTTTCAAGCGTGAAGTCATGACAGGAACAATGAGGCAGTGTGTGCGTACACACTTCTTTTCAACTGAATGCCATGACGGTGAGTGACCCGAGAGTGACGGAATTGTTCGCACTTTATTCCCCATTCCATTATACGTGATCGTTGAAATCTCATGCATCACAAAAGAACGATCGGCCAATGAATTTACCTTGCGCGCCTACGTATTACTAATTCATCATCCTTCAATGTGTTCCATTCCTCTTTCACGCGAAATTGCAAAAGTCCTAAATACATGCGTTTGAAATACAAGTAAATGTTAAGTTAAAAGAGAGAATTTTATTTTACATTGCGAAGCAGCTATTATTTTAAACAGAATTTCACTAAATAAAACGAAGAGCAATGCATACATTTGCAAAAATATTGTTTTATGCATTTATCCGATAGTTTCAATTTTTTGATATGTTTATATGATATTTTTAATCTTAATTACTCGTTTAATATATATTTTGATTCATCCCCGTAATTCATTCAAAGATATTCGTTTTATTTTTTGCATCTGTCATATTTTACTATCGAGCTTTTCAAGTATTTTTATTTATCCGTTCATCAATTTCGTGTCTCACTCGCGGAGGTGAAACACGAATAGGCGGGAGTGATTCCGACGAAATAGATGATAGAAACTTCGCTTCGTAGGTTTTGATTATTCGCCATCGTAAATTCACAGACAAACATGAATAACGCATCGTGATTTACATTCTGCGATAGTTTATCCAGGAGTGCCCCTACTCCACGGAAGACTTAACATTTTGATTATACCTTATATATCGAATAACATTTAATTTTCATTTGCATAATATGCATGTATCAGTGTGTAAATTTTCATTATTTATCTCAGTTTTCTTCTTTTTAAATCTAAGCGATCTAATACATTAACTGAGTTCATGCGATACATTTAATTTTATCTTATATATATTTTTAAATAAAATATATATATTAGATATATTTTAAATATATATATATATATATATATATATATATATATTATTAATCAATACTCTTAAATATTGAAATAAGAGAGAGAGACGTAAAAGTTGAAGAACCTTCGTTAACCTTCTTTCATGAAGTTAAATTCGTATATTTAACATAATTAAGTGCTAATTACTTTAACTTCAAATTTGTTGTTTCTATTTATTAACAGAAAATTGACATGAAAGATAGAGTTGCTAATTTTATATTTATGAGTTGCTAATTTTTATACTGGTACTTGATTTTTAAACAACATAAATATTAAATAGAAAAAAATATGTTAAAATTAATTGTTAATTAATTATTCAAAGATATCAATATATTTTAAAAATATTTACATTTTTATAGATATCCATTAATACAGGATATAATTAAAATTATACAACAATAAAGTGTTGAGGCACAAAAATCAAACGAAAGTAACGATATCATCTTAATATCAAATTGCTTCGCAATGTTATCAAAATATTCTAATTTGACAGATATTATTTGTGAAATAAAGTAAAAAAATAATTAAAAATAAAACTCTAATGTCCATATTGCCGCTAAAATAAACTATATTAATACAATTAATTGCTCTAGCTTGATTTTGAAATTGAGATGTAAAATCTAGAAATTAATCAATTCATTAATTGCATTAACGTAAATTAGTTTTGTAGCGAAATGGATGTTGGAAGTTTTCGATTAGTGTATAAGTATATTCCACCATGAATTTGGGATTAGAGGAGTAAATTCGCAATTAATTGTGCTGTACATTCGCATTTAGTTTCTCGTGGTGAGAGTGTGTGAAATTAACCGGAAATTAGAAAGGATTTTTAACAAGATATATGCAATCTTTCGGAGAAGATTGGAGCGAAATTAGGCAAAACTGAATAAAAAAAATGTCATGGGCAAGACAAGAATGTTTAATTTTCTTAAAAGCAACCGCACAATAAACCTCTCTTCATGTACTGCAGTCATGTTTTTCAATTAATAAACCGCGATATTGCTCGTGATGTATCGCCCAGGGCCACTCGTCGGTTTTATATCAGTTGTAACGTAGCGATAGAGCATACGGCTAATGACGTAGTTACATGTTTCAATCCGTTATTGCACCGTTATTTGATTAATACAAAGGACGCAATCGATGAAAACGCCTGCCGCGAGATTACGCGTAATAGCGGTGATGCAATTAAATATATTCCAAAGGCCCGTGCATGAAGAGAGCAATTTTCTGCAAAAGATGTAATAGTTGCGCAAAATATATAGCCGGGCGTTTCAATCCGTTATTGCAGCGCCATTTGATTAAGATAACAAATACGTGCAACAGACCGTCGCGAAAATACGGATGTAATAGCAGCGGCGTAATTAACATACACGAAGGAGAGATTTTGCACGAGAAAAAAATTATCCGTAATTGTTCTCGAATAGCCGATCGTGAAACTTGACGACATATCATCTGTATATAATTATATCATTTTATTGCGAGTGTAAAAAAAGTTTTAACGGAGTGAAGTGAGAATATATATACGTTTGCGAAGAGGTAAATGCATCCATAAAAGCGTTAAACCGCGCTATGCACATAGACTATTTCCGATTTTGCTGTTGCGCACCGAGTGTAGCTTGTCGTGCAATTAAAAAAAATATATTCGCTAAAAATAGCAAGCGTATCGAAAGATAACGAACGGACTAACGGTTACGCACTAACAATAACATTGTAACGATGAACGTTGCGCGATATGCACGTTAACGATAGCGCATACTGCGATTATTTGCGGCTTAAGATTATGTTGCCAATTAGTTTTTATCGTCTATGCGAGTTTATATCGTGAATTTTGTGATTAAACCATCCATTTCCTACAATGAAACAATACTTGTACGTTAAAAATCTTTATTACATAATTAATTTACAACGTATTCTGTAAGCTTTAGTTTTATACACTATGCAAATAATTCGCTAATATAATTTTATTTCGCGTTATTTTACATTTTATTATAATTTTTCATTTTATATAATTTTTTTCAAATCGTTATTCAACGTTAAATATAACACAAATGTTGCCGAATGGAAGAATCGAGACACCGAGGAGAAATTTGGATCTCAGTCTTCTCTTTTCGCGATATCGAAAACATAGCGGTGCCATATTATGTGAAAGAGTCGTCAGCGCGCGCGAATGATCGGCCTGTGCATTTGTACGATTATTTCCTGCCGGTGAATTAAATTTCACGTCGACGAATAATACCGTGGAATTTAAACGAATTTCAATACCCCACAAAGCGAAAATAGCGTGGATGATACATACATCGGACGATGTCAACCTTTGTACTTTACATCGTCATACCACCGCGGATCCGCAAAATTACGAGCGTTATCAGGATATTAAGCGCGTTTGTTGAACCGGGACACATAACACGCATACGCGCAAAACACGCATGTTAATCCTTTAAAATTAATTCGCGCGACAAATTTCACATTGATTCATTTATAACGCCGTATTTATACAGCACGTGCCACTATCATTGAAACGTTATCGAGACAAAACAGAAATATCGGCATACTATAATAATGATGATTAATATTGAGCTATATGAAGTTCACGTTGGAATGTTGCGGTTACAATCCGAATTCATGGTATTTCATGATTCTTGCGTCGCATGCATATAATTAATTTTTCACATTTCGCGCAAAATATGAAAAATTAATCGTACATATATAAGTGAAAATTTTTCTATTTACTAAAAGATATTATATATATAAATTAATATATACGTGCTGCATATAATTAACATTAATTAATTATTATTTTACTCGTGCTTTTTTGCGCCCATTTGCGAAATTCGATTTAGTCAGCAGCTATTAGATGCTTGACATTGGCGACAGCTGTCGATAATCGCTGCTTCTTGTTATGGGAGTTCGCTAGGTTCATTCAGGTTTTCCTTTCATTTTCATCTGCCATCAATGTTTGACATTTATGTCGACATTGATACCTGTTCAGAAGTACGAGACACTCTGTCTCTCAACTGAGTTGATTTTAGTTATTTCTTTACTGACTGATACTGACTTTACATCTCTGACAATTAACTTTGATATTATCGTGAATTCCCCATGTTTAAATTTTATAAGAAAATTATTATCAATCAAATTTTATTAATATTCCTTTGGTTATCTCGGAGAGGTTGCGGATAGATGTTTGAAATAATGAGTAACTTTCTTGGTAAACACAAAAAATGTTTAAAATCTGCAATGCTCAGCAGTTTCTAATTAATAGGTATGCAAATTGGCATAGCAAGCGTAGCAATTATCAGACTTTCTCTTATAATGACAGTTATTTACGAGATTGGACGCGAGAGATTTTATTTCTACTTTTTATACGCTGGAGAGATATTCACCCAGATCTACTTATCATATTTTCTCAAAGCTCTGTTACATAATCACGATTACAGAATTATTCGTAATTTATAACTAAATTCGATATGCGAATATTTCTCGCTTCCGTCGTCGAGAGCGGGGAACGCAATGGTACGTAGGGTTGAACGAGGGACGAAACCAGATCTTCTGGGACCCATAGAAAAGCGAAGCATCGGTTGTCAGACTCGTGCGGGGTCAGGGTCGTCTTTTCATCGTCGATAAAGTTGCATGAGCGCTGTCTCTTTTTTCCTCGATCTCTTCGTATCCCAAGCGATCCGTTTAAAATTTTAGGCACGATGGCAGGAAGGGACTGAAATGAAACTTCCGTTTTAGTGCTGCCAAGCCGACCGACGAAATCGAAACTCCGGGAGGACGGTTTGTGCGATTGGATGGGCAATCGCGAATTCGCCATAGATATACCGGGAGAAATATGAGAGCTAACAAGAAATTCTGTTAAATGGACAGTCAGCTTGCGAAGGAAAAGGGAAATTAAAAATTTTATCGTTTACTTTTTTAATCTAAACCTGGAGGAAACGAGAAATGGAATATTTTATGTGCATGATAAGCTTCCGTCGAGCGATGCATGTATATATATATATATATATATATATATATATATATATATATATATATATATGTATATATATTAAAAATCCCGTGATATCTTTGAAATAATAATAGAGGGGAAATTTTTTTTCAATCATTCAAAAATTACTTTAATTAATTATTTTAATTATTTCAAATTTTTATATCTCGTTCTCATATAATTTTTTTCATTCGTCAACGATCCCAATCAAAGTAGTCAAGCTTTGATGTCAAGCTTTGATCTGTCAATCTCATTTTCGAAATTCCAAACGATACATCTCGGAAAATGGATATAAATATTGTTGCGCTGTTGTAGGTACGCGTTGCATCGCACAGTCAAAATTTTCTCCTGTTTACTCGCTCTTGATAACTATGTACCGTCGCACCGAGGTACGGCGCGGTGGTTTGTCGAGAGAGAGCTACGAGGTGGTTTTCAGCTCGTTGGGCGCCTTTGTGCTCCGAGGTCAAGAGAGAACAGGCAAGATTATCTTCCTCCCCCATTCCTCGCCTCAATTTCGTACCGTTGTGTACAGCAGCCCGGCTGAAGACGATTCCGCGAGAACGTTCTTCAGCCATCGTTTCCATGGATTCCTATCGTGCTCCTTCTTCCCGCACTTCGACCTCTTTCCTCCCTCCCCGCCACCTCCTCCGCGTTTCCCTATTCGCTATCCACTCGCAGATTTATCCTTCGGTGCCCGGTGCCCTCTTCTTTAAGCTCATTATCAAGTTCCCCTTTTGGCGAACATCATTCCTTTGTTCGGATATCCCTATCGACTCCTTCTCACTCTCGCACTCCCGCATTTCGATCCATCATACGCGTTCGCGTGGTTTCCCATCTATCGCATTTGCATTCGCATTTACGAGCGCGATCGTCCTCGTTCCCGTCTCCTGCTTTCTTTCTTTCCAGTTTCTACGTATCATTCTTCACGTCTTTGTTCTTATTTTTACCCCCGGCCCCTCTTCCACGACTCTCGATTTATGAAAGCGAGCGATATGGGGTAGCTCCACGGTTATTTGCCTCCGGAGACTTATAATGGCCGCTTTACTGCTCCCGTGAATAAGTACTTCCTACTAAATAACATCCGCGCGGGAAAGGAGACGGCGTGATGCTCGCGGTCCATTACACGGCATGTAGCTCGCCAAGTTAGACGCGAAACCGCGCGAAGAGAGATGTGGTTTAACCTTCTTGTAGGGAAGGCTGTATTTTTGCGGATAGTTAATACACAGACAGCGGTTGCAAGCCCAGCGGTGCAATTATAGCGTTTTTGATTGACTTTCTTCTCTCGCAGATTCCCAAACTCATAAATTCTGCACAGATTACTCTATAAGAGAGCATTATGCATTAATAATAGAAGAATATAATTAAGGATGTTTTGTACCTATTTTCAAAATATTGAGAACTTAGTGAAAATTGTACAGAATGTCTTTATATATGTTTAGAATCTTCGGTACGATTTTTAAATCGCTTTCACTAAAGCGTTCACAAGTTATGAGGATTTTAATTTGCATCGAATTAACATGTGTTCTTATGGGAAACGTATAAGCACGTCGATTCAAATGACAAAAATACATGGAAATAATATTCAGAATTTGTTGAAAATTTGCAAAAATTTAGATACAGAGAAAATATTTGGTCAAATAATATTATACAGATATTAACTGGTTAAAAAGATATTAAATATAATTCAATAAAGTTAGCCATGTATTTGTCACAAGGCGAAATTCTCTGCCAAAAGTTAATTATTTCGATTAACAAAATTCGGAATATTTCAGTAAAAATGTAATAAATATTAAAAAATACATCTCTGCACTGTAGCTAAGATCAAATTGTAATACTCCACACAATTTCTCATACTCAAAATACACCAAAAGACGATATATTCGTCAATATTGATTTTCAGCTACTTTTTGCTGGGATTGTACATACAAAACATGGGATATTATTGTTTGAAAAAAATTATTTTTTTTTATTTTAATATTTTGCCAAATTATTTACGTATATATCGCGTGATATAGACGTACAACACTTGTCAAAGTACATAATTTTGCGAAATATTAAAATGAAAAAAACAATTTTGTTTCAAACAATAACACCTCATGATTAATTATATTCTTTTATTATTAATGCATAATGCTCTCTTATAGAGTAACCTATGCAGAATTTAAAGTGTCTATTAGAAGCGACCACGTATCTCGTTGAAGATATAATAAGTTATGAATAAAGAAGAGGAACGCACAAAAAATACACGTGACTCCAAATTATATACTTAAATCTTGACCTGCAATTCGAGTCATGATGTGCAACGCGATCCATAGGGATTATGCGTCGAAGGGATTATACGTTCAAGTCCGCGATCTCGACGTTTCACAGTAGGAAAAGCTAATTTGCGATTCTCTCGAATACCCTACCAGGATTGTCTTCCCTTTCCCGGCCATGTAACAATCGTCTCCTCGATCTCTTGGAGAGTTTCGATGCAAGTTGCGCGCCATATTGCGAAGTTATGGAATACGAGGTTACGAATGGCGAGATGACATCATCTATCACGTACTAGGATGCAATTATTCCGACTGAGATTAACCCAGGACGAAGGAAGGGTCGTTGCGCGCTCGAAGGAACACCATCGTCATTTTGTAACCGCGCATCTTCCGTGAAAGATGGACGCCGATGATATGGAAATGTTGAATAACATTAACTTTGCCCGGGACATGAAAATTTATAATTAAAAAAGATAATGGAATGAATAATTTATTTTAGTTATTTATTAGCGCGCCTCTCGGAAGTGTAATATTCCTGAAAGGAAGTTAACATTTTTCTAATAATGGCGCGGATGCTTTCCACATTTTTCTTGCAAATCACGTAAGTCTCGTACAATTATTTTAATCGCGATCTCGCCATTTTTTTAAACTTAATTATAAAAATAATTATAAAAATTGCTAAGTGATTATTAATTCATTAGTAATCGTCACAATCAAATGCGAGGAAATTTGCACGTGAAATGACAATTTACATTAGGCAGCAAACAAATTAACCAAAGTAAATGTCGTGCGAGCGAATTATACTTCCAACGAATATTTCGCGCTGCGAAAGGACTTATGGCAGCAAAAAACTGGACATTATTCGGAGTTAAAGGTCGGCCAGAAAAACTGATTGCTCGTTTCAGCTCGATATCTTCGTCGTTCCGTAACGATCTTCGTGCACGGCTTTTTGCAGGAATATCATTTTGTACCGATAAATCTGCATTACCGTTCTCGATCTTGCGGCATAGCTGGAGATGGCCGAGTCTGAATCGTCGGGGTCGTTAAGCTTTCCAACGTCGCACGTGTGAGCTTAAGAGCGGTATAAAAAGCGGTTATTTTTGATCGATCGTGAAACATTATTTATCATTACTGCAGATGCACGCTATGATAGTGTGTAAGCCGAGGTATTGTCATGATACAGCAGTATCGATTTGACATCGTTACGTGTACTTGAACATCTTTCAGGCGATTTTTCATCAATAAGAGTAAATAATACATAATTGATTCAATTTTTGCATGAATTTAGGAAAATCGCCTTCAATTTATTCAAAAATAAAAATAGAAAAAATAAGTTATTTGATAATATATTACTTTCGATAAGGAATTTTTTCTAACTTTGAGAATGGCTATATTTTTAATTTCTTTAAATAATATGTACAACATAGTTTTTTTTTTTTTCAAACATTGCGTTCGAAATCTGTCAATAATTATCATCGAAACTCGATAATCAAATTTCGATTAACTTTTATTTTTCGCAAATGACAAAAAATTGATAAAGTCTACGGACTCGTCTCTCAAGTCGTATTCTGGTTATGATGATTGAGGATATCTTTGCTCTCCCAGCACCTTCCTTAACGCCGATAATATTTCAATGCTGGGTCAGGTGGCGAATATGGCGCTGCTGGAAGGGTGAAGGTTAAAAGAAATTGCGGCAACTGTCGATAGTCATTGCTCGGAAAGCTGCCAAGGAATTGACTGAGATTAATCGTCGAGCGATATAAACCAAAATTTTGCTGCAGTCGCACGAGCAAATACGAAGCGTATTTATTAGGGCGAAACGTGTATGCTTTTTCGTGATAAAATTTCGATGATAAAATTAAAATATTACACTCTTTTTTCACAGAAAGCCTTTTTATATTCATCTAACAGAAAGAAAAGAAAAAATTCCTTTGCACAAATATTTAATATGATTTTGTATAAAAACATATTTTATACTTTTTTCTATTTTATATAAACAGATGCTATTGAAAAAAATTCAATTTTTGTATATACTATCATGAATTTTAGAAATTTCCAGTTCGTCATTTCCATCTAATTTCTCAACCATGTCGCATAAAAAATAATATTACGATTTCATTTTTACGAATTCGCATGTGTAGTATTATTTTTTTTTTTTTTTTCGTTGAAAACAAAGCAGATCATTATTGAGAGTGTAAAAATATCGGTTCTGTGATATAGATTTTAATCAATGTAATGGAATGTCAAAGCATCATCGCGCGCAGATGAAAGGTATCTTCTATTTCGATGTATAAAAACTATGGACGCAATCAAATGGAATTTTTTAATAATTAAAAGTACATGTATGTACACGAAAAATTTATGAATTCGTTAATAATACAAAAAGTATTGTGAAAGTGTTTTATTCAAATAATTATGGTATTAATGATAAATGATTTGAAAAACATATTTATACGTTTTAGGAAAAAAATCACATAATCTAGTAAAAAGAATGTAGTATTGTACTTAAGGAGAAGATCGCGTGAATTTTTTTTCTGGATGATGATGATACTTTCGGTCGGTTCTCGTGGAATTTCGCCGTAAATAATGCATTATTCGTCGGACCGTTTGGCCGGTCAGAAATATGGTGGGCATAAAAGTGATGTAAGACCGAGGGAGAAATGGCTCGTTCGATCAGAGGCTGCTAGCTCGGTTGCTTCCTAGGTTGCGTACGATAGAATTTTTTGGGATGTGAGGCTTTTCCTTCCCTATAGAAAGGTTCCTTCTTCGTCGGTGAATTTAACTCGCGGACGGCAACTGATATGAATCGACGTTTCATCAGACGGGGAAAGAAATTTAGAGGAACGTGGTAATTTTTCAAAAGGATCGTGCCTATGAAGCAAATCCTTAAATGGGTTATTTTTCACAAGTGTCATGGAAAATTCCTAAAAAAAAAGTTTTGTTGAAAGATTTGCATTTTGAAGCTTAATTATTATTAATGATTATTGACGCGCTTGACATTAATAAATATTTTTATTTCGCTTATGAAAAAAATTATAACTTGTTGGTAATTATCTTCTCTAAGAGACTTGAAAAATGAGTAATTTGATCGATCGTGAAACAGAAACATGAGTAAAATGATGTAATTTTTGCAAGGAATGAAATATACAATAGTAATTTTTCGGTATATTTTTCTTTTCTCTTGAGCGCAAAATTCGAAAGTTGTCTGTGCTGTAACAGAAATATGTTTCATTATTTTAACAGATACTTTTATATTATTGTGTAAATATGATTATAAAGAGAGAAATTGCTTCTTGTCATGCGGCAATGTCTGCAGGAGCAGACTATACAATTTTTGTTGCGTTGGTAGTTGGAATGGAGTTGGAAATAAATTGCTTTTACCGTCGGCAAATTTAGTTCCCAACGGCGACCGATGCGGATCGATGCCCATGATCGTTGCACTTGTCGGGACCCTTCGGAAATGTAGTAATTTTTCGTGAAAGGGAGAGCTGCAGCGAGCTATCGAGAGATCCTTCCGAGGCTATTTTTTACGTTCCACGTTGAACGAGACTGGAGGAAAGCCCAAAAATATGCTTTCTTTAAAAATAAATCGCTTCCTCGGAAAGGTTTGTGTTCCATCTTACATATATTATTTTGCGGCATAACACGAACGATCGAAGAAACGAGACGGCGTTATTTTCAGAACCCTATTCCAGTTTCCGTCGTTGATTGAAGATATACAAAGTCACTTGGCGTAACTGCGTGCGCAAAAAAATAACATTGCGATCCATGTGAATCTTGTTAAATGTCACAATCCATTATTTTACGCTCCGCTTGACACGTTGACATCTACTACATTGCCCTCGATATTCCAATATTCTCGTGTCGCCGACGTGATATTCATGGTAGAGTACCTACGAATAATGGCCCACACCAACAAGATATTACGTATTAAATTGCTGTTTGTCTGTCGATTACACTTGCAAATCCAACAGTATCCAAACTTTTAATTATTTACGGTATCGCATTGTTTGCGCGTTGAGAAATGAATATAATTATTCACCGTGATGTAATATTCCGGAATTTGACATCGATGGAATGACAGTTACAATAGCATCCTACATACCGTGTTACCGTGATACCGATTGGAAAGTGATTGGGATGAAATCCGGGCTTTTATTTTTTTCCGTATGATTGATTACATCATCGTGGAATTCCTGTTAATTATCAAACAATCGAGGCAATATAGGTATATTTTAATAAACTTGTACAATTTGATATTCTTAATTATCGCATCGTAGTCGGTTGAATAGAGATTAAATTTTCGACGTATGATCTTGATGATGCACGAAGTTAATTAACGTCAGTTAAATTCGAAGCATTCGAAAATATCGAAAAATACGCGCAAGATTTTTAATTAGATTTTAATAAAATACTTAATTTTACATCGGCTTTTTAGAGTTCTCTAATCGAAAATAATTGAATATTCTTCAATAAAAAGAAATTTTATTACATCAAGAATATTCGTCAAAACTGACATCATTGTTCGTATAAATAAAAATCATATGCATTAATATGAGAGATTGCAGATGTGTTTAAATCGTTGGTATGACATTTTCATTGAAATACAAACACTAAGATAAGATAAAGGTAAAAGTAATATTTTTCGATCCAAAAAAAAATCGTAAAATGTACTATATCGGTCAAGCTGTATCGAATGAAATGAAAGTGTCATAAGATGGAAGGAAGAAAATTGAAAGTGGATCGTAATTAAATAAACGTCATAAAGATGAATCTATTCAAAGGTTCATTCGATCAAAATGATTCACAAAGACCCGAAGCGATGCATCAGGGACTCGAGTGCTTTTTTAATCGCGTGTCTTTTCAATGATTTATTAATTACTCTTGCGCAGAAGCGGGCATTTGGAGTCTGTACACATCGCAGAGACAATTACAAATTCGTCGAGTGTACGACATGAAACGTGACGTCAGACTTCCTTCGCGCTTCACCGGAAGAAATCTGACAGAGAACGACTTCTTTTCCGTCGACGACGAAATATCTCGATTAAGGCGCACAGCTTTATGAACGTTGCGAACAAAAAAGTTATATTATTTTCGTTGGGAAGGGTCCGAAATTTGATAGAATATTTCAAAATATAATGTGTAAGATTATTTTTAATTTAAATATTTGAATATTTTTACATCTTTCATTGGAAAAATATTTCTGGCGTAAAAGATAATAATAACAGCGATTCCTGGGAATTGTCCATACATTTAACTCGAGAATGTCAAGTCGAAAGACGCAGGCACAAAGATTACACATTTAAATATTCATCTTATGATTTACGGCATCATTAGCGAAAGGAAAATGGAAGTCAATGTCGCAATTAATTGATGACTCAAACGCATCTTCAATGCATGCTTTTATCGCGTATAACATCGTACATGGTATTTCTCCATCGAAGTATTAATACGGAAAATGTTCGCGGACTTCGCGATGGAAAGTCTCCGAAAGGAATTTGCGACGATAGTTGCATGCTGGATATACAAGTGCGGAGTCCGTGAAACGGATGGATCAAAATCGATACCCGGCAACAACACATGTGTGTAATTTCGCTGCGGATATTCGACGAAAAGCGATAGCTATCTGACAGGATCGAAACTTTGAAACGCTGGCAGCAATCACTCGGGAAATCCCGCCACTGATTAGACCTACTCTATTCTAAACGAAACCGAGATCGGCCGACCGCTTGGACCGATCGATGGTCCACAAGCGCATCCTTAATTCTGATTAAACGCAATCTTTGCGAAGCCAAAGCTCGCAATTTCTCGGCGTTTCCCTTATTCTCGCAATCGAACGGCGGAAACTTTTAGAATTCGCAGAATTAGTTTGCGAAATCGAACGGCACGCGATAATTCGGGATACCATCGATTGGATGTCGCGATAAAATCTTGCTTTTCGTTCTATTACTTTAGATAGAAAAAATTTCGACTTCCTTTACGCTGTCAAAGCGAATGTTACATGTACAATGGTGATCTTAAGATTATCGCAAAGTGAAACTTTTATAAATATCGCGTATAATAGTCTGTTCATATATAAGGGGAGAGAATAAAATTAAATTATTCTAGATATATTTTTTTTCGAATTCAAGCTTGAGAAATTCAAGAATCTTATATTTATAACAAACGTATATAAATTTCAATTTGCTTCATCTAAAAAATGCATTTGACATCGTTACTAGCTCTTTTTCCTCGTCGAAACGATCCCCTTTCGTCGCCACTTCGTTGCAATATTGTATCGGTAATCGAGCAAATTGCTTCCTTCCATACAGCTGGTTTTCGAATTACGGAGTCCATAAATAAAGCCGTACCTACGGGGAATTTGTTGGCAGGAATATCGGCTGGCTGCGACCGTGACCATAACTTATCAGTATCGCACGAGCAGAATTCAATCGCGAAATAAAACGTCGCGTGAAAGGCGACCGCAGGTTAACATTACAATCAGCTTCGCGAATACAAAAGTATTTTTTTGAAAAAAATAAAATTGTTCCTATAAAATTTTTATTTTGTTTTTTTTCTCTAACGAGCGATTCCGAATCGAATAGATTGGAAAACATTCCACAGGGATTAAGATCGAGCGTTTTCCAATTTAAATTTCTCTCGTGAAAAATATTTATCTTTATAATACCTAATTATACAGTAATATTATTTAAAAAACTAAATTTTTTAATCATAAAATTACCTTAAAATTATAAATAATTTTTGGATTTTAATTATCAAAATATAAATTATCAAAAATATTTGTATGCAATTTTTTTTTATTAAGTTTATACATAAAAGAAAAATGAGTATTTGATATTTGCGTGCTTGGAAAATATAAAACTGTAAAATTTCTAATAAGCAATTAAATTTCTAAATATACAATAGTGACTACAGAAAGATGTGTAATTTTCTGTATGTCACGTCGTTCATATTTGACGTTTACGTTTTGCCGCAGTCTAAAACGAATAACAGTCTTACATCATTACACGCTAATTATATACCTCGAAGATCTGTAATTTGCGGAGAGAAACAGTCGCTTTACGGCATGTATCGTTTAATCTTGCTTTTGATTCACAAACGCTAACTGCTCTTGCATTTATCCCATTCGGAATGCTTACTACTTGCTGTTGCTTTGGCAGCATACTAAAATCACGTATGATTTTTGTGTTTTTCGCTTAATTTAAATCTTTTTAATTAAAAAAAATAGATATTTTTATGATAAAGAAAAAAGAGAAACACTTTAAACATATGTGAATTTGTAAGAGGTATAATAAAAATATATCGTCGCTAATATCTAATTTCTATAGATTAGATTAGGTTGTCTGAATTGAGATAAATTTTTATATTGGCACAAAAAATATATTTTTTGCAAATATTCATTAATTTGAATCAGTCATAAAAAAACTTTGAATAATGTCGAAATTAATAATTTAAAAAAATATTAAAATTTAACATCATTATGAGATAAACTGTTCGAGTATCCGGAATAAAATTCGAAATTGTGATAATTGTAATTTAGTTTAATTCGCGAGAGTGTATGTGTATATGTATAATATTGCAACGATTTCTAATGGATAGTCCGTGATTCCTACGCAGGTTTCACGTATACCATTTTCCTATTGGATTAAATCCAGGAAAGATTAATCTCGGATTATAATTGTATTTGTGTAAACTACAAGTGATTATTCATTTAATCGTTTGTCTTCGAGGACGATTCTGATCGAATGCGAATGCATCATCGCGCCATTAAATTGCTTATCTTTATTTATCGACAAATATCACGTGGCTATTGATAAATCGTAGCAACTGCGTTACCCTGATGTCATACGAAGATAGAACTCTGTATGCGATCTCAGAGAGAACGACTTTTCTTTATATGGCAACCAGACGCGAAATGTAGTTTGCGATATATTCCGGGAGATTGGCTTCTCGAGAATTTGCGACTGCGAAAACTCTCGAGATGCTCGATATTTTGTCGCCGAGACCGCGTTTTCTTTCGCCGTTTACGAATAATTCAGCGGCGCCGACGTCTCCTCAACAGGTGGACGCGTCGCTATTCACGGCTTAATTTTAGAAAGTGTTAGAAAACGTTGAAAAATCGACAGCTGAAGAATCCCGAGCGTCTTCTGCGAGGCGATCGTTGGGCAACCGCTCGGCGGATAAGCCGAAGGTTTTGCCGCTGCTGCTTTCGCGTAAAGGCCATCGCGAGAGCTCCTTCTCTTTACGGTTCACCTTCTCCTACCTGGTTCACCTTCTCCTACTCCGCGAAATCCGCAGGTCGCAGGTGTACGAGCCGGCTATCGGCACCGCTTCAGTCATCGCCTGGTCGTCGCCAGGTTCACCGCCTTTCTCCATTGCGCTCCCATATTAGATTATGGCGCGATAGAGGAAACTCTTCGGTTCCGGTTTATCTTATCATATTTTAGCGACAATCAATGATTGCAACGCGCCTTTATAATAAGATCGCGGTGATATCTTAGAGAATTCGTACTCGAGTCTCGTCGGTATTTTTCCATTGATCGATTGCGAAAGAAAAAAGTATCGAAAAAGTGCCAACGTGGTACATTTCATTAAAGTGAAGTGATGTTCGAATGGCGTGTTTGTTTGATATTAATTTAGTTTTAAAACACGATATACGTGAATGGAAATAAATATTCAACACATGCAACTTTAAATGCAACATTTATATAACCGCGGGTAAGTTTATCGTTATGTAATTAGGTTGTAGTTTTAGAAAAAGTTATTCCAGATTGAGAAAAAATTGAACATTTTTTCGTAATATTTTCGTTATGCATGAAACGTATAAGTGTTTTCTTATTATCATAAATGCAAGATGTGTCGCGCATAAATTAATTATTGCATAAATTAATTATTTTTATTCTGCCATTTTTAAAATAAAGATTAACAAGACATAATAGTATATCATGTATAAAACAAACATAGTAATATATATATCATATAATAATATATATATTTAAGAATAAAAAATTTATGCTAGATATATTACATAAATTGTAATTTCGTCGATTCGAAACTACTTTCACCGATATATATTATGCATGATTACATTAATGCATAATAAATCGCTTATTATTTCTCATCGTGATTTTATTATATAATTTATATAATTGAATTTTATAATCGTGAATTTTATAATTCAATTTTATAATTTAATTTTATAATTTAATTTTATAATTCAATTTTATAATTCAAATCGCGATTTGATTTTCGCTCTTTGGTTATTATAGCACATTTGCAAATTATCGTTCTATCGGTGATTAAGTGTACACAAAACTCGAAACGTATCGCGAATCACACGATCAAAGCGACATATTTTAAATCAATTTTAGTTGCCTCGAGCAGTGGTCAGCTTCTATCTAAT
Source organism: Camponotus floridanus (assembly GCF_003227725.1). Classification (NCBI taxonomy): domain Eukaryota; kingdom Metazoa; phylum Arthropoda; class Insecta; order Hymenoptera; family Formicidae; genus Camponotus; species Camponotus floridanus. Next base: position 446,007 of record NW_020229303.1, read on the forward strand.
AATCGAAAATAAACCAGAAGAAATGCTCTTGCGATACGTAACCAATGCATGATTAATTTTTGCGAAACTGAAGTGTATTTTCCTTTAAATCAAATCATTGCAATTAAATATTGAAATTTGCAATTCGTTATTTAGGCGACAAATAATACGCAGAAAATGAAACTGAGTTTAAATTTAAATATTAAAATAGAACTATTACGTTTTTCCGACATCAAGCATAACGATGAGAGACAATTTTCATTATCTCATATTTTAAAGCGCAAATTATGCCTTCATATAGTATGTATGTGTATGCAATCATTTTTAATAATTGTCATTTTCAATAGCACAGACAAAGACGAAGAAAGAGATAGAAAAGAATTATATTTTAAAGCTGATTAAAAAGAATGGCATTTTCAATTAAATTAAAGACAATATCTCAGTTTCGAGAATATGAAACGATTGAATCAATTATTCTCAAAATATGAATATTTCTTTCGTTTTATGATATTTTATATTTACAATTGTCATATTATAATTTTATATTCTTGCAAAGTGGAATATATGAATTATATTGCAAATAAAATTGTGTTGGCTTACGAATTAAATGTATTATCTGATTAAATTCCAATATCGAAATAATTGCCGACAAAGTTGTCTACTCTCTCTCTTTCTCTCTTTCTCTTTGTCTTTCTCGCTCCAATATCTCATAAAGAAGTTGGCGAACAGTCTGGAAAATCAGCTCCGGTTGAGGAATCCAAGGGGTCTTTACGTGTCTGCTCTTCCTATCGCTACGCAGTTGCTTCCGGTAACGGCGCAACAACCACGAAGAAATTGTGCGATACGAACTAACGAAATGCTAAAGAAAGGCAGAGGAAGAATATCTCTCAATAATGGAGAAAAAGAAAAAGAAAATACTCCAGCAATCAATGTAGCGATGTCGATTATATTACATCTTCTCATGATTACGTTACATCTTCTGATTGCACATGTAATAGCACATAATCAGCATTATGAGCCTCGATACGGCTTTTATTTTTCCCCTTTTTACTTCCTACAATATTTATACCTTCCTATTCGCATGCGAGATATTCAATTTAGTCAATCAGATAGGCTAATGTAATTAAAAAAGATGTATTAATGGCTGGAACATTAGCAGATATATCATATTTTATTTATTAAACGAAGATATCAATTTTGTCATACGTTGTCTTTAAAATACACTATTCAAAATCAATTATAGAAAAATAAAATAAAATATGAAATTGATGGAATAATTAATGAATGATCGTTATTAGCTTGGACGAAAATTTACTTTAATTAATTTAAAATTATAAATTCAAAAGGCATTATAATAACCTACTTTAAAAATATCTACCCTCTTTATTATTTTTTATATCGAATTAAAATAGACTTTATTTATTTTTTATATCGAATTAAAATAGACTCAGTGGTCATTCACTGGTACGAACGGTCATTCACGTATCCTTATTCCGTTGGTCATAGTCCTTGCCGCTGTTCGGCAATCTGTGACGATCTGTAACGAATCTATTCGAATGGAATTTAAATTGAAGCACAGGCGCACGATAAACTCCGAGAGCGAACTATGCGCGAGGAGAGGAGATTCTTCCGTGCGCCTTTATTCGCACCATTCGTTGAAGTATGCGGTGAGTTATGCAGGCGCAGCGTATGTCGGCTGAAGCCAATCAGATCGATTGGCGTTACCGTGTATCGTGCGATGTATCGCGTTTCCTTCGAATGAGGAGAGTATTGTTTCCTACAGCGGAGAGATAGCACGCAAATTTGTGTGTTAGCGGATACGCGTTTCGGCGACTGTATTCCGCGCCTGTTGCGAATCCACGTACCATCGCGGCGATAAATAAGCCGCTTACGCGAATCTAATCCCTATAGTCGTTTCCTCTCTCGCGTATAGCGGTGCGGAATGCGCGTATTAACCGTAGCCGGGAAAGAGAAAGGACGAACCGGGAGACGGAGATTGTCTTGGATAAGAGCGTCGGTGAGATGACGAAGACGTGAGACGAGTGCTCGAAGGAGCAGGAGAGACGCCGCGTGTTGTTCGAGTCCCTCGAAATCAGATACACCGGATTTCGATCGTTATAACAAACATGTCGCATGTTTTGATTGTCGCCGTGACTCGTTCGGGAAGGGATTTGCATTCAATCTTATTCGGCGCTTCTCGCTCCTCGAATAGCTCGAAGTGATATAGAGCAAAGCCGGAATAAGGAGATGCGAGGCAGAAGAGAATCGGAGGTGGAGAAATATCTCTTTGCCATAGAGTCGATTAATGATGATCTCTCGTCTACCCTCGAATATCGCGGTTATTAATAGGTGGACTATTTGCGAGATTCGCAAGTAAAATCCAGTCGTCTTTCGTCTTCGTTCTTATTCACCGCTGCACGACTGCACCGCGGACGAGCGCGGAATTTACATTGCTCTCCACGTCGTTGGAGAGCCGCGATACGTGACGTGCGTGAGTGTTGATTCGTCGTCTATCGAAATGTCGCGGTCACATGCCGATCGCGATCCTGTTGACCGCTTCCCAATCTCTTAACCTTGCGCTTCACCTACGACACTATTCTCTTCCTATTCTCTCCCATATCGGTCAGCAACGCAAAATCGCCCTTTTATTGCGCTGTCGAATTAGGTCGAGATTTTACGAGACGATCTTTACATCCTGAAACTTTAAAAGGATCTGTCCTTCCTGTCGTTTTTTCATCCCTGATGTCCGCTCGCTGCCGAGAACATTTCGTTTTCTCTTCATATATTATTTTTAAAATATCGGGAAAGTTAGTTAACGATTGATTTCCTTGCCTTTCTCTTTTTCTAGTCTCCCTAGTTTGCTACTGATTATCCAAGGGATATCTAATTTTCTGCCGCTTTATAAATCATAGCATTGTCTGCAAGGTAGGCAGAGAGCTAAAATTAATCAATCTAGGTGGAAACCAGAAATTTATCATGAGATCGATAGACTATATAAAGGATACTAATAAATATTACAGGATTTTAACGTCCATTTAGCTGATTAATTGATGTCTAAATTTTATAATTCTATTATTACATGGAATAGAATTTTATATTGCATTAATTTTTGAAGAGAGCTCGTGTACTCTGATCTCCGAGTATATTCCTTTCATTAAATTAATCAATTATTTTCTCAGTTAAGTTAATAGAATTTTATTGAAAGTACCGTCAATCATATTACATAATATCCCGTTACTTTATGTCGCTTTGATAGTGTCTCTTTTTTTGTCGCATCGCTTCATATTGCATGCCGAGATGATTAAAGCGTGTCTGTGTGTGCGAGAAAGAATAGATTCATGAATATCTCATTGGCACTTTCACATGCATTTTGTAACAGATTGTTCAAAATCTCTCCGCCATATCATCGATGTAAATTCTAAAAAGCTTAATAGAACCTTCTAATGCTCAAAATCGGACTGGTTAATGCGTCTCGTTAAAAGCTTTGCGGCTCGATCCATTCTAACAATGAATTTTTCATATCGTTATCGCGTTGTCATTATCGTTCTCTATGGTACTGTTATATGACGGAAGCGGTCGTGTTCATTATCACGATCAATTATTATCGTTTAATAAGTCATTACGCAAATTGAGTTTGTGTAAGCAGTTTGTGTAATAGGTTCGAGTAATAATCGTGACCGCGGTTTTAGTATACGACTTTAACTGTTGTTACTGTAATTTCATATTCAAAAGAGATTATATAATAACATTAATAATAACAAAAAGGATATAAGTTTTGTGATTATTTAATTACTATAGATTCGCAAATTGAGAAATATTTGTTACGCGTTTCTATTTTTTTATTCTTCCGTTTTATTTCAATTTTGATATTTATATTTTACTTTTAATTTCTACGGAAGAAAAAAAAACTTTTGACTCGATAGTTATTTTCCTGTAATTATATTCTATTTATTGGCTATACTGATGAGTTTTGAATTATTTATAATATAATTGTCATGTTATATTATTTATTGATAGATCTGACTTTACGCATATTAATAATATTTCATAAATCATAAATTGTAGCTAACGCCAATGAATTAGATGCAATTAACAATGAATTAATGTGTAATTGTATGAATTCATATTTCCTTAAAAAAATGATTATATATGTTCGATGATTTTTTTCTAATGGTTCCCAAATATTACATCTGCAAATGTAATTCAAGGACGTAGCTATGATTCAATTATAATAATAAAACTCATCAGAGTCACAAAAATAATTAAATCAAAATTATATTTGTTTGACATACAATGCTATCAATTTCCATTAAAATCGGAGCTTAGACATTTTTTATTAAGAAATACACATTGACGTATCTGAAATTGCCGAGAGGATCTCGTTTCGATTAAACTGTAAATTTATTTCTCATCTCATTTATGTCAATGATCGAGCTTTCTCGTAGAGAACACAATTATGTGCTTACCCACGCGATCGAACTATAAAATAATCCATCCTGACGATACTAGATAACGGACTTTTATCGCGCTTCCAGCTGCGCGCCGATCGATTTGGAACGGGAAAGTTCCGCTTCTTCGTACTGGCAAACGAGATCATTACGAGAGGTGCTTCGCGTAGATTACTCGATTCCTTAAGTAGATTTCTCAAATTAGGCGGTATAATTAGATGGAAGTTCCGTACACGCCTGCCAGTGTCTCCGCCATTGCACTTTTACTCTATTCATTCCCTTACAAAGCACTTTTTATTATTTTTTCAATTAGTCGCGATATCAATTGGGGTCTTGAGTTTAAAAGTGCTTCTGCGGCCGCTAATACAATTCTTGACACAACTGCGATCAAAAGTATTCAAGATCAAGTGTCATATGTGTTTAGAGAAAGAGAATGAATAATTGATTTTACATAAATTAAAACATAAAAAGGCGATATAACATATGGAATAGATGCAGCGTAAATCTCGCAATCATTGTGTCGTTGAAAAATTTATTTTTTTTAGTGCATATTTTAAATAAATTCAGTATACACATATAATTTTACGTATACCGAGATCTTTTATTTAAAAATCACATTTTAATATATATGATAAACTTATACGCGATGTATTATATGATGTTACTACAATCTAAACTTTCCCGAGTCGTTTCTCGTAAGAGCATTTGAAATGCAAATTTGCCCGCACGGGCGTTTACGTGACATAGAATATACATGACTCGCGATTAGTCGATAGGAGTAATTTCTCTCGCGATGCGTTGAAGAAAAAAAAAAAGGTTTTCTCAAACGACCACGTATTATCGGAAAAATCTAAAATATACAGCAAAAGAAAATATTGGAATAGACAGCGGTAGCGGGACGCGTCCTGGATATAAATCTACCCACTCAATGTCACGAAGGAGGGAAGAAAAAGAGATGAAAAAAACGCGGTAGGCTTTTCAGGTATCTGCCAAAAATTCCGGATTCGGGTGGAACTCCGAGGTAACGAAGTTGGATGCGTCAAAGGACTTTGCGATGCACATAGCCAAAGAATACAGCGTTGCAATCATCCTATTTTGACAAAACTGCAGCAACCAAATAACGTTGTGGAAAATCATTGATAGCTAAATTTTAGTTTACTCTATTTTCTATCACGAACTTGGAAAGTCACATCGTGATAAGAGAAAAGTTCTGCTAGAACAAAAATCTATAATCAGAGTAAAAAGTTCATTTTCAACCTGTCGACAAATTTCTAAAGCATCTTGCAAGAATATGTCGTCTCTCTTAAATAAATTATGAATCTAAATAAATAAAAGATAATTATTTTAAAGATTATTATTTATAAATAATGAATATAAAAGATAAATAAAATTGATAAATAAGTTATGAATATAAATAAATAATGAATATAAATAAAGAAAAGATGAATAAATTATGAAAATAAAAGATAATTATAAGAAAATATTGGAGAGATATAATGAGCACTAACTCGTTGACATCTCATTGACATTTCATGGATAGTTAGTGCGCATATATGACATTGAATAATTTATTACTTTCGCCGTAATATATAAAATATGTGCACAGTTTCCTGCTTTTAAAAGATGCAAGAGAAATGTGAAAATAAACATCCACGTATCCGGAGATTCTTTTGCATGAAAGAAAGTTGCATAACTGTCGTCATATATACTTTTATCGATTGACATATTAGAAGTGAAAATGAGGGAAAGTTGGAATTGCTTGGATTCTTTCGTCTCGAGACTTTTGTTTACGTGAATAAATAGAAAGATTACTGACACACGAAACTAATTCAAGCAATTTTGTTCGATCGAGAGATATTTTTGTAGACTCTACACCTACAGAAAAACTTAATTCCTTGACCATTTTCTGAGAATAAGAAAAATATATTTAACTCTTTATAGCGAATTTTTTAAACGTGAAATTGGAAAATGAATAAACTCTTTGTGTTTAAAAATTATTGGCAATGGCTGCAGATATTGATCTGGTTGCATGAAGCAAGAGTGCGCTTTATTATATATATTTTTTTCGGCGCAGCGAGCGAATAAAAGGGGACGCTTTGTTATTTGTTCTTATGAAAGAGGACGGGGCGGGCAAACATTATTTAAATTGGGCAATCTCTCGGGACGATTACGTCTGCGGTTTCGCTAATTGCATGGCCGTTGCACTGTCATAAGATGAAACGTGTCGTGGCGTCGAACAAAAAACTCTGGTACGCGCGATTACAGTTTGCGAAAAGCTCGAAATTTCCGCGCGAAATGTTGCCATTAATAAAGCGCACGGTGATGTTTGCCCGGCATCACGGTGATTACGAGATAATAAGGATAATTAGATGAAATTCATCGTAAGAATACCGTGAATCTACAAGGCTTGTTCGAAGGGAAATGTCATTTGACATTTAAATATGACCAGGCGCCTCGAGAACACGCGTCCATGATAATTTCTCTTCGCTTGCTCAATCAATCATGACCGCTTTATAGAATCCTGGTTTATCTTTCTCGTCTCTCTTGGGATTGTATTGAAATATCAACCGATCTCGCACGCATATGTTACTTTATAATGATAATGATCCTCTATTCGCCAATTGTGCAATGTTTCTTCAATGAAATTCATTTATTGTTGCATTTAATATTGCAGACACACAGTTGTGCGAATGTGATACGTGAGGAAGATTTTACATCCGTGTTACGTGATTGGCTACAAGAGTCAAAATCGCGTTTAGGAACAAAAATATATATAAATAATTACATTTAAAAGTTTTATAATATTTGGCGAATATAATAAAAATTATTAATTAGTCTACGTTTTATAACAATTTTAATATCGTGCGTGGATGCCATCGAGAATTTTCGTAAATTAATAATGCATTACGTAATGTTTGATTCGTATATATTTGCAATTCCCTTATGAAATCAATAACTTTGTTATATATACATACGTAATTAAATTACGCATTTCATATTAATATATGTATTGCTTTTCTATATGAATGTCATCAATACAAGATTGATTGTAATATTAATTTTATTTTATCGAATTTTTCAAAAACACAAAATGCCTTCAACTATATTGCAAGCAATAATCTGTGCTAATAATTAAATTATTATATATAATATAATTATTATATATAATAATTTAATTATTGCAATCTGATGACGAGAGAAGAGTGACATCTGATTTAATACCGACACGATATGAACAGATAAGCGATTTGTATTAAGGATAATAACTATTGTATGAATTATGTAACTCGTACAATAGAAAATATATAATTATAATTATTATGTTTGATATTATTTATTATTACAATTACAATATTATTTATTATACAATAAATAATTATTATCCTTAATATTATTTAATATTATTTAGTATTATTATATTATATAATTATCATTTTTAAAACATCTGTTTATATCGGTATTAAATTAGATGTCATCTCTTCTCTCGTCATCAGATTGCAATAATTAAATTACTATTATATATAATGCAATCTGAACGCGAAAAATGATAAATATATTAAATTTAATTCAACGCGAGCGTCGAAATCGCATTGTTGACCATCGTGATAGCTACTACCTGCGATCATCTCCCTTCGTAATACCTCGCGGATCGATGGATTAAGTACACCCGGTTAAAGTCGTCGTCGGAGTACTAGCTCGCTATTTGCGGTAACGCAAACGTTTGCTCTGACGACGCGATAACATCGAAGATAACGAGCTCGATCGTAGTTAATACCGTCGGAAGCCTGTACGTGACTTCGTGACCAATGCCGCTTAATTTCACGAGGATCTATCGCCGTCACGTGTAACTATTCACCTATCGGTATTGGATCGCAAACGAAGAAATATTCGATATATATCGATTATATATTGGCGCGAAAGTTAACAAATATTTGTCGCCTCATCACGTGTACCTTGTCGATTTAACGGTACGCGATTGCGCATCCTCGCGTTCTCGATTAGTATAGGAGGCGACATTTCGCGAAGAGGACGAAATTCTTCCACGAATATTGTCGTTATTTTTTTTTTTTCGTCGGTCCTAGATTCGCGGGTTCAGCTTCCTCGGCCGATAAATTTTTCATCGCCGTTAGATTGTCGGGGAAAAAGCGACGCTAATTTCCGCGGGCGCGACAATCCGAGGCGGTTTGTCGACTTCGACGGATTTACGAAAGCTCGCGCGTCTCGTTTTCATAAAACTTGGCGGTCTCATAATATGCTAATGCACGAACTAATAAAAATTCAGTAGTACGACGAAAGTACCGCGAAATTTTATGCGGCGATTCCGGATGGCGGTAGCTTTTCGGGAATGCGCGGCGCGTCTTATGGGGATGGCGGTTGCTTAAAGGCCGCTTTTGCATAAGAAGAGGACGGATAGACGGGGATGTCAGGTTTTTATGTTAATCCTCGCGGGGAGCATTTTTGTTTGGCGCGAGGTAATGGAATGGAACAAAAGTCGCGGAAAATTTAAGACGCCTCTTTATTTTCTCTCATTCCCGCCGCTGCTTTCCCACTTTTCGCCACTCGTTGACCTTTGAAGCCGTGATGAAATTCCAGCGGCGTAAATGGTACAGAGTCGAGTTTGTTTGTTCGGGATGATCGTATAACGCGGATTACGTAAAGCTGCCGAAATATTTCGCGTTTTTTTTTTTCTTATTTTCGAATAAATGAAGGTAAACATTTAAATTCCTCGATAATTGTATCGGCTATCCCGCGCTTGTGCGACAAATTTAGCGCTATCGTTTCACGTAAGCTTGAGTGTTCTCCGAGAGCAGATTGCACAATGCTCTTTTGCAACGAGGAGAAACCACGCGTTGACGCATCCTCGAAAGCCGGCAACATTCCACGTGACACTCGGTTCGAATGTTGCTCGAATATTCGTGAGAATTATTGCAAAATGCGATGGCTTGGATCTTGAACTATGTGTGTCGCGATGACGAGGGGAGGGAGGAGGGAGAGGATGCGAGAAAGGATGCGAGAGGTCAGTTACGGAGGGGAGAAGACGCCTTGTTCGTCGTCATTTGGAAAGTATGCCGTCGAAAGGTCAGCATTTACTCTCTACAGAGGTAAGAATTATCACCGCTTCCTCCTTCCTCCTCGCTTCTTCTCGCTAAATCCACGGTATCTCGATTCGCAATTATTACATTTATAGTAATAAGGAAAATTAGAAATATTTTGCAGCACAATATAATAATTTTATTAACCGCGATGATCGCACAAATTACTTATTCGAGTGAATTCGATATCGATATATAAATATAATCTCTCTAAAGCACGAGTGTTTGTATAAAAATGTATTCAAATTTGCATACGTAGCAGTTGACAGAAATTAAAAGACAAAAAAAAACATTTAAAATAAATACTGTTAAATTAATTGCTCAAGAATATATATCAACGCAACTAGTTAAATCGTTGATTGGAATACTATATCAATTTATATCAAACGATGAATGTCAAGAATTTATCGATCGAATTTATTATTTGAACGACATTATTACTAAAGGAGGAAAGAGCCAAGACTAAGGAATCAAATAAGAGGAGAGATTTTATATATATATATATATATATATACTATTGTTTCTCATATATATCTTGAAGCAAAACGATTTCATGCTCCTTCTAATGCGACTAAGGCATCTTCATTTCGTTCCCTTCCCCCCCGCGTTTCCTTCTCCTCTGTATTTTCGGAAGATTTGAATTTTAGCGGGACGCAAACGATTTCCCTTGCCAGCAATAAAATAGCTCCCTTCGCTTTCAAGATGTCGACTCGCGCATGATGGAGTCTGCGGATTATTTACTTCAGCCGCAGAGACACAAAAGCTTACACCGACGAGAAAGTAAATCCCTTCCTCTCTTACTCCTTTTTTGCCCGATAGCCTGAAGAGGAGAGATGCATTTTGCTTTATTTCCTTCCAGCATTGCGCCGAGCGCTTTATGCTCGCGATCTTCAGAATCTCAATGCACCCGTTTTGCCCGCGGGCTAATATCTCTCGTCGAATTATTCTAATGGAATATTGCGATCACGGCGTAATTTCGCATTTACATGTAAAAATGTATAAACATTTCAGAATTTCACGTCAACCGAAATGGAGTCAAATTGCAAAAACATCCCGTTCGATCGCAGCGTTTCAATCTCGTCTTATTTTCAAGCCCTTATTTTAATTCAGTTTTCAAATTACATTTTCCTGCGGAAACGGAGAAATTACCGACGAGCGAATTTAACGGTCGGAGTAATACACTCGAATTGAAACCCGCTCGACAAAATATTAAATTTCTATTTCATCCCGCATTAAAGTTATTCTTCCGCGAAATCAAACCCTACTTGGTATCGACATTCTTTTATAAATGTTCGTACGTCGCCGACACACGGACGGAATTGCTTGGAATATCGCGAGCCCATTCGCGGATTCTTGGCCGATTGCCAAGGTCGATCGTGCTCGAGTGGATTTACACCGGAAGCGGTGGAGGTCCTTAACGGGACTCTTCCCTCTAATCCCGCATCGTCGAGAGAAGACTCGGTAAAGTGCTTACTATCGGTTTCCAATGTGAAACCACGAAATTTATCTTTCAATATCAGATGATAATTCGTCAGCTATCCTACACAATCAAAACATTCTCCATCTTTATATTCTTTTTTTTTTAATCATATTTTTTTTATACCTTGCACTGAGAAAAAATCTGGTTGTATTAATTAGAATTCTGGTCGAATCGACCAGTATGTCTGTTGGAAAATGGACGAACCAGAATTTTTGTAGGAATTATCAGATGAATCTGATTAATTTCTTCCTGTTAAATTTATCAAATTTTCTGGGTTAATAATACTAAACTCGCCAGCACCGAGTCGTCTAAAATTTTTTCCATCTAATCTCAAAAGTCTGTTTAATATTCTGAATTCCAACAAGATTATTGGATAAATTCAATCGAGATTATTGAATAAATTATTTTCAATTCAGTTTGTCAGAAATTAAACCGATAAACAGTGATGCAAGAAGAGGATGCAGCTCAAACGCACACAATCAGAGAGCTAGCGTCCTCTTTCTGGCACTACTGCTCGTAAGAGAAAAAAAATATACTTTGGATTTAACGTTAATACTAGTTCTTTATATACATTTCATGGCAAATATTGAATACGAGTTAAGTTAAGAAGCAATAAAAGAAATTAACGTAACAAGAAATTTTATAGATCCAACCAGAAAATAAATCTATTAAATGTTCTAGTTATAAAAAATCGAGTCTTATCTATGATAACTAGAAATTCTTGTTTGATTTAATTAAAATGCCTTCAATCATATACATCTTGTTGATACAATCAAACGATTTTTCTCAGTGTGCCCATTTTATACGTACAATTATACGTTGCGTGCACGTTTTTTTTGCCACTGATGACGATCTCAGGAAAGCAGCCGTTATGTAAAAAACCGCTCGATATCCGGGATGACAAACTCTGATTACGGCACGCAGGATCGCGCAATTATCCTCGCGGTTAACGACTCATCGCGGCACATCTAGATCTCGCAATAGCCCAAGTCGCTTAACTTAATTTCGCGCTCGCTCGCCGCAGACGCAAAATTAGACTAATCGTCCCTGCAATTTGTCGCTCTGTCGCGTGCGATTGGCCAATCCATCGTCTCCGCGAGTCACGGATTTTCGTGATTTTCCGTAGCAGCCCTCTGGAGCAGCTCTCTGGCCGCAGCTGCCTTTTACTCATGGCAGTCGTAACAACAACCGCGAAACCGCAATGGACCGCAGATTTATTCGTGTGCGCGGCATAATCCGACGCGAGGCGTGCGCTCGATTATAATTTCAGTTTACGCGCCTTATATCCGCGAACCGTTTGCTCTCGCGTTTTAATGACTGAACCGGGAAATGCGCGTAATAAGGTAGATATTGCCTGTCGATATCGCCTGGCGTTGCATTAGCCCATAGAATTCCATTTAATCCTACTCGGGATTATGATTTCACACGTTGCATTTATCTTTAACCATTGTTCGCTCTCTTGAAAACCGAGAAAACAGCTGTGTTTCCGTGATAAGGTTTCCGCGCGGTCTCTTCTAAGATATATGAGCGCGTCTCGCGTTATTAATTTAATTTAATTGAATTTTAATTTAATTCAAAAAATCCACAAATTATGGAAAATTTGTATTGTCTAAAAAGACACACGCTCTACGTGTATTTTATCATTCTAATTATTAAATAAGAGAACGCGTGTATCTTCTCGGTTAATTTCGCTCGAAATAATATTCGACACGCGAACATCTGTCTTGGAGAAAAAGGGTGTACTTATGTGCAGATGTATATAAAGATAATCCTTGCCGTTTTACGTTCTTTCGTTCGTGTCTAGGATACTCTCGGCGGAATTTATCGTCCGGTCTCTTCTTCGCTTTATCACCTTCCCTCGCACTAGTAACTTTTCGAAGATAAAAGCAAAGTTTGGCGAGTTTCTCGAGTTTCTGTTCACTGTCCTTGTTTCCTACGCACACGCATAAATCTGCGATCTACATCATTGCGGTCCCGCAAAATTTATTCCGCTCTGAAAAATGTTCGCGGAGAAGAAGAGAGAAGCATTTCCGTGGCCGAGAGGTGATTTCTTTATTTTTACGAAACGTTCCGCGCATGTGTGTTGAATTACATGTTAGCCTCGTGTAAGAACGTATTTTGCGGTACACACGTCATCCAATCTCGCTTCTCTTTTCCACTCTTTAATCAGATTTTTACGCGAATCATAAATAATCTGGACTTCCGTTCTCACGATTGATCCGCTGAATCAGATAACAATCTTCCAAACGCGTCGCTTCCGATTCTTTTTTCCTCTCTGACTTTTTAAAACAACGAATTTAGGATCGATTGTATCGATCGGATGATCGTTGAGTCGCGAAGGAAATCTCATGGACGGAAATTACATTGCACGGAAGATGGAGGAGAAAAAGTGCGGAAATTGCGACAAACAAGACGGCGTCTTGTTTTACATCTCTCCTCCAGCGCATGCACATCCAAGTGATGAACAACCTCTGCGTAACTCGTGCGCCGCCCCTTTCTTCTCGCCTTCCGCGCCACCGTCGTAATATCCCCATAATTCATACGGGGGGGGCAGAGGGGGATGAAAAAGTAAAGAGATTACGTTGTCCGGCGGCAGCGCGTAGCAGCTTTCTTCCTGTGCCTCGATGCAGTCGTAGATGCATCCGCAGCCAATTACAGTCTCAGATGTACTATCTCGATGAGCGATGTAAAATACCGTCCTGTCATCGTTAAAAATTATGAGAGACGCTAACTTTTCTCCTCATTTTCTTTTTTATCGTAACTCGATCCTAGGAAATTAGATTTCTGCGTCTTGTGTTTGATGTAAATATTTTAGTAAAACCTGACAAAATTACACGATACAAACATATAACGCATATCTTGTAAACGTATAGGAGGAAAATAGAAATATGATGATCGAAATTTATGAGCTGTAATAGACTATTTTTTCAGAGTCATCGAATTTCTTTTCTAACGAACATACGATATTACATTAGCTTATCGTCAATCGTACAAAAGCTACATTCGTAGGAAGCGATAATGATCCTTGATCGTTGCATCATGATTTCCAAAGCGATTGTTTCCGGTTTCTTTGAGCATCAGCGAGACAATGCAATTAACTCTTCTTTTGTACATAATGTAATATCTAGAATCTGTAAATTATTCGAGTGATCGGTATTCTATAGATTACATCCGCCTTTTCAATTTAAACACTGTGATTACAGCATTGCGCAAAGAAGCTGTGAAGCGGAACGCTGCATTTAAATTCGCATTTACTTTTTTCTCCAATATATATGTTTCTCTTCGGCATTGAAACTAATGACCAATAACTAATAACGATTTTAAAAAACAATTATTGAATTGGTATCTCGCGATATTTTCAGTATAATCTTAGTATAATCGATAGAAAAAAAATTTATTATAATTATCTGCCGTGTCATATCAAAACATGTACAAAAAAAAAACAAATATTTATTATTCTAAAAATTACTACAAGAGTGTAATCTTGTACGCGCGCTCGCGGACAGAGATGAATAATATTTCCATTTCCAATATCAGTCTTTCAGAGCCGAAGCTGTCGCTTAATTGTTATATATCTGACTTTTGCATATCGTAATATTGTGCTGCGGTAATTTGACGTTGATTAAGACAAAGTATCGAGGCGAATGTCTCGAATTTCCTCGGCGTCTCTTCCGATGACAAAGCTAGTTTCGTGCATCAAAGGGTGCATTAACTCGTAGTACTGTAGATCAGGGAATGAGATGCACCCTGAGCGTCCCTGATTTTCATTTCGCGTGTTCGCCAGCTGTCGAGTTCCACGGAAGATCCTTTACCTCGCCCTGCGCAATCTTTAAGCGTGACGTGGTTAATTGCTAATACGATAAAAGCAGACAATGTCTGTTTATTAATCTGTTTTTCCGCAAATAAACTCTTATTTTGTTCTCCCAAGTCATACATATCAGAGATTGATCAGCGCAAAAGGAACAACGAACAAATTGAGGAGTGTATTTTATAGAATTACATGCGCAATTGAGGAGTTTATTTTAAGAATTACATGCACAGGCTATATAAATTTAATAAAAAGTAAAATTAATATTTTATTTTTCAATTTATATAGTCTGCATGTCATTATTATAAATTATTAATTTATTAAAGATCGAAATTAATTATAAATTATCAAAATTTATTAAAAAATAAAATTAAACATTATCATGCATTAAATATTATTCTCATGTGTGTGTATTTACATTTATCGGGGTAAATGCAAAACACTAGAGACTACAAAATGCCATAAATGCATAATGTCATAATATTCCCAGTTAACGAATTACCTTTTTAGCCTACTACAAAATGCACAGCTCGAAAAAAAAATATCACTATCAAGAGACGCAACGCGATAAGCGGGCTTACTCATTAAATCATACAAAGACCATTGACAAAGCCGTGATGAAAAAACAGGTAGGTCCTCAAAGACGAGGACCTCTTTCCCTCTTTGCAACGTTAACCGCATCATGTTACCAAATGCGCGACAGGATTCTGCAGCATAGAAAACACTACGGGATAATTTCGCATTCGCTACTCAATTTTTTTTATCTCTCTCTCTTTTCTTCCCTCCTCTTCCCGAAAGCTTTATAAGCGCGCATTATATGTATATTGCAGTACCTCCTTTCCACCTGAAATAAAGCCATAAATGTTCGCGACTCATAAAAATTATGCTTTATAAATGTTGGGCTTTAAAAATATGTCTCTTAAAACGGGGCTTTCCTATTGCAATCGGTGCTTGTCAACTAATATTTCACGCAATTATGCTCCGTAAACATCGTGTGACGCATTGTTTTATGAAAAATACGTATTTTTTCATTACAACGTAATTAATTATAACGTAATTCATTATAAATTTTAATTAGAATGCATTAATAACATGAATAAAACATGCGTGCATTTTATATGTAGATATTCGGTTCTATAGATAGATATTTATTTTGATTAATATTCAAGAGTACATTTCGTCAGACGCAAAAAAACGTTGCATCAGACAGAGGGAAATAAAGTCTTTCTGCGAGGCACCTCGGCATTTTTATGTATGGCAGAAATATCTCTCGGAATGCTCGTTTCTCGTCCGTAAAAAATGGCATCGTTCTCGGTCACAGGCGATCCGCTCTCAGAAGCAACGTCTTAATTAACTCGCTTCATTGGCGAATTCTACGGATCCTCTTCTTTCCCTCAACCGTGTTCGTGTACCATGGTGCCTTATAAATCCCACTTATATCCTGGACATTCTTCACGGCCGCTTTTCCGCGACCGGGAGATTTTGCGCCCGTGGATTCGTCCAGCTTTCCTCTCGGTCGTTAAATCCATTAGCCGTCGCTGTCGGCGGAATGAAAAAGAGGTGGCGGGATCATGCTAGATAGTGGTAAAATCGGGAGAATCACACACGTGCATCACGTACCAAGCCAAGGAAGAAACTTCGTTATGAGAGAACTTGCGACGCGAATCTCCGTCGGGTCAGAGGTTTTTCCATTTGAAAAGTCCGTGGGACTTTACCCTCGTTCTCTCCATTATTTCTTCTGTCGTTTTTATTTGTCCCTTTGCACCCTTCTTCTCATACTTTTGTAAAAGACTTTTCAACTGCGCGAATCTTGTCTCGATGAAATTTGCATTGATCGGCTCTCTGATCATCGAAATGGCATTTTAGGTGTAGAAGTGGTCAGGCGAGTTTGGGCGAGGGAAACTTGCGAAGAAAATAAGATTGAGAAGTTGCTCGTTTAATCTTTCACTAGGTATTTCCGATCTATAGACGTTTCCTAGTATCATTTGACACTTTTTTGCGAGGCAGAGTAAGTGACTCTTTTGTCATTTTATAACGAAAAGTCTACATATTTTTTTCTTTATTTGTTAAGGATGTTTTGTACCTATTTTCAAAATATTGAGAATTTAATAAAAATTGTACAGAATGTCCTTACATATGTTTAGAATCTTGAGTACAATTTTTAAATCGATTCACAAGTTATAAGGATTTTAATTTGCCTCGAATTAACATGTGTTCTTATGGGAAACGTATAACCACGTCGATTCAAATGACAAAAACACATGGAAATAATATTCAGAATTTGTTGAAAATTTGCAAGATTTTAGATACAGAGAAAATACTTGGTCAAATAATATTATACAAGTACTAACTGGTTAAAAAGATATTAAATATAATTTAATGAAGTTAGCCATGTATCTGTCACAAGGCGAAATTCTCTGCCAAAAGTTAATCATTTCGATTAACAAAATTCGGAATATTTCAGTAAAAATGCAATAAATATTAAAAAGTACATCTCTGCACTGTAGCTAAGAAAAATTGTAATATTTTCAAATTGTAATATTTTACACAATTTCTTATTCAAAATACATGAAAAATATATATATTCGTCAATATTGATTTTCAGTTATAATAACTTTATAATACAGTTTATAAACAGTTATAATAACTTTTTGCTGGGATTCTACGTACAAAACATCCTTAACAGAGACTTTTTTGCGTTTGTATTATTTATGACATATTCAGCGTCCAGTCATAATGTTGATTGTTCGGATAAAGTTACATGCAAACGATCATTTTAATTTAGTCGAAATACAAGTAGCGAACTTGTATAGTTAACGAATTTTGGAAAATGATATTTGAATGGACAAATTCTCCGTCCGCGAAACATACATTCTCATTATATAAAGTAAGTTATCGAAATTTCATGTATAATGTTTCGTTATTACTGGACCCTGGAGTGTAGTTATGAAAAACCGACAATGTTTCCGGCTCTCTCATTTCAAAGCGTCATAGTAAATGCACGAGAGATGAATTAACGGATATATAAATCACGCATAAATAAAAGAAACAAATCAAGCGTTCCTACAAAATACGTTGAAAATTATATCGCTCCGAGGAATTAAAAATTAATTAAAATTACATTTATATTTTACTTGTATATTTTTAACGTTATTATTTATTAATGTTAAATTATCGCGGAAAGCATGTTGAAAGACACGCACAAATTGCATTTAATTTATTATTTTTCATTACTTCTTTCTTCGTTTCATTTTGCGTGACGCTGAAAATTTTCCTCTCAGGATGCACTTACGCGAATTCTCAGCTGTTAGATGCGCTATTTCTCTTGTGAGTCAGACAGGAGATCAGTTCTAAGGAAACAGTTAGAGATGAGCGACAATATCCTTGAAAATTGCTGCAAGTATGTGTAAGGAGTCCGCTTCGTGTAAATAAGTGGAGAGATGAGTATCAATTTGCTGTTATTAAATTTTGCAAGAGAGAGAGCCAAGAAATTCCTTATTTACTGCGTTACATCTTTCAACTCATTATCATAAACGCGTTTTGAATTTGTGATTTATATAGACGCGATATCAACTTAATTTCAACCGAAGAGAAGGAGGAATATAAAACTTTCATATTATATCTATATCACTATTTTATATAAATTTTTATGAAATTTTTATAAATGCGAGAATATAATTTTATCGCCATTATGAAAATTATTTCCGAGAGAGACAGCACGCGTTTCGGAAAAATAAAGCAAACAGTTATCGACAAAATAAATAACGATAAAATAAAATATTACTTTAATTAATTAAATCATGCGTTTTTCCTCTCTCTAGATTTTTACCGGCCCCCAAAATTACAATGCTTTAAATGTTAATAAATCTCGCGCGCTGTTGTTTCACAAGTCTTAGAACCCAGTACCTTGGTACTTTTTAACGGCAGTTTCGCTCGTTATACTCTTTTCAAACTAACCGATGTCTTGGAACACCATTGTGCACCTTTCGTGTAAGTGTTTATAATGACCGCGGTTAAGATTGTTCGAGGTTTTTTCCAGACCAAGCATTCACTCGGTTGGCGTCCCTTTCCTCAAGGACGGTTGGCAGGAGGTTAATTTCGTTTGACAAAGTGACGGGACAGAGATTGCATCGTTCGTGTCGCGGGAGCGCCGATTGCGTGAAGGGTGCGAATTCTCGGCGCGTTTGAGAAGAAAATAGGCAAGTGTTGCGCCCGAGAAAAGCAGTGATAAACGAAATCGCAGCGAACGATGGATGTTATTTGCTGGAAATTCTCGCACTTGCGCCGGATCCAATTCTACAATGTTTTATAAGCAAATGTCCCCTATTGCGAGTCCGTTTGCTCGGAAACGCGTAAGGCGAACCATTTCACTTTACACAGTTTACGAGCCATTCCATTCTCTTGTAATCCACTTATAGAAATTGACTTGGTGTAATCTCGTCGTAATCCAAAAAAAAAAAAAGAAATTGTATTCCGATTCGTCTCTCAAAATCAGGATCTATTTACAACAGTGAGCTAAAATATTTAAAGACCCGAGGCACGCAATTTGATTTCGAGACCTCTTTCGAGATGCAATGAAAAATTTTTAATCTATTGCAAAATACTCTAGAGAGAGTATTGAATATTATTACATTTAATAATTAATAATAATTATTCAATATAATATTAATTAAATAATAATTAAACAATTTTAATTTACAATAGAATAAGTATTATTTCTAATAATTAACCCCAAACATTTAAAAAGATAAAATACTTCCCTTTGCTTTACCTTGATGATTGTTTCTGTCGTCCCGCGAGAGAATCCTCTCTAATGAACACTCTTGCAGCGCGGACCCGCATAATCGTGGCCATTGATCGTGACCGACGTGCTCCAGCAACGGCACCGCAGAAAGGATCATGTCCTTGGCATAAGGGCGTGCCATGAAAAACGACATTCCTGTCACAAGCCCGTTTACCTTAATCGATGGAGTTAGCGGCGTGTTACCGGTAACGTGCGTACAAAAGCGGCCTTTCCGATATGCGACGGTGATCAAATCACCCCAATGAAATTTCCAAACGAAAAGAGAAAAAGAGAAGAAAGAGAGAAAGAGAGGTGGAAAGCGGAGGGGAAAAAAGTGTCAAGCGGAAAGGAAGCGATAAAATGGGACGTACGAGAAAATGGCAGCGGGATTGGCGGATATAGGCCTTTACAGCGGCACGGGAAATATAGAGCGGAAATAGCGCTCCCGGGAAAAGTTTCATGGATGCGGCATTTCTCACGGAGCACAATGCCAATGAATTTACACTGTCGCGAAAAAGGCGGAGCGAAGACGTTTCATTCGTTAGTTTTGACTCGTGGCGTTTACTCAACGTCCGCCCGGCTCCTTTGTATCCTGAAGGATCCGGAAGCATCCTTTATCCTTGGACAACGCGAGTGCAGCCTCGCTTTTCCTCGGGGAAAGAGCTGTGCATAGTTTTTCAGTTGGTTCGATTTATTTTAACGAGAAACCGATGCGCGCACACACGTGCGGCAAGAAAACAGACGCACACATACACGCGCGAACGGGTATTGTATAGTTAAATTGATTCCTCGAGTGAAAAATATGGGCGCGAAAAATAAAATATAAAAGCTCTCCGACAAACGTATATTTCCTTGGTTCTTCTAACCGATATCATATTTTTAATGTTTCGTTTACGTTTTAAAATATATAATGCACGCCTCCTTACTCCCTTCAATAATAAATATTACATACAACGGAAATAAAGTGTCTCTAACACGCGCGATATTATTGTTAATGAATAAAACAGACTGTGCATCACGCAATAATTTCTTTTCAAATATCAATATGTAAAATTTAACATTCTAATCGCTCATGCATTTAATTGATATCCATTTGTCGGATTACAATATTGTTCGATTAGCGCGAGCTGCAACCATTCAACCTCCCCGACTCCCCGAGCCATAAACTGTCGGCAGTTGACAATTGCAGCAAAACGCGTCAAATATAACACCCCGACTCTTCCGATTACGTCCTGTTGCTGTCGAACACAAAACTGTCCGACAGGAAAATATTTTCTCTGTACACATTCACGTGCGAGGACGTGCAGGTATACGTGTGTGTATGTGTGTGTTTGTGTGTCCAGCGCGATGAACGCGAACGATCTTTGTCGTCTCGGAGGCGCGTAAAAACATTTCTCTCCTCGATCCGCCGGCGGGCATGTTGCACGGAAGAGCCCGAAGCTAGGAGGTTACCGTTACAAAACGTTGAGGCTATTAAGCCATCAGCGGCGGGATTTTATCCTCGTTTCTACGACCGCGACCGCGACGAAGACGACGGAATTACCGTTCTTTCTGCTGTCGTTGACGTTCTGCTTAGACCGTAACTACTGCGCTTTGGCTCTCTCGTCTGCCTGATACTGTCACAGATGATTTACGACATCGTCCTTAGCTACATCGGAGCCGCTATCAACAGGTACGCGAAAATGCGACGAAATCAGCTGATTGATTTTGATAATGTCATTTTCTGTCATTATGATATTGTGAAAATGATAATCTCGTGAAAGCTGCAAGTGCCCGATGAGATTAATGCGTACGTAAAAGCTGACATGTGTAAATAAAACCAGAGGGAAATTTAAAAAATTGTGAGAATATAATTTTCTAACGAATAACATTACGAGCAAGTAATATCGAGATATATGTTATTTTGCAAATAATAAATTGGAAAAGTTAATTTATCGGAAAACTCATATTACTTAAAATAAAATGGTAAACATGGGATGCAGGAAGCTACCATAGATATAATTTATTTTTGTTTATGCAGTCTGCGCTGCTGATATATCGTTGTTTCTCCAGCGTTTCTACGTATCTGTACACGTTGCCTCAACCATGTGCACCGTTTCATTGTCTCTCCTTTTTTCTATTTTATCTCTTTTCCTGACGATATTATCTGTTATTCAGAGAAGCTGGATTTGCGCTGTTGACGGGAAAACATTTGAATTTTTGCCCATGTATAATCCCCGACATTTTTCTTCCTCATCTTCTTTTCTTTCCCGATCTCTCTAGACCTTTGCCTTCTTTCGGTGTGCTTTAAGCATTTATCTATAAACCTGCATGCTAGCAATAGTTTCCGAGTGTTCTCCTTGAAGTAATTATTCATTGCATGCTAAGTTCTAGTTCCTTTTTAAGGAAACGTTTAAAAATATTGCATGTGATTTTTCAATATATCGAAGATACCTTGAAAGTGTTGGAATTTTAGCAACGTACGAAAAGAAATAATCGCCGATATTTTTCGCAAAGATTTCAAGAGAGCACTCGGAGCGTACAAGAATCTTCGCAATTTTTTATCCTATCGAATTCTCTGCGTCGAATTGCTCGAAGAAAGGGGATTTTTCTCTCGTTGATGACGGAAGGGACGCGTTTCTGTTTCGCGGGAAATTATTGTCTCGCAAGCCGATGCAGCTGCATTTCCCATGGTGCTATTGTCCGTCCGAGCGTGGATTATTACTACTGTTTCCTTTAGCGAAGCCTGTAATAGCCTGGAAGCGAGCTCCACGAGACGCTGAGTCACAGAACGCTTATGTTGAAGATTGCTCGCGAGATCTTAATGGACGGATTTTCTTAGCGGATTTCCGAACGCGATATTTTCCGAGAACGGGATCCCGCGCTGGAAGTCAGAGCGGAAAGGAAAATAAGATTATTCGCGCTCTCTCGTTATCGATTTATGCTAACTCTCCAGCTTCGGCGCGAATTATAGCCCCTCCGGAGAAAACCAGCGGGGGTTCCGCCATCATCTCGGCATTATCGCGAGTCGTTAACAGCTACGATGCTCGTACCCCGTCCGCCATCGAGCCGCTTTTATCTCGGCCACAATTACTCATTGTTCGAAGCGATCTGGCGCGGGATACATTCAGAGTCTCTCGTCCCATCGCGCCCACCCTTTGTTCCGTTTCGCCGTTTCTCGCTTTTTATCCGCGACGACGAGTATCGCGCGTCATGGGCTGGCCGAGCCATTGACCAACATCACTTACAGCCGGGAAGATGTTCGCTCGCGCGCGCGCGAGCATATCGATGCGACGCAAAGGTGTCATTGCATTTGTCGCATTGCGGAAACTTTCGCGGCCAATCGCGGATGTCCGGGCGAAATTATCTTGAGACGCGCGAAACGAGAGCTCCCGAGGCTTCGGATCGTGAACGGGAAGCCGATCGTCGATCGGAAACGTGTTAACGAGCCGGCTCTCACCGCCAGACGGATGGTTTCACTCTCGATTGAAAGGAGATTTTTCGCGCATAATTAAACTCCGCGGCGATTTACTCGTCACGAATGCGTTGAGTTTTGATTTAAAGATACGATAGCATTGCATGCTATCTTTTTTCATTTTTTTTTTATTTTTTATTTTTTATTTTATAAGATTTTTATTTTTTATTTTTTTTATTTTATAAGATTATTTCATTTCTTAAAAATGTAGCTATTAATTTAACGATGTTTTGTCTATTTTCAAAATATTGAGAATTTAATGAAAATTGTACAGAATGTCCTTACATATGTTTAGGATTTTCGGTACAAATTTTAAATTGATTCACTTAATTTGCACCGAATTAACATGTGTTCTTATGAGAAACGTATAACCACGTCGATTCAAATGACAAAAACACATGGAAATAATATTTAGAATTTGTTTAAAATTTGCAAAAGTTTAGATACAGAGGAAATATTTGGTCAAATAATATTATACAGGTACTAACTGATTAAAAAGATATTAAATATAATTCAATGAAGTTAGCCATGTATCTGTCACAAGACGAAAACTTTTCTCTGCCAAAAGTTGATTATTTCGATTAACAAAATTCGGAATATTTTAATAAAAACGCAATAAATATTAAAAAATATATCTCAGCTAAGATCAAATTGTAATATTCCACACAATTTCTCATACTCAAAATACATCAAAAGTGGATATTCGTTCAGCTATTTTTTGCTGAGATTGTACGTACCAAACATCCTTAAGATAATTAATGAATTTTCATTTCCATATCTGCGAATATTTATTTCTTTATGCTATCTTCTCTCCCACACATTTAGCAACTAGGAAAACTTGGCGTTGTAATTCCGGATATTTGTACTTGTGCATATGTGCTATCATTTATCGTATAATTCGTTGTTAGTTTCCCCAACTTAATGTACGACATTGTACATCATGTTGTGTGACATTCTTGCTGAATAGAGAACCGGTTTCCTCAGTTTATTCGTACTCTCTCTCAGGTTAGTTAAATTATTTAGCCGCATAATAGCCAACTTTTGTGGTCGGGCGACATTTATCTTGTTATTTAGTATTCGACGAGTTTTTCCCTCTCGTTTATTCTGAGGAACCGTGAAATCAGTTTCATGAAATATTTTCGTAAAACTTGGATTTGATTTTATAAAATTGGATACCAAATAATAATAATAATAATCATGCACTCTGTTTAATTAATAATTCGCATCATGTCGCAAATCTTTAATTACTCCTTAAGCTTGTTGCGAAACGTCACCTCGACATTTTATCCATTAACATTTTTCCTTAATTAATCCTGCACGAGAGAATTTGCCAAGCAACAATGCACTAAATATTTGCATACAATATTTGCTACTTGCGTATTTTAAAGTGTAATTAATATGTCACCTTAAATTATAGCGTATAAATAGTGGTAAAATGTATTAAGAAAAAATATACAAGGATTAATTAATAACTACAACTCCAAGTGTGTGATTTTCGCTCAATCTTTTAGATCGCATGCAGTTTCAATTTAATTTACTCAACGAGAAATTTGAATGTAAAATAGAATGCACGTGTGCACGGAGAGAGAACTTTTCAATAACAAGCTCTCCTAAATGCACCTGGTTTTTCGTATCGCATTATCAGTTGCGCATACTATCGTTTGCATATTTGAATGTCGATCAGAAACTCGTGTCTGAATGATATCCATATTCGATCTAGCTCTTTCTTTCATACGTTTTTTAACTCTATTTTTCTTCCTTCGTTATTTGTCCGATAAGTTAAATTATTTCCGTGAACCAGTTAAATTATTCACGCGTTACATGTACGTGTAAGGACGGAGTCGCAGTGTTACAGTGCACTTTGATGACGTTCGTCTGTGTAATCTCAATTTCGCGGTGCTATGTGGATGTGCTCGTGTCCTGAGACAATGGTCCATCGTCTAGACGACCGCGTATCCAGATGTACACGCAAGTGTTCGAGGTGCATTGTTGTTGCCTCTCGCGCGACACACGCACACGCACACACGCACACGCATGCGACACACAAGTACGTAGAAACATACGCGAACGCGGAGATGCGCGCGATATCATGCACGTCGTTAGGCCGCGCGTTTACACGCCTAACCTACCCCTTTGTGCCTCGTAGACAAAGCAGGACAGAGCAGGTGAAGGGGAATGGAAAGAGATTTCGCGAAAAGAAACGGGACGCCCGGTATCTTTGGACTGCGCCGGAAGCTCGCGTGCAGAATAGCTCGCGATCTTTTCAACGCTGCGAGTTGGCCGCCGTATTATTATACGATGAAAATAGACATGTCACGCTCGCTAACTATATATTTGCGATGGCTCGACTGTCCACGGGAAAATTAATCTAACGCCGTTAACCCGAGGCAGTTTCAATTTCTCTGTCGCGCATCGGCGAAAGGCAAACATTTGGAAAGGCAACACGACGATTATTTTGGATCCTCGTGTGCGGGAGAGAGAGAGAGAAAGAAGGGAAAACCTCGCACAAAATAATATGATTATAAATTTTGATTATAAATTCATTGCGTGTTACACGCTTTATAAATGTAGTGGCGTTTAAGAGACAGCGTCCATTTTCAATCTCTCACAGAGAATATTGTTCTACTTGTGAAATCTTATACTCGCGTCTGTTGAATTTGTTAACGATCCAAATTCTCATTTGTTTGTTAATAAAAGTCTCTTCTCTCTCTTTCGTCGCGTCGTCTCGAAGCTTTTGATACCTGCTCTTTCTGCATTCTTCGGCTATCTGCGTTTCCAATTAATACTTGACGACGTTGTGAACGACGGCTTTTAGGTAGCCGAGGCAATGTTCCGTTTTCCTCTCACGATTTCCTCGACAAATTACCTTTTAAACGTTATCACCGGTATTACTGGACGCCAATGTGTCGCTTAATGATTGTTCGATTCGTTAGCATGTCCACGAAGCTATGGGAAAAATCGTAAAATGTCTAGGAGACCTTAGAAAAGAAAAAGAACGTTCTTATAAAGTATGTGAGATGAAATTTTAGAAGGATATTACATTCGTGGGATGCTAAGAATTTTAAATATATTTAATAACCGAAATAACGAGAGATGCCTTTCTTAACTTAGAAATATAGATACGATAAGCTCCTAAAGATTCTTTTTTATAAATATCGAGTTGTCAGAAAAGAAATCAATAAATTGATAATTTTCGAATGGCTATAAAATAAATATTAATTGCAGATTCGTTCAATTTCAGGCATTTGTCATAGAAATAATTCACTTTTATGTTCTTTACACGTTTTAGAGTTTAATTAATTTAGCGTGATCGCGCGTCAGGAATAAGAACTAAGTGGGAGGCTGTCTTAGCAGTCATAAGCAGACTCTGCTAATCCTCTTAAATGTGAAGAATGGCACCATCTCACCCTCGAGACGACGTCTTCAAACGCTGACTCACCAGATAAAAAGCGCTCTTAGAGCGCCCAGGTCGGTTGTCGAGGTCGTTGTTAGCTCATTGACTCGTCGAATACTCATCCAGTTATGCTGTAAGAGCAATTATCGCGTCTCATTAGTCAATATATACAGCATAAAAGAAATGAAGAAACGATGATCTTTAAATCGGTATTAATAGAACCAACTTATATCAACATTAGTCAATATAAATTGTAATTTAATCGAATATGCTGAAGAGCTCATTGTATCGTCGAAAGCGAAAGTAATCGATTGTTACTGAGCGTGGGATATGTATAATAATAGCAATTTGGACTCTCTCTTCCTCTCTTTTTCTTGATAACATGACAAGCATTGACTCATAATTTAAAAATACAAATATATAATCATGATCGACACATCGTATCATGGTGCCATTCTAAAAGTCTGGATTTCTCGTCAATAAGTATCAGGTATTTTTCGTCATTTGTGGCACAAGGTCGTCCGGTAGGAAAGAACCTCTTTTCGTGCAACCGCGGCAGAATTCACTAAAAATTATTCACAAGGTGGAAAAAATTCATGAACTTAAAAATTAATTTATATTTTTATTTAAATTCTTTTTCCGCTAAATTTTATAAAAACGCGTTAAAATATTTATCTAATGTATCAAAATAATGTAGTCTCACTACAAGCGCAATAGTGACAATTTTCGATGATATACATCTTCACTATAATATCGTTATATCATATTTTCAATTTTTTATTTTATAATGTAAACATTAAATATATAATTTTTCAAACGCTCTGTATTAATTTGCATGGAGAGATAGAATATTAATTACTGCATCAGTATGCAATGATTATATAATCGACTTTTAGTATTTTTCAAATATTTTGTCATTTTATATTTTATATTTTACATATATTTTATATATATGGGAAAAACAATTGTAACTGTGATCGAAAGAAATTTGCCTACTGATAACATATAAATTATAAAATATTATTTATGTTTCCTGTAATTCATAATAGTGTATGATTCCTATTTTTAATTATATAGAATTAAATGTATATACACATGTATATACTTTATCATGTAAGAAGAAATGGAAATTATATAAATAATGCAAAGATCATACAAGACAAAATTATAATAAAGAGAGAGATATATATAAACAATTGGAAAATGTTGGATAAATTTATTAGCACATTTTTCCATAAACGATAAAATTATGTTTTTCAGGTAATAGATTATTTTAGAATATTTTTTTTAAGACTGATTCGAACTGGTAAATCATATAATCAATTTAATATGTCTACGTGATTTATGTCATTTAAATTATAAAGTGTCTAGTCTTCTTATATCACTTGAAAATATTAAAATAGATATGGAAATAAATGTGAAAATGAAAATATTAAAATAGATATGGAAATAAATATATAATTTATCCGACAATACTATGATTTCACTCCAATATTCCAATTTTTACGTATAAATAAACTCTTTCAAATAGAAATATTTCTACATGTAAAGTATCATTAATATTGTACTAATATTTGCTTTCGGATTCAATTTTCTTTTCGAATTAATTTACGAAGACATTAGACAAATATTGACAGATATACTTTGACGAAAAATAATTGATTAAATTACCTAAAATTCACGGAATCGTGAAAAAACAACGCAATCTAAATATGTAATAATTATGTGATATCCTCCGGTTATGCTAACCATAAGTTTCATATTTAATGCAGTCTGATAGCGCAATAGAGAAAGTCAAATAGCGAACGATGCGAAGACTCGAAAGTTTTGACTGGCCCGCGGCTCCGGCACCGCGCGAAAAAAGACATTTGCCGACTTTTGCCGCGTAATCCCACCGTTATTCATAGCCGCGGCATTATCCGAGTTCCTAAGTAGGATTACCGGAAGGGCTGCTAACCCCCGCGGCTCCTCCCTTGCTCGGAATCGTAGAAAAAGCTCCGAAGGAAACTTCTTAACTGCGTGCTCTGGCACGATACGAGCGGTTTCTCGGGCTCCCGAGTCTCTTTCCGTTCCTGTTCCCCGTCGTCCCGTGCTTTCACGTATCCGCGAAACGTCACGGCGCATTATACATCCGCTGGGATTCCTCCCTCGCTCATCTGCCCGACCATCTCATCAACGAGGCGGAAATGAAAGGATCGTGTCGGGCGGACGCGCGATGTTGTTGCGTGGATAGGACGACAATGCGACAAGCCCGCCAGTCCTATAATCTCGCTGGCGAGGAGATCGGAAGAATTAGCCTGTTTCGCGAATGGAGACGTCGAGTGACTTAATCGCGAGTTGATGAAAGAGAATTGTTGAGATCGAGATGCAACTACGATTGCATAAGAGACGTGCTCTCGTCGTTTCAAGTATACGTCCCGTAGAATTGTCATTTTTCTTTGTATTTGTACCATCGACATGTTTTTACGAGAGTCTTACCTAGTCTGAAAAATTGATAATTTTGGAGATTTTTTTTTTAAGATTATAAATTCATCCTTTCGACGTTTTATGTTTTTTTTTTTATCGATATTTAAATTTTTATATCTTGGATAGCTTTAAATCTTATTTAGTTTTTCTTAATCGATAGGAGCTTCTGCATAGCATGTTCGAAAATGCATAGTATAATATACTGTTCTTCGTGTAATTGTATGAAATGAATAAACTCGGTCTAGTTTTATATTCTGTAGGATATTTACGGAATATTGAACCTAATTTCATTCGAGAAAAATTGAAAAATAACAAAGTAGTGTTATTTTAAAATCAAATATTTCGCTGAAATTTGTTCAGTTATTCAAAAGATTAGAAAAATATTAAAAAATTATTAATTTTTTAAATTTTATCCGGTATTCTCGAAAAAGTATTCTCTTTCATTTAAAAAAAGTTTAAATTATTTAGTTTTTAAAAAATCATGCCACCTTTAAAAACAATGTTTTGGAAAAAAAAACGGTTAAAATTGCAAGCTCATTGGAAGATTTACGCGCTAATCCTATTCAAAGTTTTATAACTTCGTCAATTTTGCGAATGTTTACAAAATCATTTATAATCATATACGATTAAAGGTCTAGTCTATTTTAGAAAACCAAAAAAATCGATGTCTTTTTACTTTCTGAAAGTTTAAGACTGCTGAAGAATAAATTGAAAAATTCTCTCGTTATTTAACTATCACAAAAAATTAAAAGGAGAGATCAACGCGTCAAAAATTAATCACCTTATTTAAAGCTACTGCATAATTATAAAAATATACTCGATATGAAAGAATTACGTGCAGAGCGCAGCTTTATTTTGTTAGTTTATAGTCGCGCGTCTACTTAATCGAGCGCGGCAGATGTTCGTCAAAAGTGTCAGACACATGCGTAACAATGCGAATATTTTGCGACTGTCACGAAGGACGTATGACACGGCTGCGAATTAAACTGCCGCCGCAAAGACTTGATGCGTTGTTTGCCACGCGTGTGGCAAGCCGTTGATATTAACGTGTTACTATTAATGTAAAGAGTAATTAGGACGGTTTGTCGAACACGGTGTAACTTCGTGGTCGTATTTTACGACGGAAGTGTCGCGCGGAAGTCGTAAATGTCGCTAACGTGGTGCAACTAACAAACATAATGTGCTATTACTATTCGAAGTAACGTGCAAGTTGTTTGTCGCGATAAAATGTGTCGTGTCCTTTACAGGAACCTAGTTCAGCTGATTGACGTTGTAGTAAATTGAGTTGATAGTTTGTAATGGATTATTAATTTGTTAATCATTAGGAGATAACGAACTGTTCATGCCTGAGTGAATTTATTTATATTTCATAGAACACAGTCAGTTGTACAAAATAAGCAGGTGAGAGAGAAGGAGGAATGTTTTATAATAATTGATTGATTCACAGGAACATTAAAATGGGTATTTTAATGAAAAATAATTTTCAAAAGAGAAATTATGCCGAGAGACAGCTGTATAATCCTAAGCTGTTTACGTAACGATCTTCACAATGATGTCATTAGCGATGTATTTGAATCGTTAACGGTAATTTCTTTAAGCCTATTAAGTATCATTCAATATCATAGTCATTTGAAAATTAACAGCGATTCAAAATAAATGACAGATTAATTTGATAACATATTAATTTATATTAATATATTTTGATTTTAATCTTCTGTATTTTATATAAATTATCTGTGTGATTATTATGTAAATTATTTGGGTAAATATCTGTTTTCGAACGATCTCTCTTTAAAATATATAATATACAATATCAGAATTTAATCATTATGTAATCAGAATTTAATCAGAGTAAATTGTATATTTATATTTTTCGTTAATGATTTATATTTATTTGTGTTCTCACGATACACACATATGTGACACGATGAAAAGCACAACCCGTCGCCATTGTTTACAAGGTTACATACGGCTCTTTCAACGTATTCATTAATATTTAACGGCATTTGTTAGCATAGGAAACAAAACATTCCCATTCTCTGTATCGCTGTTATAACACTTCGTACGCGCACATATTGGTATTAAGATGCCGAGCGAGCTCGCGTAAAGTCGTGAACGGCTGTAAGAAGGTCGCGATCTAGATCTTGACTTTTGCTAAACCAGTTTGCGAGGCCACGGAGTCGTTCGCAAGCACGCCCGAGGCTACTGACCCTTCGTGCTCACGAATGCGCCATAAGATATCGTGGTACACGCGTTGCACCTACAAGAGACAGTAAAGTCTCAACTTTCCGACTGTCAAGATCAATTTTTCCAAGTTCGGAGATTTCTTTTTTTATTTAAGAAGAAAGAAAGAGACATAAAATAATATGTATAATTTTCACGCATGTATTAAACGTCTCATTAAATATATCACTACAGATTTGAATTCGATAAAATCATTCTTATATAAAAATACATTTTATTATTTATTATATATATTACATATATTACATATATTACATATATTATATATATTATATATATTACATTTATTATATTTATTATATTCATTGCAGACAATCTTCAAATTGAACAATAAGACGTACCTGAAATTTTTACTTCAATTATTTCAATTTTATTATTTATTATATTTATTACGTTTATAATATTTATTATATTTATTGCAGACATTCTTCAAATTGAACAATAAGACGTACTTGAAATTTTTACTTCAATTATTTTTATAATTGACATAATTGAAATATTATAAAGAAACTTGTTTACTATACATGCGCGAATTTGACTACATCATCAAACTCTCTAAATAGAAACCTTCACGCGTGGGGACACGTTACTAGATTAAGTAATGTCGTTGCTATGCATGGCCGGTATTGACTGAATTGACAGTCTTCCGCTTGCATGCGTGTAATGCATCGTTGGAGAGAGAAGCAAAGAGGAAGAGGGAGGGAGAGAGAGAGAGAGGGACTCAGAAAATGAAGTGTGTTACAATGGCGTCGATAACGGAGATGTCATCTGTCCGAACAAACTGACGTTAGTTGACCCTAGAAAAATTTCAAGTACACAACGCAAGTGCACGACCCGTTGCGTTACTTTGGACGGACGTTCTCATTGATTGATATAGATGGATTGTCACACGCATGCACGATGGTAATCAACTAGTTCATTGATAATGTGTCTATACTGATTATTAATACACTGATAATTCGGTGCACGTCCGACAATCGGTATTATATATGTCGCATTGTCTCTGTATCAAAATTAATTTAATGCTCATATTGATAATACCGAGCGATATCATCAATATAACAAGGTTTATTTCGGCTATAATATAATACTGTAATTTTCACTTCTCGTTGTTTAAACGAAACGCATTATTTTTATTTAATATTTTAAATCGCGATTATATTTAAATATTCAAGTTTGTAAATATCTGTGTCCCGATATGGCAAGCTTGATAATGAGAATATTCTCGATATACTATATATCGAGATAAATCCAGGTTTGGGGCTACCGGTATAATTCGAGCGTGCTCCGACATCGTAAAAATCGACGGAATTTGCTTCCATCCTGCTCTCGCGCTTGCAAAATCTCTCAGGCCCCTAGGCAGATGACTATTAAATTTTTTTTTAGTATGCTGAGGTCTTGCAAGTCGTGGGATTGGACGCTCCCACGAAGAGAGAACGGTATGCGATTAGAAGGCGTTTTGACGTCGTGTTGTTTCTCATCCTTATACCTTGGCAGGAGAGATGCTATTACCCTTCGCTCCAGGATGAGGGTCATGAGGTTAGGTCGACCTCTCTTACTTCCACTTTTTCTTCTTTCCTCTTCTTCTTCTTCTTCTTTCCTTTCCTGCTTCTCATCTTTCTTCTTTTTACGCTCTGTTCCCACTCTTGCCCATCAAAAGCGCGACGTACGTTAAAAGTAGTTAAAAAGTTTTGCTCTCAATCTCACGATCCGTTTTCGCAGTCGTGTAGATATTGAAGTACGGATGAGGAGACCGTGAAGAGAACACGGGTAAACAGGCGACAAAAGGATATATACGGGAATCGAGCATGAGAGCGCAAACACGACGATTGTATTACATCGAATGTTCCATTTCAACGAGCCATCAGGCATGCATACGAAACTCTTTTAACTTTATACAGCGCGCGTTCTCTTTCTCGACCCTGGAGCAGCTTGTTTCCATGAAATTTTACCGAGACCAGCGTGGTTTTCGAAAATAATCGCGATGAAGGTTGATGCTTTCGAGATAAAAGGATAGATAGAGTTTCGATGCTTTTTAAAAATATACATTGCTTTTATAATAAACTACTTTGCGTTTAAAAACCTGTGTTCGAAATAATCTACATGACGATACGTTTATGAATATGAAATAAGTTTTATATAATAAAGACAATTTTAACGTAGCCGTATCATTGATTAATAGGCATTATCTGACTGGTCGATTTGCATACGGAGAATCCCGTATTCATTACAGCAGCATATTCAAATAGGAACATAATTAACACGATCTACCTCATGAAATATCAAGCTTGCATGATTAATATTCTAAGTTTACTGTTATTACAGATATTCCGTTGCTAGAAACTTGGAATAGATTCACATGCATCAGCAAAGCGGCTGCCATTCGTTTCCAATTTTTGGAAACATTCTTTATAATCTTATTTATTTATAATCTTATTTGAAACATTTATTATCTTAAAAATATAATAAATGCTATATTTTTATGATTTATTGTAATAGTTATTTATATTAATATTATGATACATTGAAAATTAAAATTAAAAAATATAAATTTATATATATATATATATATATATATATATATATATGGCATTATTTGGTTTAGAGGAAAAATACAATTAATTAATTAAAAGACATTGTTGCAAGTTGTGTGTGCACTCAGTCGCATTGTGCGACATTTGGCGCTCGATATTGTGTGCAAGAATTTGTTGATTCGAGTCAGTTGGCAAGAATTTGCTAATTAACATGTCGCAGCTTGCTTGCTATGAAATTAGATCGAAGATTCCAGGTCCTTGGTTTCTTCGAGCAAAGATGCGCTCCTTATTATGCAATGCAGCATCTGGCATTATCACTTATTGTGAGAATTTATTGTGGCATTTTCGATTCATCCGGCGATACTGCTGCTGATTGCTACTGATTGAAATTTAAATATTAATGACTTGTTTCTTGCAGAGCGATTAAACGAATTGTGTATTTATTTCCATCATTACGTTTATTTTTATACGGATATCAACATTACGCACAAAATAAATTAATCCACGCGCTTGTACTTTTTAATTTGTTTGCTACAAAGGATTAAAAATTGAGAAAATAAATTAAAATAAATAATTACAATATAACAATATTAAATAAAAAGATCGACTCAGAAAAAACTTGAAATAACATCAATCAGAATAATTTCAAATCATTACATTTTTCCATGAGTCATTCTAATACTATACAATATTCATATAATATCCTTATAATTTATATAAATAGTATAGTTCATGCAATTTTACTATATAATTTTTACTATATATTTATATTTTATACTATATATGTTTACTATATAATTTTAATACTGTAATATTTATACTATTTTATCCTTTTTGTTTCCAGGACGGATTAAATTGAGATTTTACTGAAATGCGCTCATCGTATCTAAAAACAAGGTAAGCGAAAGTTCTTAGAGACATCCCGGAGCTTTGAATAAATCTTATGGTTATCCGATTATCCAGTTATTCGTCGATGAATAATATATTTGTTCGCCATGAAGAAACTCGTCGCGAAGAAGTCATTGACGTTAATCAATATTTTAACGGAATATGTCGCCGCATCTATCGCAAACGGTCCTTAATGAGTAACGGTCCTTAATAAGCATCGGTCGGATGGACTGTCGGTATACCGTCGATGTTATTAGAACGGAATGCGACATATCGATCTCCGAATGTGCGCTTGAATCCGTGCGTTTCCGTTTGGTCCGCGAATTCTCGCGGCATGCCTTCGACATATAGAGCGTGAAGATGCCAGCGGCATCACGCAAATACGCGGTTCATAGTGATTGCTATTAATCGACTATTATGCTTATGGCTAAACTCGTCTTATGAAATATCCGATTATGCATACTTTCCGTCTTTTACCGCCAGTAAGAGTCATAACTTCGATATATCACTGTCAACAGGGAGAGGGATAAGAAACACTTTTTACACAAAGGTCTGTTGTCGTAATAATTCTATTTGCAACTTTATCGTGAGATTTAATAAGATGAATGAAAGCGGGATTATAGAATGCTTTGTTGTTAAAAGAATTATTATTTCAGTTATTTTAGTTAAAGTTTTGAAGATAACACGTGTGTATGTTCAAAAATTACATATAATTGCATGTGTGTAAATTAAATAACTATAAAATGTTACATGTATTAAAATAATGCATCGCACAAGTACTCAAACATATTGATATTCGAGAAGCATGGGAATAGTAGTTTATTAAGTATATGAATTACGGATATTGAATCGCGATAGTCACAATTAATCGAATTTATAAAAAACACTTCAGCAGATATTTAGCATTTTTTTCTAATTATAAAGATATTTCACAAGTTTTAATGGCGTTTTAATTTACAGTTTTAATTACAATTTAATGAGATTGAAATTAAGTATCGCAAAAAAATTAGTCTTCATATCTTTTATATGTGAATTCTTTTCTCAACTTTTATACGAACTTTTTTAACTATTCTAGATTCCTACAAAAAGAAACGCTTTTATCGTGTAACATATATATGCTTAATAGAATATTACATTTCCACGAGATACAGAATTTCTTAATTGGTACACCATTAACACGCGCATCCCAATAATAATTACATTAAGAGATGGTTTTTATCATTTTCGTTTCAAATCGATGTAATTACATAATCGCGATCGTGCTTTGAATTTCATGTTCGTTCATTAAATGAATGTGCTGTGGATTTTAAATGGACTTTATATTGAACTTTAAGTAAAGTAATTGATAATTGATATAATTAAAATAAATTTTTGGACGTTACCCAGCTTTCACATTCATTGCGGCTGACGATTTTCAATTTCCATAGTGCACTTTAATTAACTCGAAATGATTCCAACTATTGTATGCAACGATGGTTGCAATATTTAATTCACGTTTTCAGTATAACCTACCGTGATTTTATTACTGAATCGTTGCATTTTTTTATCCATTTATTAACTTTACAAAAATATCCACTTGAACTCACCAGCAAATTTATATTAAAAATAAATGCTATTTTTTCGATAAATAATAGATACAATGAAAAATCATCTGTCACGACAGCCACAACATTCTACTCGCGATATGCATAACAAAATACACATATGCATATATTTATTTCTGGCGATATAAATGTCAATAAATGTTTGATTAATTTCCACTGCAACCTTATATTTTATATGTACATATTAATATAAGATTACAGGTTTTGTTTTTGACAATCGTAACACAATTTACGAAAATTCACGCATTATTACAGCAATTAAATTTATATATTTATTCGCAAATTTGCAAAAATTAAACTGAAAAGCAGCGACTACTGAAAGTGACAAGTTTCTGCACACAAAAGTATTAGATTTAACTTGAAAATTACACATTTCACATTTCGGTAACTTTCAAAAGAAATTGTTTGCAAGTTAAATATTATTCTCATGTATATGTTTACTCTCGTGTGAGTATTTTTTATACGATGTTACGTTTGCATATAAACTTGGCGATTTATAATAATTTCAAAGTATTTCATTCTACGAATAAATTGAGTCAATAATAAAGTAATAAAATATCTAACGTAGATTTGCATCACGTCAGAACAACGGCATAAAGTTTCTAACGGGAGAATAAAAGGGGAAACAAGGGGAAATTTAGCATATTTATCATAATGACAAACAAATATTTTTTTCTTTAAATTTTACGACAACAAAATCTCGTTTTTATTTTCAAGTTTTCCCCCCGACAAATAATCATCACTATATGTTTTCTTTCGCGGAATGCAAATCGTGACGAAAGCACTGTCATTTATTTATAACGTGTATTCTTATAATGGATGTAGCCGTAAAAGGCGCCATTTAAAAACCGGAATACTGCGATAAATTTCCCCAAATATGCAAATTCTCGAAATAATCGCACGCGCGTACGAGCGTGAAACGGTAGATTTAGCGGGAACACGATCGATATAAATAGGGAATAATTTCCCTCCGCGAAAGAAAAGTCGGTAGGTTGAGTTACCGACAATTCGGTAACGAGTCGGTGCCGAACGCGGTAATCAGAAATAGATGCAAAGTAGAGGCAATTAACGGCGGGGGGGTCGCGCGGGGAAAATCGCACCCGCGCGTGATTGGCCCTCGAGCTCTCGTAAGCGATCTTGGACTCCCCTGGCCGCGCGGTGTGCATTCGGGTAAATTGCATTTCGATCGACCCAGTTTTTATTTCAATTTGTCGTGAATTTATGTGCGAATTATCGGGAAAAGAACACGGGGTGAGAAAACGCGAGGGAGAAAATGGAGCAGCTCCTCGTGGGCAGGAGGAACGATAGGGAGGGGTATATCGGGGGAGGAAAGGTGGCACGATTTACTCGCGTCGTTTCTCGGCGTCCTCTCGCTAACTACAATTCAATTTGCATTTCATCCAATAAATCGCGCCTCTCGTCGCACCTTTGTCGGCATACACGACGTGTTTTCCCGTGAATTCTTCATCTCCTCGCCTCGGCGAGAACCTATCGCGAATTCCTCCGATATTCTTCCTCCGATTTAGCGAACGTCGTTTCCTCCCCTCTCTCCTGCGGGAGAATCGATGAAATTACTTCTCTTTGTTGTTTGTTTACCGAGAGTAACTAGGGTGTTTACGATCTATCCTATCGTAAACAACACGTACGTTTATGATAAGAAACATGAAATTTCTTGACACAAAAGGGGATCTTATTTATCAGACTTGATTGATTATTAGATACCGCGTGTATCAACTGCGTAAAGTCTCCGCTAACGATAACGAGCATGAAACGTTTACACGCGAGGCCACGCGTGTTTTAATTATTATCGTTATCGTAACAGATAGGCGCCGGATAAAATTGCTATTAAATCGAAAGCAAATTCTTGAAAATCAAAAGTATTTTTAAAAATGAAAAATAAAATTGAAATGATTCTCGGAGGAATGTAAATAGGAAAATAGATAGGAAACTTTTTTAGAACTTTTTAAATGGTGATTTCTCAAAATAGGATATATCGAAATAACGATATCGAAATATAGAAGAATTAAATTTAAAATTTATATTTTAAATACAAGCATTTTTTTAAATATCGTTTCAAGAGTCCAATGACACACAATTATATTGATGCAATAAAACATTGCTATTATTACGAACGTATCGATGCGAAATATTAATGATCAAACTATTAATAAATATAAACGCTATCTATAAATATCGCGATTTCGATTCCTATCTATAAATATCGCCATTTCGACTCCTTGCAACATTTCGCGGGAGTCTCTTAAACGGCATACAAATAGTTGGCGTTCATTCTTCGCGTGACACGAGCACGCTAATACTTCACCGATTTTCCAAGCAACAACACGTTTTTTTTCCTCCTCGCCCGAGTATATTACAATCGTAACCCTTTTTTCTCCGTGCGTGCGACACGAAAGAAGATCCACGCTGATAAAAAGCGCCGTTGTGTCGACCGTTGCAACAAATACATCTACCGGTCGATCCAGCGAATTTTGTGGCCAGTGGTTCGCGACAAAATGACGTTACGTTCGGCAGATCCAGCAGGTAAATTAAGGTATCTAGAGGCCGAAGATTGAAACGAATTTCGTCAGGAATTAAGTTTATTGCTCGATCAAAAAAAAAAAAATATATATAAAATTTAACGAGAGATATGCGCTGGGACTGCGCGCAAAAACTGTATTTTTTAATTCGAAAATCAATAGATACGTAAAATCGCTGGGAGTGATCGTTACGTCGCGACATCCGATTTCGAAATCGGTGACGTTTATTCGGTTTACAATGCGGAATAACGCGCGACGCAAAATTCGCATTAATATTTCTCGCAAATATTTTTACGAGACAGATTTCGCGTGGATTAAAATTACCAGGCAGCCCAGAAATTTGTCATAAATTTGGTCCGGGAGTCGTGTCGCGTATAAAAAAAAAAAAAGAGAGAGAGA
Source organism: Camponotus floridanus (assembly GCF_003227725.1). NCBI lineage: Eukaryota > Metazoa > Arthropoda > Insecta > Hymenoptera > Formicidae > Camponotus > Camponotus floridanus. Next base: position 485,118 of record NW_020229303.1, read on the forward strand.
AAAAAGTAACAAATAAATGAAATAGGCAAGGAAAGGGGTGAAGGGGTTAGGGGGAGAGAGGGAGGGCGTAAAAGTATCGCGCGTCGACGTTACGTCTCGCATTCTCGCAAAAGCCGAAAAGCGTTTTGTTGCAAGCGAGAAGAGATGTTGTAGCCGCGGTCATCGTACACGCACCGGAAATATTTCGTCGGCATGCAAGCCGCAATTTAGATTACCGGGCGGCGCGGGGGGGGAGGCTGGTGGGAGGCTGGCGCGCCTGGGAAAATGCTGGACGTTGAAATAGGCAATTTTTTTCTTCCATCACGGCGTCGCGGCCACGCGTCGAACATTTGCAAACACGCCGATTCGTCGTTCTCCCCCTTTTTTTTTTTTTTTTTTTTTTTCGCTACCCCCTTCGTCTCCCTTTCACCACCCGGGGCCTCTCTGCCTCCCCCTTGAACGCGGTGATATGAATTTTCGCATGCGCCGAATCGAAAATTGTTTCTGCCTCCAGCATCTCCTACGCTGGCAAATGTTTTTTTTTACCCTCGTTGACAAAAACGACCTTTTTCTCTGATCCATATACATGCGCATTCGTGCCGGCACGCACGCACGTGTATCTTCGTTGAGCGAATATCTTGGTTTTTTTTGTCCCTTTTTATTTTTTATTTTCATCATCGTCGTAAATCCGAAGAGTACATTTTATATCTCGCGGCGCATCTACTCCAAGCGGATTTTTTTCGGACAAATAGACGCGTTGAAAAACGCGCGATACACACACACACACACACACACACACGCGTCGTATCTGTATGCGATTCTCGGGGCTTATTGCGAAACTTCGCGTTTGGCTTGCGGCCTGCATGCATCGCGTGCGTGTACGAAAGATAACGGGAAACGCGAATCGTCATGATGCTTCAGTGCAATTTTTTTCATTTCTGCCCTAATGTCTTTGATTGCCAAGATTTGAGCTAATAAAGTATTTTAAAAGGGATATTTTCTTTTTTAGATTGATACAAATATTAACGATTAAGAAACTCCTGGCTGGTACGAGAGTAAATTAAACAATAATTAAACAATAATTTTTTTATTGCAATACAGTTTGCTGAGAGCAATTTCCACTTTTAGCTCAATGTATTTTTTATGAAATAAAAAATATACTTTTCACGACTTTCAGACTTTCACGACAAAATAATGGAGTAAGACATGACAAGAGATAAAGAAAGACGTGAATTTTCGTCGATATAAATTTTATTTCTCAAGAGACCACGAATGACTCGTCTTTCTTTATTCAGCAAAGGTTCAAAATTGACCTTTTTCCATATATCCTACGCCTCGACTCCTAATTTTAGCATAACAACGGACAGAGAACTTTTATGGCTTGGCAATGGCTTCGAGGGACGATTGCACCCTTCCCTTGACGTAAAATACCTTTGTTTTTTTCCTCGAGAAAATTGACATTTTACATAATCGTTTGACATTTTTCATGAATAGAGTGTCACGCCTAAAATTAAATGATGCGTATTTTAAGAGTGTCATAAAAATGTACTCAAAGAGATTTATATCTTAATTATAAATTCGCAAACTCTTTAAGAAATATGAAATTTTATTTTCTTTAAATTTTTAGGCATATATAAATAAATAATAAATAATTTATACAATTAGGTCGCTTGATACAATTAAATAGAGAAAATAAACGATTAATATTTCTTGCAACAAAAATTTCTATACAATTTCTATAAACTAATCTTGTATAGAATAGCTAATTTTAGAAAGTGATTATATAATATTTAGCGCATATATTGAAATTTATTAATTTAGCCATAACTTCTAAACAAAATTATGAAAGAAATGCTATGATGATTTATTGTTTGTCATATTCCGAATTTTTGTTAGATTTTCCAGAATATCTATTTGTTCTCCATGACATCATTTATCTCTACAAGAAATGCCGAAGAACATTTCCATTGCCCGCTCTCTTATCTCATATTCCAGCTGAGTTGTTTTGAATTCTTGCAGCGTCTTTGCCTTACAAGATTTTTCCGCTACTTAAAGTAATGATATAAGACTTTGTGGCTCGAAATGTGGTTAGTAAAATTATTGTAAATTAAAATAATAGATTGAATAATTCATATTAAACGAGTAATTTGCTCAATAAAGCTATTACTTTTTATAATTCTTAAAACACATTATATAACAGTTATCATAAATTGAATTGTGTTTTAATTAAAAATAGATTACACGAATCATTATTCCGTTTATATAAATCTACAAAACCAAAGCATGCGAGGAGGAAAAACGAGGAGAATTATAATTTAGATAGTTGCATTCGATTCCTCGCAAATAATTCCTCTCATCTTCCGCATCGCGAAGCCAAGACGCTCGTTTAAAGACTCCATTTAATCGATCCATCGCGGTTTAATTTATCGAAAATCGACACGGATCAGCGCGACGTCAATGTCCCCCGAGAGAGATAGAGACAGATAGAGAGAGATGCAATCGTCCCGGAACAATGCAAACGCGACGATGTAACGGCGATGTCGCGCCAGACGCTTACCTCGTGAACAATGAAGTTTATACGATGCCGAATGCCGTTATCTTACGACGAGGCGGAGGATTAAGTTTCAAGCACCAACGGAGCTTGCGGCTCCTGACGGCTGATGCTTCGGAGCGCATCCGCATCGGAACGTTTGCTGTATCCGGCTCTCGCAAATTCCATGCGCGGTTTCCGACGCGACACCCGCGATGAAAACGTTTCCGCGCGAGCACGTGGGAGTGACGTTTATATTAATTTCTTTATTTCGCGTCCCTGCGCAATTGATGCTCGACTGCAAAAAAGATGAAAAAAATGAAACCGAAATATATTTGACGTCGCGCAACGTCCCGTGGGATAAAAAAACAAGTATAAATTTAAATGTCAATCGTATTTAAATTTGAACATGAGATGGGAAGGTATAAACTTATAAGTGAGTATTTCTCTTTGCATAATTCATTGGGTTAATTAAAGAAAAAAATACAACGTGTTCTTTTAATTTCTGGAATCTCGACTAGGAAGATGGCACGATTCGAAAGTGCAGTACACGGCGTGTAAGCTCCTTCACTCTCGGCGCCTTTCTCTAGTACTAGAGATCTCGTCGCGATTATTAAATAAGACGCGGCGAAAGTGGCGGTGACGCGGGTGGTTAGCGACTCCGGTGACGCGGCCGAGGGCAGGAAATCATGCATAATTCAACGTCGAGAACTTGGTCCACGGTGGCACGGATGCTCCGGGAGCGGAGAGTATCGCTGCCGCATCTTAGCGCGAGGAATAACGGTACTTTGTTCTTCGCCGCTCCCGCCGCGGCTGCTCGTTGTGCTGCTTTGCGGTTCACGTAATCGTACCAACCCATTAACATCGGCCAACTTTTTGCGACATTTCGAGCACTCGACTACTCGAGAGCCGGTTGTTGGAGGATGTTTCAACTGGAAACTCCTTCTGGGAGCCCCTCGAAGAATTTTAATGGCGCAAAGACAAATTGTCGTCTATCGGGCGAATGTTAATTCCGTTGACGTAATTCCACACCGGGGAACTTTCGAAGCGTTTGCGCAAATTGTGAAGAAACATAACATCGAAAGTTAATCCAACAATTTATCCGTTAAATTACTTGCCCGAATTTAAAGACGTTTTATACGTATTTTCAAAATATTGAGAATTAGTAAATATTGAGAATCAGTACAATTTTTACATCGATTCGCTAAGCGTTCACAAGTTGTAAGGATTTTAATTTGCACCGAATTAACATGTGTTCTTATGGGAAACGTAACCCAACGTCGATTCAAATGACAAAAACACATGGAAATAATATTCAGAATTTGAAAATTTGCAAAAGTTTAGATACAGAGGAAATATTTGGTCAAATAATATACAAGTACTATCTGATTAAAAAGATATAAAGTTAGTCATGTATCTGTCACAAGGCGAAATTCTCTGCCAAAAGTTAATCATTTCGATTAACAAAATTCGAAATATTTCAGTAAAAACGCAATATTAAAAAATACATCTCAGCTAAGATCAAATTGTAATATTCCACACAATTTCTCATACTCAAAATACATCAAAAGTGGGTATATTCGTCAATATATATTGATTTTTAGCTACTTTTTACTGAGATTGTACATACAAAACATCCTTAAATGCAATATTTGAATGTATCGTAAATTGCATCTCGAATTTATACAAATCGAAGAGAGATTATTTTAACACGTAAAATTGAATATGTAGGGCACGTAATTTTTTCGAAATTCGATCGAGTTAAAAACCGATCGTATGATAATGCGAGAGTTTTAATTATTCCAAAATTATTTGTAAGTTTAGTATCTCTCGCTCTTTGGAAGAAACACTAGTCGATCTGAAAAATTGAGAAAAAATCACACTCTATAAAATTCTGAAAGGGCTTTGATTTATTCGTGTTGTTTTATCCCGCGTACATTTTCTCGATGTACATCGAAATATTCATCGCGCTTTCATGTGCTTCCGATGTATCACCTATAAAATCGCGCGACACGAATACCTTTAGTGTAATCGCACGGAAGAGACAAGAAATGACATTTCCAATATGACATGAAAGTGGAAAACGGATCCATTCTGTAAATGCATCCGGTATAATCGTTAATAATCAACGTAGTTTATGAAATTTTAATAATTTATCGTTAAACGTTTTTAACATGCTAAAAAGATTAAGTACTATGAGCAAAGAAATATAATTATATATCTTTCTTTGCAAATATTTTAAACGTACAATTATACATAATGTATATTTTTTAAATGCATATTTAAAATTTTTTAACATTTTTATGATTAAATAAACATTCGAGCAAAAATATATTTTAGTTACATTCATTAATATTTCTCTCTGATTTCTCTATATTATTTCAAAATGCTTCTCGGATAACGTCGACATTGCTAATCCGGTTTTCGATCTACTATCTCGAATAGTCAAATGTCATTTGACTCAAATATATCCGACTGTAACTAATATAACAGTCAATATGTCTAAAAGTATAATAATATTCGTTGAATTAAAGAAGAGATAATAATAATCTTCTTTGGATCAATAACTGTTTTGAAAGCTGAAATATTATTTTATACATGAGTCGTACATATAATCATTTGCGAACGGGATGTCCAGTTTAGAATGACGTTTAAAGAATTATAGACTCGTCATTAAGCTTTTGATAGACGTAGGTACTTTTTAAAAACGGATATTGCACTCCATTACTATTGTTCGATATATGATTTATCGGTCACAGAGCTTATCGATGATGACAGGAAAGATCGCATGTTACTAACACAATTCGCCATTTTCGCTTCCATTCGTACATCCATAGATGTTGTTAATCCTTTCGATTCTCGTAGCGTTGAATGCATCGCTGCAACAAATTACTAGGATCGTGCTCGAGCGCGACTGAGAGAGCTCCACAAATCCGCCATCAAACAATTCAACGAGACACTGCGATACAATACAGAAAAATATGGAGTGCTAAAACTGGTATCGCGGAATGTCAAGAATGACCAACGTCAAAAAATATGATTTATACATAAAAATTGCTCCCCATAATTCTTCCCTTCGCTAGTATTTCACAATTGTTTTACAGGAGGGATCGAATAAGCGGAATAAACAACCGTGTATAGGAAATGAAACACGGTACGTCGTGTAATAATTTATTCGCCCGATAATAATAATAATAACAACGATAATAATACAGGATCATCGCGTAACCGGCTAGAATTTATATTGAGGTTTCAACCCAGGAAGTAGTTTACACTCTAATTGAATCCGGCAAATATGTTTGCCCCGAAATCCGAAATGAAGCTTCCGCCTCGCGCACTCTCGCATCTTTCTCCGCGTGCGTTCGCCAACTTCAATTTCACAATTTCGCCAAAAATCAGTCTGTAAATTAAAGCGCGACAGAGAACAGTGGTACGATGGATGAGAGAGATAGGGGGGGGGGGGGGAGAGAAGGGGCGATAAAAATCCATCCGCTTGTGTCCGCTTTAGCTCGACGGGAGCGAGAGCTCCTACTCGGGGGATTTAGGAAGCGAGAAAGTTTGCTCGGACGATGCCGCGTTAAATTAAATTACGGCGAAATTGCGGCACGAATTTGCGCATTGCTAGCTCGTACCTGTACACATAGAAAGTAAAGGGAAACGCGAGCGCGTAATAAGAGGCATGTGTGAGATTGCAGCAAATATATTATATAAGATATGAATCGCTCATTTTTTCAATTTCGTCCAATTTTTTGCAAAAGACCGCGACCTTCCCATTTAGTTGACATTCGCGTAAATTTGCAAATGAATGAGATAAAATTTTCAAGTGGACGTGTATCGCAATTAGCTGCATCTTTTCGATGGAAATAAAATCAAGAGGAATATTAAGAGAACAAAAAATCAATATCACTTATTTATTTGTTTACTTGATTGGAAGCACTTCCAATATTGAATTTTGGAAATTTATATCGTACAATTTTCCTATTTTCCCGTCTAAATTCCCGCCAACGGAGAGACCTCCTGGAACATCTAACATTTAATTAACAGGAGGATAGAACATCGTAACACGAGTCTACGGATACGGCTAAGGCACCGTACATTTTCGTCGGCAAACAATCAACGCGCGCAATGTTGCTCTTTAACGGTCTCGTTGAATCTATATTTTAGTTCTTAGCGAAACTAGCGAATTTTCGGCAAGAATAGTTGTTGAGATATCTTGATGAGCCGAATCAATTTGCAGAAATTTTGTTTAACGATGCGAAACTTTATTTTCGCACGAATCATAATCATATATGCATGCATAAGAGCAACTGTGTAATTTGATCGTGTAAGAATATTTCCATGAAAGCAGAGATATAACTTAAGGCTATCATTTCACACTCGAGTACCGCGGAAAGGAAGCCGAATGGCAAAGGACACGTATTCGTTACTTGCTTCCGTACTTACCGGATACTTGCCAGCAACCACTCGCTCATTACCGCGAGTTACTTAGTGATGCATTAATGCGGAGCCCGAGCACACTCAGTGGTCCATTTCCGTGCGCTCGAAGGTTTGCCTTTCGCCTCGCCGGACCATATGAAAGGAGTACTGTGAAAGGAATAGATGGAAAGAGCGAGAGAGAGAGAGAGAGAGGAAGAGAGACGCATTTATATTTTACAATTGTGTTCCCTTGCAATATATATTAGTATTATTATTGAGGATGTATTTCTCGCGTGTTTATTGTGACATTTTTTTATTAGCAGTTTTCTTCTCTCATTCTCACCTTCATACTCGTCTTATCCTTTATATCCCCTTCTCCCTCTTTTCCTCCTTGTCTCGAGCTTTGCTTTATTTTCCTTACGAATGCGAAATTGTAAAAGTCTGACGAGAAACTATGGCGAGGTACAAGCGCGTTGCGAGCACCAATGTTACCGAGGAAATCAGCTTCTCGGACGTACTTAAGAGATGGAACATGCGCAAACGCAATTTTTCATCACAGCTGGAAAGTCCGCGAAGGCTGCACTCTGCAAAATCAGGGAGACGCCCGCCACAGGAATTACTTTCGCGTGTCGCGCAGACATAATTCCGGTGACGTCTATCTTTCTTTTTACATTTTTTGTTGTTGTAGAATAGAGGGAAAAAAAAGGGGGAGATCGCTGCATCATCTTTATTAATTGTCCTTACTTAAAGTGCAGTCCCTTCATGCAAAATGTATTATTTTGAGAAGCAGAGGATATTAATTCTGCGCACAATTTTACACATTTTATATTTTATTAAAGGAATAATGTCATATATAATTAATAAATGCAGCAAATAAATATTTATTTATATTAAATCGCGCGCCATCCATTCGATGAAATTCACACGTATTCCTCCATCTCCCACGTCATGTTTTTTCACCCTTTAACTCGGTGAAACCGTGCGTCGCCGGCGCGATTGCGTGACACGAGACTGTCACATCTCGCTGGCAATTTGTCACGATTTGTTTTATCATCGGTTTAGCCGAACATATATAGCGATGTGCTCGTGTAAGCGACCGTACGATTACGGGCGCGATGCATACATCATCACGCAAGAATACATTTTTGCGCGCGGCGTGACTTTGAATAGCAAATTACCGGCGACTATTGTTGCTAATCTTTTAATATCGCCAGCGGATACCACAAACGCGTTATTTCCATCCTTTAATCCGAATAAAATATTGCCGGCGACGCGATAACGCAACGCAATGATATATATTTTCATTCGATATAATAAAAATTTTATGATAAGAATCTCTGCGTCATAATATGACTTTTCCTTTTCAGATCGAATTAATTGATCAGCGAGAGTCAGCATCGAGGCTCCTATCTTATTCAGGAATCAAAACTCTCTAATTGGAACGAGCCACCAGCAGCGAATGGTATGTATGAAAGGAATCTCGGAATTTTGCAGATTTTCGTCCCAAGTTTGCCGATGTTAAAATAGTAACGTGTTTGTGTGGGTGTGTTTTGGTGCCCCACCGCGGCATGAATGGTCGCGCTTGATAACAAAACTCGTTGCGACGAGGATATTAATGCCTCGCGCGAAGACGCCCTTAATAAGTCCGCGACGTAATGAAAACCATTCATATAAAAGTTTTCCGCGGACGCTGACGCTTTAATTGAACGAGGAGGATCGCGTTGCGCCGCGGTCTCTCTCTCTCCTCCGCTTTTCTTACACCAAGCTGTAACAAGATGTCAGAGATTACCGGGGACTCTTCTCGCTTCGTTGGCTCCCCCGTAACTTTCGTATCCCTCCCCGGTAACTTTCATTAAAAATTTCCTATCGGGCGAATCCCGCGACGAAGTCTGCCAATTTGTTATCGAGCTCGCCACTTTCATCGGGAATCGAGTCGAAAGTTATTCACTTGTTCCGCCATCGGCGAGACAAAAAATACCAATTCTCCGGAAAACGAATGGAAAGCTCCTTGGGATGATATAACGAAATTCCGAGCGTTCGGCTATAAATTAATTATTTCTAGATACGACGAGAGACAAAGAGATAGAGAGGAAGGAATTGAAATTCAAATGAATTTATTATGCAAGAGGAGGAGGAGGAGCTTTGTGTCGCGGAATTTATAATTGATGTCATCGGAACGTTGCAAAATTCCTACGAGCCGCGATACGTGGGTTCATTTTAATACACATGTCGCAGACGCGTCGAATACCGAAAGTCGACTGCCGGTGGAAAATTTCTCGCGCCGGATTTAATTTACTTATTCCGATCGAATGACAGACGGCACTCGCTGCGTTTAATCCCATCGCGGTCGGATTCGTAAAAAAAGCATGGGAAAAAGGTCCGATGCATCGTACTCGCTGTCGTCGTTCGCCGTTCATTTCCGTGGACATCCGCCACTTTCACGTTCTTTTTCGCGCCCACTGTGGCAACCAGTGGGGCTCATTAATTTTTCATCGCTCATCCCCGGTCATATAGCGCCGATTTTAGGGTCGACCGGAATAAACGAGCTACCAATTTTTGCGGCACCGGCGCCGTCCGCTTCGATTTAACGAGCGTGATTTAATCGCGCCCCGAAGCTCGCTCACCCCGCAAACCACCTCTGTAGCCCCCAGTCTGGCCCCCGTTTAGGGGCAATTAATCCAGCGGAAACGCACGGGTCGATCGTACCTCGACAGAGCATAGTAATTGTTGCCGGGAGCCTCTAAACGCAAGCGATATATCTAATATTTGCGAATCGCACTTATCGACCATGCGCCTCCCAACCAGCGAATACGTTGTCTTTTTCCTCGGGTCTATCACTAGCGAGAGATCAGACGCGCTGGAATGAAATGGAAGCAGGACTTGAAAAAAAAAATAAATTATGTGATTATTTATATTCTCGTATCTTTTTTCAAGAGACATGCAAAAAAAAACATATTTAGTATATTTGAAAAAGGTAGATAAAAAAAAGATTTTATATATTATTAAGAATATATATACAAATTAACTGAAATATTTTAATTATTTAAAAAAATAACAATTTTCCCAATATTTTTAGGCGTTTTGAATGTGAGGGAATTATGATTTATTTATTTTCAAGAACTGTTTTATTAAAAGACAAATTTGTCCCGTGAATGTTTACATAAAGCTGCAATGTTTGCGCTCGCACACATACATTAAGCACGTGTATGTACCTTAGTATACATCTCTCTAATCCGGAATCGCGATAATACATAAATTCTTGCTTCATCGTCGAGATTTTACGTCGATATACGTAAACCTCCAGGGCATATATTTTGCATCATCCATAAAAGATATGATTATTAATATAAAATATTTTGAAAATTAATAGAAAATACCGCTTATTTATACATTTGTCATTTCTCACGTGCTATTTCTATGCGCGATCATTAAGAACGATTAGATCTATTAATGAAGCTAATCGAGGCCGTTATCTCGACCGCGTCTCGACATCGAAAACATAACAAGTCCCTGCGTTCCGACGCATTAATTTCAGGCACGACGTTTTATGCACGTACAATATACGAAGAGGGGAAGGAGAGGCGACCCTGCGTGTTAAGCATCCCTATGAATAGAGATGTGTAGGGAGAGGGGTAGGTACATACATCGGAGGCATTACCGCCAAGTGTAATGCAAACGAACGTACATTCTCTTTCCCGTGGAAAATGTTAAAGTGACACGACACGGTCAGCAACGTCGGTCAGGAACGAAGCGAACAGCTCCGGCCGTCAATAAACTCGCTCCTACTCTCTTCATTATAATGCCCGTTTAATTAAATACCTCCGCGCACATCCCATTAGAACGTCAAACAATAATTCAGAAATTCCTACGCTCTTCTCCATCCCGCGTATGTACATGTGCCACGAAGATTGTGCATGCGTGGGCGATTCTATTGTCATAAAAAAAACGCGTAATCGCGCACGTTTGTTCTCGTCGATGAAACGCGGCTTGAATGACTCCGTCGCGTGTTCGACTTTAATTCGCGCGGCCTCTCCCTCTCCTGGAGGAGCTCGTAATAATATCATTATATCTTACGGTATGCGAAGCGCGGGAGATGCGAGATATGTACTTACGTATGGAAATAATACTCGGCGAACTCGCTATAATGTTATTCACCGTAATAACTCGTCTACGGACGTTAACGCGTACGGTGCTCCGAAATTTCGACTCGACTTGGCGAAAACTTGAGTAATTTTATGCGCGAACTGATAGAGACTCCAACTGTTTCTCGCGAATGTATTTGCTACTTTTTTTGCATCTTACTAGTGATATCGATCTACTATTGATGTCTGATAATTAAATAAGAATTTAATAAGAAATTATAATGATTAAGTAAATGTTATTTCGTCGCCTGTTCAACGTACGCATTTTATTAACTGTGACGCAATATCGATAATTAATAAACGAGCCGTGAGGAATTTTTTAAAAATTTCAGACTTCCATATTGCGCATTTTTTCACATTATCGGGACTTTATCGAGCGTATCGCATGTCGTAGATAAAGACCTCTCTCCGTTGACGAGATATCGAGATACTTGAATCAGTCATAGTGTAACGTGCGATCGATCCAGCGAATCAATTCGACGGCATTTTACGTCGTGAGTGTCATCGTGGCACAATTCCGTCGTAATCCGCGAGATGATCTCGCACGCAAAAAGGCGAGAAGTACCTGTTGAAAGAGCCTTCCAGAGAGGAATCCGTTCGCGGCTCCGCTCGTCGAGTTCCCTGAAGTTTCGACGGGAGTTGACGGTCTTGGAGAAACTTGCGAGATCGATCGGGTCGGGGTTTGAGTTCGCCGCATCCGCTACGCTGGAGTTCTGATTGGATGCCGATGTAATTCGGTGAACGCTTATGCATGATCCTCGGCGAAGTAATACGTGTAGGTTACTGTCGTAGGTGAGTTGCACGTGAGAAAGCTTGGAATGCCTGAGCGTGGATGTCGCGTTGTTAATCATCTGTGTGGGTGGAAATAACCGATCGGTGTCAACATTGAATGATACATCGACAACGATGCATCGAATGAACATTTATGGCGTAAGAAATGCAAGCTTTAGTTAATCCACTCTCTTGTGATCGTGTAAGGATAATGATTTTGTAATAAAAGCAAAGGAGGCTCTTATATAAATAAATTAAACAATAATCATTATTGTTTAATTTGTTGGATTATTGTTTAATTTAATGATTTTGTATTTCGGTGATTTAATTATGACGTGAAATTATAATTAGCGTATTTTGAAATTGCCTTTAGATTATTATTAATTTTCGAAAAGAATAGAAATGAGGACGCTGTGAATTTACGTATTATCTCTTCTATTTCTGTCCTTTTAAGAAATATTCCATGCATTTTATTCTATTCGCCAACTTATTTAAATATTCTATATTATTGATTTCCGAATGCTCAGCGGGCTAAATGGATATTTTATTGCGTCTAAAAAAGAGAGTTCGTGTTTAATTTATTTAGTCGATTCAATTTAAATGATATTAAACGTTTAAATAATCAAGTGCAATTAAATATCACTTAATTCTAATTAAATGTAACATGTTATATACAAAAACACGCTTTAAATAAACATGGAATACAGATTATATAACACGTACAGAGAAAATAAATTCATGTTTGATGTACTTTCTCTGTTATCTCACCGTTATTTTTATCTCGAGTGTGTCATATGCTATCAGCCATAGCACTCGCATAAGAGCGATACTTTTTCTCACTGTATTATGGTTAAAGAATACGAGAAATGTTCTCACGGTCGATAAGATAAGATTGAAATTTTGTACGGGACATCTCTACTGCTCCATATGCTGCTGATCGCAGTGCAATCTCATATGTATTGTAATCTTGTCGGTTGCTGCGCAATTCGCTTAGACGTGTCGGCGTCAACTCGTTAAAAAACTTCGACTTTCGAATGCAAGATTTATTTGCTCGTTATTTTAACCGCGTATTCGATCATTAAAATCTCATTCCAAGAAAAGCGTATAAGAAAATTAATTATACAATTTTATTTTTGGTTGTTGCATATTTAAAATTCTAGCAAGAAAGTTTCATATCTTTAAAATTAAACTCCTCTAAGTATTTTTCGTTTTATTTTCTTGTTTAAATATTAATTAAATCTTATTGTTTTTCCGAAATGCCAATAAAGGTTTACATCCTTTTTTAAGAGACATTTTTTCATTTACAACGTTATTAAATTTCTTTTGATGGAAGCGATTCTAATTCTCTTTAATTTCATCTATGATCAATTACATCTATTGGTCGAATATTTTCGACGATGTTTTGAGAAGATTTAATCGGGAGACGCTTATTAGTAAAAATTCGTTTAATTGCACCGCATTAAATTTATTCTAGAATTAGAATAAATAGAATCGAAAGAAAGAAATAAATCGATAAACTGTGTATCCAAAATAGAAGTCAGTGATTGAGGTCATGAAATAAGTTGACGACATAATAAAATATACATGAGATATATTCTGTAAATGAATTTAAACTCAGAAGAGACAATATAATAGAGATAAATAAACAATGTTTTTATTTCTATTCTTTTCGTAAATTAATAATAATTTATAAGCAATTTCAAGATATTCTAAAAATAATTTTACGTAGTATTTTAAAAGTAATTTTACGTCATGATTAAAAAATATAGAAGGAATAATTTTATCGTTACACGATGACAACGAAGGCGGACAGAAATTAACAGCTTGTAGATGACACTTCTTACACCATAATTAAGGGTTTATTCAACAGCAAATCGTTTCTCGTCGAGATCGTCCGGGAGGTTTCGAGAGTTTTTACGAGATGTACGAACAGCAAAGTCGCGAGCTCGACTCCCGCAGACGAACGGCGAGAGACGGAAATGGAAAAGTTCTATTAACTGCTGCCGTTTTCTTGCCGCAGTATTCCTCGTGTTTATTTAAAAACTTTTCGAACTCCTTGCAAATTCACGACTAACGGCGCGTGTGCTACGTTCGCGTTTTCCGAGGAATCGCCCGAATATTTCTCGAAGCCCTCGAGGGAACATTCGCTACACCATTGTTTCGCACGGGTAATAAAGAGCGTAGGACGAGACGGAAGTTCTTGGGGGTGTACCTTCATCCGGATTAATTAATTATCCTTGGCCTCTTTTCGCTTCCCTCGCGGAAAAATGAACGATGGCGTGATGCAACGCGACAGGGTGAAAGGCATCTACCTTCTTCTTCCGCCTCTTTGTCGCATTTTTTTTTGTCAGGAATTGCGCGATTAATTTTTTAAGCATTATTGCATCGTTCATAAAGAGCCTGTTTAATATTTAAGTAATATCGGAAGAAATTTCTGTAAATTTTCTACACGGGAAATGGTATTGATATAATTAAACGCGAATTGTTTCTAAAATTTAATTGGACTCTGGCAAAATTATTTCGTGTTAGACTTTAAAGTATTTTAATTTTCCTTATCTTCTCCTTTTTTCTTTTATATCGTCGATATAATAAATTGCTTTTCCATCAATGCAAGACCTTCCAATGCGTAAATATTATTTAGTTAGCATTTAATCAAAAGGTTATGGAATTATAATTATTTATTTAAACAGTTTTTGCAATCTTGTGGCATCTTTTTGGAAAGACAATTAAAATAATCTAAAGGATACAATTCTTTCCCGAAGATTATATTTTTTGTCTTTCTTGTTTTTCCTTCCTTTTTCTCATCTTGTAAATGGTTTCCGTGCTATCATGCAGATACCAGACCCTACACAAACTCTAGAAGACTACAGAATCCTACAATGTGACTAGCGGGCTGTAAGTCGTTTCCCGACAAAAAGATCACTCGTTTTGTCTACTACTATCGTTCTTCTTTTGTCGCCTGCTCTTTCTTACGTTTCCTAAAATCGAGGTAATCCTTAATTCCAAGATCTTCGATATGCAAAGATCAGACTATTGTCTTCTCTTTCTGTCGCGCCCGCTTAATTAATATAGATTGTTTCATTTTAACTCGAATGTTGATATTATTTCTTTAGATTCTGATATTAAAATTGTTGGAGCTTCATCTATCAAGTGTTTTTAAAACAATTATTAAATATTTTTCAAATTACAGAAATGTTTCACAAATGATCTGATATGATTGAGTAAACTGTATTTTTAATTAATTGATTTTAAGAATTCATCTCTCTCTGAAACATTTTATTTATAGAATCTATATACCAGCTGTTCCGCAATCTAACGTTGTTAGAAGCTGATTGTGTTTACCTTTGTGCAAACACGTACGGTTGCGCGAACTTGTAGCACGATGTCAGATTTTTCTAGTGATTTTTTCGCGAACTAAACTATATAAAAAACTAGATGAGATTTTTGTTTGTAAAAGATTATTACCTTCACTGTCGACATTATGCGCGGCCTGTCAATATCTCAGCCGAAAAAGGGAAAAAACCGTTTTATAGATGATGCAAATTGAGTTTTAGCTATCTAAATTATACATCGTCGCTTTCCTCTCATATCTTTGCTCTAAAAAAATGACTGGTATCACTTTTAACTTTAATGCGAGCGTAATTCATTTTGTTAAATCAGCAAAATGAGATCACTATGCTGGATTCCAATTTATTAATGCGATATTTTTAATAAGCTTAAATACATTACTGATGTTAAACTACTGATAGAAGCTTCTCAATTTTTTGTGCATATTAAAATTTAATGAGCAGTATGCATGTGTGCGGTCGCATTTAAATTATTAATCTTCTCGAAGAAAAACGTGCGAAAGAACAGGAGAGATGATAATATATTAATAGAAAGATTTAAATTCTGTTAAAAGCTCGGAAATTGTAGAGCGGATAACTTAAACGAAAAAGGACAGAAAATTAGAGGAGATAGATGAATATGCGAGGAACAAAAACATGTCCATCAAGATGATGAAATTTTATGATGCACGTATGTGAGACCTGTTAAAATGTATATTTTTCTAGTTGCAGGACAAATATTACATTGATTGACGTATATATATTTGCGCAATTTTCTCGATTTAACGCTTTCTTTTCCGTTCGACGACACGAGCGATCTCCGTTTCTCGTTTGACTCGTATAAAGTCATCTCTGCAGCATCGTCGTGCCTTCTGTGTACGTTAAGTCATGCGGATCTGACAGGCGCGTTGCGGAATTACAGCGTATTGCCCGAGGGTACCGCGCTATGGAATCTACCCGACACACACCCTCCCCCGCCTCCCTCCACTCGCTCATCCCTCCCCGTATGTAAACAGCAGATTCTTCGCTCTCCTCGTTTTTCCACTCCCTCGCAGAACGTCAGGGTAACAATGGTCGCGCGGACGCGCGTATCAGAGCGGAAAGACGCGTGTATAACGCCCTGTCGGGAATGCAATCTTGACATAACAGCACCACCACGTGTACTGCATTTTTCCAGCTTACACTCTCCTCATCCGCGCACGAAGATGAGACAAAGCGACGAAGCCTCTAATGCAAAAAATTGCCCAGACAATGCACGGGGAAATATTTACTCTTGGCACTTGCGCCGAGTTATTTTTACGAAAAATTGTCTCTTTTTTCCGCCAACTTTATTTCGTTACACTCCACATGTGAATAATTCAATTCGTCTTTGATTTCGCGCTTCGCTCCGCGATTCGATATTCCGCCGTGACGCATTGGCAAGGTGCGTAAACCAATTTCGACGATCCCGATGATGGTCCGTGACTCGGCGAATAAAACATGTGCGTGCGCCACATGAGCGACCGTGTGCGCTCTAAATTTATTCCATTTCTAATTCCACCAGCGCGGCATTAGGGTATATATCTCGATGCTGCCGCCACAATATTTCATCTGGAACGTAGGGTCTCGCAAAGGGAGCTCGCCGTGATTCGCGCGACGACTCGAAATCCTCTCCGGTCCTTCGTCCTGCTCCAGTTTACTTGAGTTTGCTCAACGGAACGTCGTGATTCGCGCGCGCGTTTTCGCGAACCGCAACTCGTCACAGGGTGTGTGGGTCACTCGGTTACAAGAACCACGAGCGGAACATTTGGCCGGGACGAGCACAGTTGAGAACTCTCGAACGCGGTGCAAATTCGGGCTCACCGACTGCACCGGGTCGACGTGTATTTTCGGGGAGACGTGACCGGGCTGCGCCGAGCGTTTCCTTTTCCGCGGAAAATCGGACTGTATACTCTGCTGGCGTTTTAGAGAACCTGCATACTCGCAATCGCGGCTTTTAACGCTACGGTTCCGAGCTGTTTTCACGTACAAGAGTTTTAAATGGCTACTCATTGTCAGTGAATTTCTGAAGTCGAAATCTGAACAGAGGTAGAGGATAATACAAGAGTATTTGACAGAATTTTAATGCCAATGTGATAAATTTAAAGATACAAAAGAGATGCGATTTAATTTCTTTTTTTTTAAGGATGTTTTGTATGTAGAATTTTAGCAAAAAGTAGCTGAAAATCAATATTGATGAAAATATTCACTTTTGTGTATTTTGAGTAAGAAATTGTGTAGAATATTACAATTTGATCTTGATTTGAAATCTGAACATTCAATAGAGCATAATACAATCTGAGTATTTGACAGAATTTTAATGTCAATGTGATATAAATTTAAAGATACAAAAGAGGTGCGATTTAATTTCTTTTCTTTTTTTTTAAGGATGTTTTGTATGTACAATTCCAGCAAAAAGTAACTGAAAATCAATATTGATGAATATCCACTTTTGGTGTATTTTGAGTATGAGAAATTGTGTGGAATATTACAATTTGGTCTTAGCTACAGTGCAGAGATGTATTTTTTAATATTTATTGCGTTTTTAGTTTTTACTGAAATATTCCGAATTTTGTTAATCGAATGATTCACTTTTAATATTATTTGACCAAATATTTCCTCTGTATCTAAACTTTAGCAAATTTTAAACAAATTCTGAATATTATTTCCATGTGTTTTTGTCATTTGAATCGACGTGATTACACATTTCCCATAAGAACACATGTTAATTCGGTGCAAATTAAAATCCTTACAACTTGCGAACGCTTTAGTGAATCGATTAAAAAAACTGTACTAAAGATTCTAAACATATGTAAGGACATTCTGTACAATTTTCATTGAATTCTCAATATTTTGAAAATGGATACAAAACACCCTTAAATTTCAACGACACTTTTTTGGCATCGAAAATGATTAACCTGACTCTAGCCATTGCAGGGAACCACTTTATTTTCGTACGTGACACGCGTGATATGAGAATAATGTCGGTACCGCTGATATCAGAACGGACCTGATGCAAAGCGCACCTGTCTCTATACGAGACACTGATCTATGCGCGTTAATTAAAAGGCGCTTTATCCCGCGTGCATGGCAGCTGTGTAAACGCCATATTTCCACGTCAATCGTTTGACCGCACACACTATAGTTACATGCGCATGTACATAAATCTAACGACGAGGAACGTCGAATGGTCCACCGCAATGAAACGTGGACGCGATGTTCGCTCCGATGTCGTCTTCGAATCACGTCTGTTACTCCGGTCTCGCTGGTAATCAAACGGACTTGCTTCTCGAGCTCGAGCCACTTTGCGCGAATGTACGCGACTCGATTGATATCCGTTTCTCATTCGATCTCGCGAGCGATTCGGGAAACGATCGCTCCGTGACTGACGCGAAATTTCCTCGGCGGAAAAATGAGAAAAGAATACGGGAATAATATTGCGGGCCGCAGAACCGTCTCGTCTATTTCGGTCCCCGGATTCGGCGAGGCACGTCGCGCAAAGTGTCAATCGAAGCTGATATCCTTCGCTGGCAGCGGCATCCTTGGAGTTTCTCTTTTCGGAAAAAGTGACAATTTCTCTCGATGATATCGAACGTTCTCCTCCTACGTTCATTCTCCTTTTGCTGGCGTCCGTCAGCATGGATATTCAATGACAGTTCTCGAAGAGGGGAACGATCTCGCTTCTTCGATCTCTTCTCCCGAGAAACTTGGCGTCTCGCGGAGATGTTAATGACCCATCGAGACCCATCGTTCCTCAATCTCCGCCTCTCGTCGAGCGTAAAACGCTCGTATCCCGTCGAGAGACGCATATCGCGCGCGCGTTGAATTCGCGTGCCTCTTGATTTACGACGCATGCCTCGCGAACCGCGTATCGATTCCCTCATTCATAAACATTCCACGTAGAATCGCGGCGTAGAATGCCGTCGTTCTGCACACACCGTGCGCGCCATTAATTGCAGCGTGCCAATAAATACAGGACGCGTCTCTCTCACGGTGTCTGAATCGCTCGCGATTCCGCAAAGCGCGCTGCGACCTCTCACCGGCAGCGGTTTCCTTTGGCGTTTGTGCGCGCGACTCGTCGAGCATCGGCGTTAATTCGATGAAAATTAATTAGTATCGGCCTCGAGGTGCTCCGGTCCTGTGAAATCGAGCGCGAATCGTCCCACGGGCGAGAATTTGATTAGCCGCGCGGGAGCGTCGCGCTCGACAGAGTCGAACTGAATTTCCATCGAACCGCGAAATTCATCGCCGAGACGCTACCTATCGATTTTCTGCTTTTCCGAAGGCTATATTTTCTTTTACGTACCAAGTATGAGAGATCCCTCAAGTTTGTATTATATTATAATCGAGAAGGGAGGAGAACAATGCATGTATACTTTTCTCTGCAAGAGAATCTTTTATTCTTTCATCAACAATTTACTATCAAATTTATAAACTATCTTAATATCTAGTCAATTAATCAAAGGTTCGTTGGAAATAATGTAATCGATCAAAACTAGCTAATTTTTGTTTATTTGTCACGACATTTCGATCATATGGTTGTGGTCCTTTTCAAATATATAAGAGATCAAATAATAGATATAAATCATAGTTTAGCGAACTCGGCAAGTCACATTTGTAAGATCATTACGCCCTACTAAATTTGAAATCGAGAGATAAAAACGATGGTCGAAACGTCAACAAATAAATAAAAAAATTTTTGGCTAGTTTTGGTCGATTACATTGTTTCCAACGAACCTTTGAATTTGAGTATCATTTGAAACTTGTCCTAATCACATCGATAATAAACGGTGGACATCTAGAAAAAAGAGAAACGCGATAATTAATAAAATATTATCGCCTGAATTTTAATTGCAATAAAATTTAAAGCATACAAGTCTAAGCATGTTCGGACATTACTCCTGAACTTATGGACGATCGATCGCGGAAATCCAGGCCACGATTCCTCATAATCGGTTGTAAGGCGACCACGAGGCGTCCCGGTGGACTGAAAAATCGTTAGCACTTTTTCCCCGACCGCCATTAGCACGGAATTACGATAGCGCGTCGACAGGTTCATAAGGGTCCCGAGTCACGTAATGATTTCTTGCGGCCTCTGATGGCCTCGTGACCTCTGACCCGACGAAATAGGCACGCGTGACTCCTCACGCATCGCGCCCAAAACCTGCTTCGCTCAAGTGATGTATGGGTATCGAAATCGAAGGATATTCGCTCGTGGTAAGCGATCATTTGTCATGAAATCAAACATGGTCTGGGGGTAGCAGCACGAGTTATTTCGCTTCGTTTAAATGAAATAACAATTAGCAAAGCTCGATTAGCTTGCCGCGCAAATTTTTCATACGTTAATATTTCCCCATGAATTGTTTGATCGTTGAATTATTAATGGTCGGCTTATCAACGTCGATTAATTTTCGACCTTAATTCAACTGATGTTTTCCTTCCTTTTCAAGTCCAGTTAGAAATGAAGAAAAACAACTGAAAAATAGTTTCGAAATACTACGGTATTATAAATCGTACCAAGTTCTTTGTGTATCGTAGGTAGAATTTCACAGTTTAATATTAATTTGCCGGTTTAAAAGCGAATCAATCATAGTCACGCACATGTGTTCGCTCTTTATCGAATCATAATTTTAAAATCATAATCATATATCCTTTCGCAAATCAGCATCCGTCACTAAAGCGTATAGATTATACGGCATTTAGTTGCGCGCGGTAGATTCCGTGTCTATTTTCTTTATTGAGGATATTATTTTAATGATGTACTACTTTATAAGATCGCCGAGATTTCCACTCGTAACGCGACGATTCGAGAAAGGAAAAGGCAGCCGCAAATCGGCACGAAAGATGGAGCAAACTAGGAGGATGGTATCGGACAATATTCCCCTCTCCCCCCCTCCCCTTTTCTCCCCAAAGAATGTGCTCGTTTGGCGGAAGTCCAATCTGCACGCCCGAAACGTCCATTACTCCATTAGCGGTTACCGTGTTAACTCTTTATTGCTCCAACATTCTCCATTGTCGAGATAGTGGTACAGCAAGAAAAGCAGGAAGGGGTTAATGTGCACATTTCCTTAAGATTACCGTGCTTTGGTACCAGTTCGCATAGTCCTATAATACTACATATGACACGTGTGACGCGCGCTCTCACGCTTATGCAATTCATGCGTTATCAGGTCTATTCACCGGTACTTTTTACGCCATCGTCTTATGGTGTATGTATGTCACAACGCGATTAAATGAAAAAAAAAACTTGCCTTTTACGATGAGATACATAGATTAGAGACAAGTGCATTTTATCTCTTCATTAGCAGCTAGTAATCTGGAACTGTAACGTTTTACTTGAAAATATTTGTGAAATTTTTTTATGCCACCATTAGAAAAAATAAGAATTGATAGTAATATATTTTTTCACTCTAATCTCTGTGTTAATTATTAAAATAAAATGTTGTAAAACATTTTAGAACATTTTATTTTAATAATTATTTTAATAATTATTTTAATAATTATTTTAATAATTATTTTAATAATACGCATGACTTGCGCATTCATAGCGTTTTTCTTCAACTATTAATAAAGGATTGATGGCTACAAAAACAATATTCCATTTGTACCTGTTATTTTTTTCGTCTAGTGTTCTTCAATAATTTTTCCAATTATTTGTTACATTCAGAAAACACGTAAATGTGTGCAACACTCTACGAGTTTTATTATATTGTTTCGCAAAACATTGTGTTTTTATAACGATGTAACTTTTTTTCGCAAGTAATGAAAGAATATTGTTCTTTCTTTTGATGATTGAAAGCTCGCAAAGGTGATCCGTGATACGGCGCAATTATTTTCCTGATTATCAGATCGCGACACGTGGTCGTTTCCGGCGACGCAATTTCGTGCACCGTCGAGCTCGGAAAATTTCTTCGCCGTCGAATATGTTCCTTTCGCCGTGCGGCGAGACGTGCAAGCAGATCCTACACTGAGTTTTGCATAATATATGAAGTGATGCATCTTAAGGATGTATAACGGCGGTAACGTTCATGCAAATTTCCATCGCTAAGCGGCGCGGAACGGAATTTCAAATTTTCGCTTTAACGAAATTTTAACCATGAACGTTAATTCTGTATTTGTAAATCAACGTGATTTTAGACATTTAAATCTGGCTGGATGCTTGGAAAAATTGGAACGTTAAATTATCAAGTTTATCATTTAATTAAAGTGTCGCCTTCAGACACGATAACGTTTTAAATAGCCGTTCCCATTCACGAGATATATTTCTGCGCACAATGTGGATTAATTTAACGCTATTAATAGGTTAGTTAAACAGAGAGGAGACAAGATTTTTCTCGTTTGGTTATTTAATTATACCAGAATACGCTTTTGCGCTAAGTTTTTAAAACATTTTAATATAATTGCTACCACTAGCAATATAAATATGCTCCTTGCTTGTCAAAAATAGCGTAATAATTAATGTAATTATCATTTGCAATGATACATCTTTATTAGGGGTTGTTCACTTCGTGCGTGTTCCAAATAAATGTAAATAGACCAGATAAATGGATATGACTGAATAACGCCCAAAAGCTGTACCTGAGATATATCTCTCTCTTCCAATTCGTTCGATTTCTCTTATTCCGGATACAGGAATCGGTTTGAGGACTCATGCAGATTTGAAATCCTTCCCGTGATTCTTTTCCCTTGTATATCCCGAGCTCGCACGATATCGCCGCGAGGGATTTCGGTCGACTTATTTTCCTAGTCCACGACGCATGGCGAACTAGAATGCCGGTTTCTGTTGTCTATCCATATTCTCCGTTGTCCGCGAATATCCTTGCTTGTGCCCGTGTCTCACGTGTCCGCGTCTCTCGACTCTCCTTCTCATTTTTCTCTCGAGCGCATAGAGAAATATTTAAAGATGTCGCATGCTCCGAAGTTTGTCAGCGCGAAAATAACGCGGTTTTTTTTTATATTTTTACGAGCCTGAAAAATTGTCGATTTTATCCACCTCAACTCGCGCCGAAAGAGGAAATTTTAGAATGCATTTAAATGCTTTTAGCGAGGATCCAAAATTCCATTATTATGCCGCCATTAACGGCCGATATTTGATTAATCGAATTCGCATTTCGCGATGGGCTGTCGGGGATATTATTCGGCAAACAATTCTGTATAGGACTTGAACTCTGATAAATTATTCGATATGTTTATCTTTGAGAGAACGCGAACTCATTATTATTATTAGTAAATTGCTAGAGAAACGAAATAAAGGAAGAAAAAATAACGTTAGGCGTGTAAAAAGGGCAAGGAAATATTATTTCGCTGAGAGGGAAAAAAGTATGTTTGGATAAAAAGACTCGAAGGTGAATCGAGGGATGAGGAGGGGGACTCGAGGTAACTCGAGGGATGAGGAGGGGGACTCGAGGTGACTCGAGTGAAAAAGAAGCTTATCATTGTGCCTAACTATCTAATACTGTCGTCAGTTTGATCTCGTCACGTCGTGTATGTCCTGTCGATATTATCGAACGTGATTGGCACCCCTTTCCTCCAACATTTCTCCGACGTTTCTCGCCTTTCTATCCTCTAAGCGATTCATTTAACGACGGACAAAGAATACAGCCATTGTGCTCTCGTTTCATGTCGGTGGTAGACCCGTAGCGAAAATAGAACCTAACCCAAATAAACAGTGACACGCGAGCTCGATGTTAACCTGAGCACCAGCTCGGTGTAACTTGGTTTAACACGAAAGGGCGATGGCGCTTGCGGCAAAATTTACGAAAGCAGGCTCTTACAAACGATGAATACACTCTTTCTCTTCTACTTCGTTTAGCCATCTGACATCGTCTCGACACCCCCGATTACAAGGTAAACACATTTCACTCACTAATCTCTCATCTAACTCTCTTATATCGTATATACGAAAAAATGCGTTTACGAAAGAGGAGACATTTTTTATTTTGGTGGGATATTATATGTTTGTGCCCTGCGATATTTGTACAAAAAGCGATACATTTGATAAAAACGATACAGTATGAATCTAGAAAAGAAAACAAGAAGCCTATTTTTTAGTCTGAAAAATATTTCAATTTTGAGCAACACACGGTACAATATTATTTTTCCTCTTTTAACGTTTTGCTTCAAGACTTCATTTAATTTCTCGTTACAATATTGTAGCTTTTTCTTTTCAAAACTCCACAGTAAATTAAATTTGTGCTTTCTGCAAAACCTTATACATTATTTTTACATCGCGATTGTTTCTTTTTGTCGTTCTAGTTGTGTAGTTTACTCTCTGTTACGCGTTTAACTTTAATCCAACAATCTCTTACTTTCGGCGTTCGCCAAATGACTTTTTTTTTGAGATCCTGGGATACGGTTCATTCCACGACAAAATATATCGCATCTCCGACTCTTACCTTTTTCTACTGCCGCGACGGGAGATGCCACACTTATGCTACTTACAGTATATTTACTGCCGGATCGTAAAGGATCATAAAGGAGAGGAAAAAGGAGGTTTTTCAGAACGATACATCGACCGGTATTTTAGAGACGAGGAGAGCAGTAAACTCTTTTACGGAAAAGTGTCCCCGATAGTAACGACCACTAAAAAGCGACCATGCCACTTCGCCACGTACGTTCTAGCAAAGCCAGAGAGCCAGACTACTTTCGCACTAACGTTTCTCCAGCGCGCACAATGCTTTCGTACACGTGTCTACTCGAGACAACGTTCTCTCGACTCGTTGGAAATGGAAGGCCCCTCTCAGAAAGATAGTATAATCCGCAGAGTTCTCTTATATTGTACCGTCGAAGGTTTCTCAGCGAGATTGTTCTTCGGAGATCTCTCAATTCTGATCTTTGCTTACGAAAAGTTAAATTACTACCTAACCTTCGGGATGTGTTTTCGCCCCTCAATCTTACCTCGAAGCGCACAATTTTATTCTGTCGATACGAAAAATTCCATCAAAATTTAAAAACGAATTTTTTTTTATTTACATTTATATTTATATTTATATTTATTGATTACGTGTGTGATTATATTGAATCAAGCTTACGTTTTCTTCTTTCGTCGCGAGCGATGTTATGCGTAAAACAATGATACAGATGCAATTTGGCGAACATCAGGATATTCAATCTCCCGATATGTAAAAAGCTGGCTTAACTGCACTTCTCCTGTCATGACATCCGTCTCGATGCATCGCTCCGATCGATCCGATAAAACGTCCTCGCGATACGGTTACGGTTGAAACGCGAAACGGTAAAACGTGCATGTACCACGTCTTTCTCCGCCTATGAATAGTGAAATGTCTCGGCGAGGGCGGCTGAAAGGAGCGCGAGCGAGGGTGCTTTACTCGCTCCTCTCCTTCGCGGGGGTGCTTTTCTCGCGTCTCTCCCGTCTCGAATCTTTCGAGGGGCCTTTTCATCGTTATGCCAGCAATCTCCGGTTCTTTCGAATGCAACCCTCGATTTCCCGATACGAGCAGATACGAGCAACTTTGCACAATCTGCGAGATTGCGTGCACGCGACGACGGCCAACTTTTCCATGGGGCGATGCATTGAGCATAATGCAATGGTCGCACGTCCACTTATCTGTGCCCAATCGCACTCGCCACGTCGGAAGTATGATTATCTCGTTTCGTAATAGGTCCGATGAAAATGGCGGATAATCGTCCATCGATCTTATCGCGATTCAATTTAATTTATTCGCGACAATTCATTTCTCTCTGCGATATTTATTTCCACGACGAAGTACCGTCTGTCTGATAGCGTCTGATGGAGTCTTTCGGATATCTAAGATATCGATATCGTCAATTACATCTATATACGTCTTAATGTCGTTGACAAATATGCTGTCGTGTGGCCGAAAGTTCCTAATTTCCTAATTTAATACAAAGTTAATAAGGCCCCGAGACGCGCGTATTTTCCAATTACTTGGTGCCGGGTTACTCGCAAGAACATATTTTATATACACACGTTGAACTCTGGATTATAGATCGTTTAACGAGCGCGCAACTTTACGATCATTCTCTTAATTGAGAAATTCTCAAGTCGATCGTATTTTCAGATTATCTCTTATCATATAACACCGTCTGGCGAGATAAGTAAATTGTAAGACGTATTTCAAAGATGTAAAGATTATATTTGTAATTAAAAAAAACACGAGAGCTGTCACATTTTTATTTCCACTTGTTGTAAACAAAAATACTTTTATTTATTCATTTACTTAATATCGCATCAATAATTATAATCGATAATTAATATCGGATAATCTTTATTTTATTGGAGACGCTGGATTTAGTAAATTGCTTGAACCAAGTCTGTTAGACTGATCACTGAATAAGAATGCGAAATATATTGCAGATACTTGTTATCGTGTCAATTGTGAAAGTTTCTTATTTTGAAAATTTAAAAAGTCGATAATTGTGAAAGCAAAACTTGTATTCCGTTCATGATGTTAACCAATATGTCGAAAATCGCTATTCAAATAATAATTTTATAACGATTCTAATATTATTTAGATATTAGATTCTAATATTAGATTCTAATATTACTTAGATATTTAATTAAAATACTTATTTATAAGTTAGTTAAACTCATTATGAAATTTATTACCGTAAATTGTAAGGGATTAAATATTAATACGTGACATAACAGAGAGTGCATGTAGTGTGTGTATATGTTTATTATCCTAAAATATTTTGAATTTATTAAATGATTAAATAAATTTCATTAAATATTTCTAAGAGATAATTTTAAATAAATAAATTTAAATAAATAAATGCAGCTTTCTTGTTATTCGGATATTTTTAATTTTATTTAATTGTAGTCTTCTTTATATTATATATTATATATATATTATTCGACTATATTTATCTTCCTAA
The DNA here is from genome assembly GCF_003227725.1 of Camponotus floridanus. Classification (NCBI taxonomy): domain Eukaryota; kingdom Metazoa; phylum Arthropoda; class Insecta; order Hymenoptera; family Formicidae; genus Camponotus; species Camponotus floridanus. Next base: position 512,159 of record NW_020229303.1, read on the forward strand.
TATCGATTATCACTTTATGATTTACAGATATAAAATGCGGTGATGAAAACATTCAACCTGGAAATATACATATCGCATCGATACATATGTGGATTATTATTGAAAAGACTGTAATCATATCCAGTCTGCGAATGCTATAATCCGTATTAATATACAAATTTTTACGACGTTCTGTGTTGGAAGCAAACGACGAAAATAAATGTGACACATATCGAATCAGAAAACGTATCAGATTATAAAAGTCGGCGAATGCCTGCAACGTTATATATCTCAAACTACTACAAAATTAAATGCGTATAATTTATCGATATATTTTATCACATCTCTCGCGTGAAATACATGGTTACGATATCGAGGCATCAACTTTAGATAATAATTTTATCGAAACGGACGATGTGACGCATATACGCTCACAGATGGTTACGGGAGATATTACACGTCAGTGAGAATTTATCCGAACTTATAGTATAAAATATTGTTCGCCGAGGAGAAGAGGACGTATCCGCGAAGATTTCTAGCGCGATTACTCGTGAAAGGGAAGCGCCGTTTCCCACATCGATCTTCTCCCTCCACTCAGACGTTTAATTAGCGTCCTCGATCGCGTAGAAAGGAGAAACTGATCTGGACCTTTCGGCGTCATTCGGCGAGTCGGTCGGTGGAAGAAGATTGCGGAGAGGACGAGAGGATGATGCTGCTGAGGTAACACGACATTTCGAGGCCGCACGAGAAGCACGATAATCGCAGGGCGCAGGACGAGGGTGTCGGTAATCGCAGCGGGCGCACAAAGGGAGGATCGAGGAGCAGCGGCGATAGGAGATGGGCTTTCCCAGGAGAAGGTCGTTGTGGCTGAAGGTGGCGGTGTTGGCGACCGCCGTGTGGGTGACCGTCTGTTTCCTGCTCTACACCGAGGATCGGGCGGCCGCCGTTCAGGGGTTGGCGCCGTCGGGCGTCGCGATGCCGCCGCAGCAAGCGGCGAACGGCTTTGTGCCGCCCGCGGCGCCCTTCAGAAAAGAGACGCCCGGCAACGTGCTCAGCAACAGGGCGAAGATCAAGGATCAGGCCGGACCGGAGCAAGGTAATTTAAGCACCAGTGTTTTTTCCTTACTCTTTCTCTTCATTCTTTTTGTTTATCGTCAATTTATCGGAATTAATTTTAATTAGGAAATAATTGTAATATCGGAAATGATATTAATTTTTCTCGATTCTGCGAGAATAAAAAATATCTATTTCCGAAAAAGAAAATATGGAGAATATTAATATAAGGATTTCTCTCTTGTATCTGAAAATCAGAGAATTCTCGTGGAATTTTATTAAAATTGCCCCCTTTGGTAATTTTGCTCTTATTGGAAACTTATGGTTGGTAATCCGCTGACGTTGTGTGAATCGTGCATTTAAAATATATATATTAATATATGTATCAATAGCTTCATTTCATCTTTTGTCAATGTAATATAGGTATAATGTAAATGTCACATGAATCAAAATCCTGTTAGGACGGCTTAATAGGTTGACATTTCACGCGAATCGTATGTTTAAAATATATTATAGATAATATACCTCTATTTAATTCAATATCTTAACACAATATTAATAATAACAATACATACAACAATACATTCTTTATTGCAATTTTTAATGAAAAAATGGAAATGTAATAAAAGTAAAAAATATTGATTTTACGAAAACTATTCGGTTTTTTTTCAGTACATTTTTAAATTTCTTGAAATTTAACTCGGTTTTTTTTTCTCTATAAAAATGAAAAACATTAAGAAACATGTATAATAAAAAAGAAAGATATATTAAGAAGTTTTTATCAATTTTTTTACCTTAAATTTTGCGCAAAAATATCTTGGAAATTAAGAAATTTTGAAGGAATATTTTTACAAAATTTAAATGGACGTTCGTAATAAATTAAATTAATAATATCTTTTAACGCGAAAGACACATTTATATGTAGCACATTTAATTTTCTTATTGTGAAACACTATTTTCGCGTGAAAATTATTATTTTGATCTGTTTAAATTTGACGTGAAAGGTGCGTCGTTTTTATTTTTTTTTTCAGAGAAACATAGAATATTTCTCTGAAATAATATTTCTGCATGAAAATTATTTTGAAAATCTTTCTATTTCTTTTTTTCAAAAATTTTCATAAAGATTGTATGTAATATTAATAATTCTTTATTTCAAGAAGATCTTTTGTCAATGTATAGATATACTATAAATGGCTACATGAATCAAGTCTGTTAGGAAACGGCTTAATAGGCTGACACCCCTCGCGGATTAGGTGCGAGTTAGGTCTTAATAAGCTGATAGATGTTCCTTGTGGAATGTATGGTCTGTGCATGAATCATATCGAGAATGTTAAGTTAGTTCGCGAGCCACCTGTGGCTCAACGTGTTCGACATTTCGAGATGGTTTTTTAAGCATTAATCATTACAGATTTATCTATTTCTAATATTAATCAATTCGATTTATCGCAATATTAATGAGGAATTTCAAATGGAAAAGTTTTATTTATTTTAACAACTTTAAAATATTTTCGGAGAGAAATATTATTTTTAAATTGTTTTGTTACAGATTTGTATAAATTTTATCCAAGTAATTAATACATTTTTATACAAGACACTGTACTTGTTGACAACTTTATTTATGAAAACAATTTAAGAAGAATATTTGAAATATAAAGATATGTCGATTTAAGATTAATTTATCTTTTGAGAAAAACTCTAATTTTTACGCGCGTTTTGTTTAAAATTCCTTTTAGCTCGAAACGCTTATATCGGTTTGCACTTTTCGATACGTATTAATTAATTAAATTTAACTGGACCTAGGAATAAAAGCAAACCTCGTGCAGGAAGAATATAGAGCGGGAATGCGACTGTGGAGAATTCCCAAAGACGAAAGTTGCTTCTCTCCCGGCGCCGCCACGGGCGCAATAAGGAACCCTTGATAGTTCATCCCGCCTTATTGCCAGACGCGAAGTACGAATAGGGCTCTCATAGTACATGGATCATCCCGGCGATATTGTGGGTGTTTCACGCTGGCGCGCAACGCGATATACCGGGAAGGTCGCTTGTCTGTGAGCGAGAATCTCTTGAGTGATGAACCCAGACGTCTCGCTGCTGATGCCTCTTATGATCTCGCGTTTCCAGGGAGGTTCACGTACTCGCGCGCGCGCGCGCGCGGAACGACGTGTTAATGAATTTAAATACCTCCGTGCGAGAGGGTCGGGGAAAATGAACGAGACGCGCTTCATCTTGCATGAAAGAGACTGCGGCGGGGTCGTTTTTCCAAGAAAAGCTCGTGTTTGGCGTAGCTGGAACGGGGTGGCGGCCGTGATACACGACGCGAGTTTCACCGTCGAACTTGGCGGGCCGGGTCGCGACACTAAAGCAATTTGTCGTTCTCTTTATTGCCGCATCGTACACACCGGGGCCCAACTTTGTCGACCGGGATAAAATTATTTTCGGGACAAGCGAGCGAGGGCGACCGAGCGGATCGGGCGCGCGCCAACCATATCGCGTACTTACCCCCCCGGCTTTAGGAACGCTATGCCGCGGCAATATGGCTCCGGCAAATAAAACCGGAGTTTATGCGAGAAAGCTCTTAGAAGGCGTATACCTTGGCACGGTATGTCCCGGCCGGATGTGCTGAAAATTCAATTTCCGATTCCCTTTTTCTACCCGACGTCGCCGACTCGTTCCTCCTTACGTTGACGTTAAGCACCGGGCTTGCCTCGCTTGGGACAAAGCGAGAGGTGAAACGAGATTAGCTGAGACTAGACCGGAATGCAATCGGGGAAAATATGAACGGAACAACTAGTTTGGCATGACTCGCTACATCGCTCCATTTACTTCTCATCAAACGCGCGTATAATATTTTTCGTAATTAAGTAACGGTTTTCTAATCTCAATTAAGAATTTGTTCTCTCTAAGGTTTCTTTGCCACATAAATCCGCATTTATACAATCTATTGATCTTTACAACATAATAAGATATTTTTATGAATAGGATAATATGTTGATTCGATGTTAATTTTTCCTATCGTTTAATCAGAAAAAATCAAGAATTTTAATTCTAGAATCTTAATTCTAAGTTCTTTTCAAAAGAATAAATTGAATGAAAAGAGGAAAAAAAATAGAAAAAAGATTTGCTTATAAAAATAAAAAAAATTAAAAGATAAATTAATTTTCAAACGTTGCTTGAATAATGATAAATATTGTGTGTCTCTCTTAAAAATCAATATAAATTTAAATAAAACATTTTACAAAATTTTAGCTAAACAATGAAAGCCGCATAAATTATAGCACTATAGTAATTAGAATCATTTCTTTATAAAACCGTTTGTAACTTAATTACAACTAATTCGAAAGCGAATTCGATGGAAACGATTTGTTTGTTTCATTATAATCAATTTATTTACTAATATTCTCTTATTAGCGATCTCTTTAATAATCCTAAATTCTATAGGTGATGGAGTACTGGCTGTGCCACGAGATCCGGACGCCCTTGCACCTGGCGAGATGGGCAGGCCCGTGATACTACCGACCAACATGTCCGTGCAGACCAAAAAGCTGGTGGACGATGGCTGGCTCAATAATGCATTTAATCAATATGCCAGCGATCTCATCTCCGTGCACAGATCCTTGCCAGATCCACGTGACCAGTGGTGAGTTCTATTCACGTCATTTTGGCTTGCAATAATTTGTTGGAATTAATTGCTTGCTGCTATTTATAAGATATTATTATTTTTCCATAAAAAAATAATATCTTCATCGTAATGATATCTCATGTAACGACATGTTATTATAATAAGATCGAGTATAAAGATGGAATTTTGCAATTTTTACCGCAAACTAAAGAATACACCCTGAAGACACGCGGTTTATTACGGTAGAGAGACGGGATCCAGACCTCTTCATCCAGTATGACATTTGCCATACGAGAAAACGAGAAATATAGCGATGCAAAGTGAACATAAAAAATGCGCGTTTAAACATAACGAATATCCTTAGGATACGTTATATCTGATATGAGAGGGATACGTCGGTCCCCGGAGTATCAGGGCAGAGTAGCAGCCAACGGCATTTTGCCGATCGAAGCGGATAGTCCGCGGTAATGCATCGGAAAATCGTAAATAGTCGTAAATGTTCCGTGTCATTTTCTTTTACTGCAGATATGGCGGCATCATAACGCGGTCGTTGATAAAACATCGTGAATTGGAAGTCGCGACATCGAGCTACCTGTCTTTATCCGATCCTCCTTCGATTCTTTCCTTCTCGAAAAAGCATGTCACATCGCGAGAGTGATCCGACGTAAATACCTTAAAAACGAATCGCGAAAAGCCATACATTATCACGTATATTAAGAGTGATTTTCAGCTGTTACTTTTCTTTCTGCGAGAAATTCACGGAGAGACGCTGGCGGGAAATCCGGCTACAAATAGAATTGTATTTACATGTTTGCAATATCATAACATGAAATTGTTTAAGAGAAAGATTGTTTTCTGCATTTGTAACTTATTAACTTGTATATAAAATAATCAAATGTTGTTCGGAAGATGATATCTTATATTCGAATTCTCTTCCGAGAACTTGTCATATCTTTATTTCTTTCTCTCTAAAGAAAATCATGGTTCGTCTCGTCCTACTTTTGAATAAAATATAATTTATATATTTCATATATAAATTACATATTATATATTTTTGCGTATTTAATAATAATTAATATATTTATCAATTTATCGCAATTCTAAGAATAGAAGGATCAATTATATATAGCATCATTGATTTACATGGTTGCGATACTGGATGTAACTCTTAATAGGATTTCTGTTAGATGTCGATATCACATGTACGATCGGAAATTACGTTTCTCTTTATTCTTGCATTTCGTCATAGCAAAGTGGAATCTATTCAAGCGCAACGCATACAATCATGAAGGATATTAAAATCGGCTTTTGTGGGAAACGTTTCATCCGAGGCAACTACTGTATGAAGGGATGCTCCTGAATAAAATATGCAACGATGTTACGCGCGAGGAGCGTCTCTGAAGTAATATTATAACGCAATGCCTCATGCAATTTGCATTGGGCCATTATTTTAATTACGACGCCAAGTTAAACGCGCTGCTATTATATGTAAACATTTTCCTCGAACGAAGAAGTACAAACCTCACTAATGCATACATATATATATATATATATATATATACATTTATATATATATATATATATATATATATATATATATACAGGATCTACCAAAAGTGTGGAAACCCCTAAATATCTCGGAAAATATACGTTTTACAGAAAAGTGTTTCCAACAAAAGTTGTAGGGTTTAAGAAGATCTATATACTGATTCTATCAGTTTGACCTTGGATGGCGTCGTCAAGGTCAGGTCAAGGTCACATTGACTTTTTTAAATGACACCCCCTACATTTGATTGCATATTCTTATAGCTTAATTCAAGAGCTTTCCAAAACACTATAATAATGTTCATTTTTATTAAGTACTTTGCGAGTTATGAGGGTTGAAATAATTTCTTAATTTTACATAAACCATAAAATATCTAGTAAACCATTCATTTTTCGATTATCTTACCTTCATACTTTTATGTACAAATTAATGAGAGGAATCAATTGGTGTAAAGAAAACACATAGTTGTTTCTAAGAAAAAATATGTAATTTGCAATAAACAATTCCATATTTTTTCTTAAAAACAACTGTATGTTTTCTTTACACCAATTGATTCCTTTCATTATTTTGTACATAAAAGTATGAAGGTAAGATAATCGAAAAATGAATGGTTTACTAGATATTTTATAGTTTATGTAAAATTAAGAAATTATTTCAACCCTCATAACTCGCAAAGTACTTAATAAAAATGAACATTATTATAGTGTTTTGGAAAGCTCTTGAATTAAGCTATAAGAATATGCAATCAAATGTAGGGGGTGTCATTTAAAAAAGTCAATGTGACCTTGACCTGACCTTGACGACGCCATCCAAGGTCAAACTGATAGAATCAGTATATAGATCTTCTTAAACCCTACAACTTTTGTTGGAAACACTTTTCTGTAAAACGTATATTTTCCGAGATATTTAGGGGTTTCCACACTTTTGGTAGACCCTGTATATAAACGTATATGTTGTATGTACGCTCAAACTATGCTAATGACTCGCTATTCCGAATTCTTGTTAACGTTGCAAATTATTTTCCGTCTACGTCGCAAATACAATTTCGCGGAGAACGTCCACCCGCTTGCGCCACGTTTACTACGGCTACGTGTTGTTTAATTAATTGCGCTGTGCCTAATTTGTTGCGCGAGTTGACCATAATAGTGCACGGTGAAAAGAGCGCGGGCGACCGTAGTTCAGAAATTTAATCATCGGAAAACGCGTTCTCGGAAATTAATATATTGCCGTACCTTGTCGTCGTCTTTATGCCGCACGAGACTTCTAAAATATACTTCCATTTAGAACATTTCATTTATATTTCATCAAATGTCCCGTCTTTTCTTTTATCTCGCGTGTTCGATATTCTCTTTCCCCGGGCGCAGAAATATAATATATTCACGAGAGAAATTAAATAAATATCGTTTAAATGTAATATTATATTACACGAAAATGATACGTTTATTATTACATATCTGGGCCGCTATTAAAATTATAAAATATCGGATAATCTTATTTGTATACGTGACGAATATATTTTTCGTTTATCCTCGTTGTTTTCAAACAAAGTTTAGCGGGAATTTCTAATTGCGCGAATCAAGAGCAAATCGATAATTCTACCGCGATCCATCGTAGATCGACGTGATTTACTCGAGTAGGGCCGTAACTGTAGGGTCTGCGGTACGTCCGAAATATGTTGCGTGGCGACCGTAAATTTTCGCTAAAACTTCGTCCCGGCGGCATCGGGGCGTCGGGCCGACCGCGGCAGCGAATTAACCCCATGAATATTAATTACAATTTACATGATATTAACCGACATTATCAGGACAGGTGGGCAAACTTCGTGGGTGCCTGTTGTTACTGACACACCGCGAGTTGCGTCCGTAACTAACGGCTTGGATAAAGGTGCCACCACACCGACGCAGGTGCGCTGTATGATGGCGCTTACAAACAGGTGTCCCTGATTTAGAGCCACGAGGATTGCTCGGGGAGAATCGGCGAACCACGTTGATATCATACGAGGCGATTACGGGACATTCTGGAATTGCGATGAAAGCGCTCGAAATCATAATTCCACTATTAAATCATCATGCAAATATATATCCAAGTATCGTATAATTGTATATCGTATAATTGCATATAATCGTATATAAATATGCGTTGTATATTATTTATTATTGTTTACGTAGCTTATCGCTTTATTAAAGTACGGGAATAAAATGCAACCCCCGCCTGAATCAATATACGTACTGTTTTATACAGCCCATGAATTGATCACAAAGAAAAGACGATGAAATAAACGTTTATCCAATTAACCGGCAACAAAGAATAATCATTTAATTTCGTATTCGTAGTGTACTCGTTTATGCGCTTGCAAAATACACGTGTCTCTAATTTTAACGCAACTTTGCGCTTGTGCAATTTTCTTGTCAAATATTTCCTTTTCAGTGAACGCGTGACACGAATAATTGCCACGGGCTCTTTTACAAAACGAAATGTAGATATTGCTTTTATCATTTGAACATACGTTTTACTGTACTTGAAAAAAAAAAAAATCTATTTCCGCGACTAAAAAAATATATTTCCGACAACTTAAACGGTTAATACTGGATTTTATTGAATTAGCGATCACGGAGTCGAAATAATTAGCGATTACGATCGCGTAGTTAACAAAGGTACATGCATTGGTGATTATTAATTAATAATTTAAATACCCAAGGGCGCCTGCAATTGCCGCGGTGGACTAATCATTTAAAGTGGTCGTTACATATAGTGGTCTTCCGCCACGATACATGTGAATTTTTTTGAATATTCAATTAAACGACCTTCAACAGCTCGCCGAATAACAGAGGACCACGTCGCATAACGAATGGTTTAATTAATTTTACAACCGATATATAATAAAACTATCGTACAAAAAAATATTCCAATTCCATGAAAAACTAAAATTATCGAGGGAGATACGTACGGAAAAAAAAATCAATAAATTTTGACGATGTATAAACCTTTGTTTCGCCTGATCTTTGATATGCAATATTAGAGATGGAAGAATAACTATATATTTATTTGTAAAATCGATGTAAATTCTTTCATAATTTGATTAATAGGACTGCCTGATATAATATTATACTTTGACAAATATATTTTGATGAGAAATAAATCTCGATATTAAATGGAAGAAATTCTCGGATAACATCATTCAACAAGTCGAAGATTGATTCTCAGATTCGAAGATAAACGGAGATGCTTCAGATGACATTCCGACGCGAAGAACGAAAAGATCAATGCTATTTTCCGTGACGATAAGAAGTATGAAATGAGATAAAAGGTCGCTTTCTGCGGTTTTTCCACCCAACCTGGTAGCTCTGCCCCGCGGGCAGAGCTCCGCGGAAATAGAAATTTAAATATGCAAATGGCGAAACGTTCGGTTTAATAAGCTGCTTCTTCAGCGACTGTGAAATTCGCTTGTGAGGACTTTGCTTAATTATCACGTTACCAAACAGTGAGAACTATCTTTGTGTTTTGAGGATTTAATTTTTCATAAATTGTTATATCTAGATATTTCCGGTCTTTTTGTACAACGGTAATTACTTCCGATAGAGAAAAATATTTATTTATATAAATATACGTTAATCTTTTAAAAATTCGATAATTAAATTCATTAAATAAATGAATGCATTTAAAAAGCAATTATATATTTTCTGTAATGTTAAAATTACTGTTAATTTATTTACTTGTTAAGGTTAAAATTATGATTAATTTATATTTGTACATATTACACAAAATTATTTTTAGATAATTACCTAGTATTAATATTAACCCGTTAATATTAACTTTACAAGATAATTCTATCAAGTATTAATTATCGGTATTAATGTGACGAGTATCCGGGACTGCTTAATTCACGATGATAACGTGTAAATTATGACATACAAGTATTTTATACCATCTTTCATCTGGCGGCAATTAAGTCTTAATCTCTTTAATCTCCGAAATGAATTTACGGTGAAAATTTGAGTTTTTCACCCGTTAATTTCCTGCAGGCAGCAATGGCGGTCCGTTTCTCATTAGCCGAAAAGTTTTCTTGTCTAGGGTATACCTCCTTTCGAAACGTCGAAAGGACGAGAGAAAATTGGCGATGTCGTTCTCTTAGTTAGATAAAAGAAAGAAAAGAGAGTGGAAAGAAACGATATCTAGCGAGAGTTTAACGAGGACTTATGAGCAACGCAGTTTGCTACCTGCCAGCAGTTTCTCAGAGGAAGCTCGCGCTGTTGAAGCTGACAGCTTATTGTCATGTCGTTTATTGGAAAACATAAATCGATATGCTGCATTGTACGTAATTTGATATTATATTTCGAAATATATATAAATGCGATTCTCATATTTTACACGAAATTTCAGGACAGAATTAATTTTCTGCGACTTCATCTGTTGTTCGATTAAACACGATTATTATTATATAAAACTCTTGAAAATCCTTCATTTTGTTAAAAATCTGTTGAAATCGCTATTTTTTCTCGCGATGAACGGGAGAAAGCGGATGTTCGTATTATCAGATTTGTTACACGATTACCGCGATCGATACGCTCGTTCTTTATTCTTTCTCGTCGTCTGGAAAAAAGCGCGTCCGGAGCAAACACATCGTAATGCGATTCCAGCGAGGTGTCGGCCACGTAGGTAGGAACGCGTGCAAGGGATAATGAAAAAATATGTGCCGGGTTCCGGCTTGGTTTCGCCGCTTGATTTCCGTATTCGCGGAGCGGGTTAACGCGAGGCGCCAATATTTTTCAATTACGAGTCGGCCCGGCTTTATTTAGTTTACTTGCCAGCTCGCACACGAGCCCGCACTTAGATTAGATTAGGCAGCTGTTTTTAAACGCGCCGCGAGAGATTTCATCTCCCTGCGAATGCAACAAATAGCGATTGATTCTGTTCGGCGAATAAAATCGGCTTTCGATACGTGCTCGGATAACGTCCAAAGAAACGATCCCATTAGCTTTCGTCGCTTGTCAGATCGAGAAACAATGGCTCGTATTTGTTTGATTTTAGCTTCGACGATTTCCCAGAATTATCTTTTTATAATGTACGAAAATATGCATTAGATTAATAATTGTGCTCCAATTAATTGCAAGAGTGCAAATTATTTATCAATTTATCCTTCAGAAATGAAATCTTATATTGTTTCAACATGTATAAATTTTGAAGATTTTCTATTGTGTTAAAAAACATTAATATCAGTCTCTCTAAAATTCGAATTGACAAGATTAAAATTAATGGACACATCAATCAATTGAATAATTCGCTCTTGAATCGCTATAATAAATTAAACATGTACAATGCGTATACAAACACGCAGGGCTTGGAAGAGTCATTTGCAAGGCGGAAGAGAAATTCGCGAACGTCCCCGTTTCCGATGCATCATTCCCCGACCGGAAGGAATAAGTTGGCGTAGGAGCCAAATCGCGGCAAGAATGCAAAACGATTTCGAAGCCGAGGCTGCGGGGTCTATTGTGCGCCGGCTGGAAATCCACTCGCGAGAATCCATTGTGGCCGGGCGGCTTCCACAGGATCTCGTCGCTTCCGCAGGAACGCCGGGAACGACTACCGTTGACGTAAACGTATTCCGGACCCGGTGAAGATACCGTACTTGAGCGGACGTCGCGCGAGACGGATGAAAAAGCTACCGAGATAGTCATTGCCAGGCTACTGTAATTCGTTGTCGAGCCCGGAAGCTAACGATTCGCCGCCAGTCGACATTTCCGGAGCTTTTATCCCGCTTCGCTCAAAAACAACAGCTCGAAATTTTCGGCAGTTTTCAACTCGATTAACCTCACATTATACCCATTTATTCGCGTATATCTCAATCCTACATTTTTTAGCGAATTTTAAACCCGCAGTGACATTTTTCGACGATAAGGTCCGTTTTTCATTGTACGTGTAATCATTGCGCCCAAAGTTACCCCGCGAACAAGCACAACTGATTCGAGTTTATCCGAGGATAGAAAGTCGCCCCCTCCTTCTCTCAAAGTAAAGTACACAGAATTTGGTTGCGCGGCGCGGTATGAAACTCGCGACCGAGGAAAACTTTCCGAGTTACAGCGGGAACAGATAAGGACGTCGAGGAGCAAAGAAGAGGGCAGGGTTTGAAACGAGGAACGGACTGGATATCGTTCCGGGGGAAGTAAAGTGCACTCACGAGGACGAACGCCCCCGGTACTTTTGCGTCCTCCCGCTCATCGGGCACGCCCGGGTCATGACTGCGGTTGCCGCACTCGCGTGTCTATCACTCGGCCGAAAAGTACGCGGCGGTTTCGGGAAACGCGCGGGCATCCACCGGCCCGGCAAGTTTTACGATCGCCTAACTACCAGCTAATTTTCGTGTTCACGACGCTACGTTGCACGTTCGTTACGCTCGACGAGCACGATGCGGCTTCGTGGGGAGGAAAGTTAACTTTGCGCCCCCGCCGTCGCGACGTCCGGTGTGCCCCATGGCGAAAAATAGTCGCCTTCCCGAGAGACTAGTTGAACTTGTTAAACTCGACGTTATTAGAGTATCTCGCATTAGGATTACTCCTGTAACACGAGAGAATATCGAGAATCACGTATCTCTATTTCGTCACCTGGAAAATTAATTACGAATTTATCGCAAAATTTATTTTTTCAGAGACGAATTTATTGAAGTTGAAAAGATTATTTTATTTGTTTTCTCAGTTTTTTTTCCAAAATATATTTATAATTATTAAACCGAGAAAATTGAAGAACGTTTGAAATCTCTAAAAAGAAATAATGTAATATATATTAAGGTCAAATCTCGACGTTATTAGAGTATCTCGCATTAGGATTACACCTGAATCACGAGAGTCTCGGAATATCGAGAATCACGTATCTCCATTTCGTCACCTGGAAAATTAATTACAAATTTATCGCAAATTTTTTTCAGAGACGGATTTATTGAAGTTGAAAAAATTATTTTATTTTCTCAGTTATTTCTTTCGAGTAAAAGGATTTCATCTATAAAAAATTTCATACACTAAAACTTAATGTACACAAATGTGTCAATACACTTGAAGAACATATTTTCTAATTACGAGAAAGCATCAAACAAAACAAAATATTTGCAAACTCTAGGTTAAAGTTTATTTAGCTGAACTGTTAAAACTAAAAATAAATGAGAGAGATTAAAAATAAATTTACAACATTTCTCTCTCTTAATATATTTACCTGTAAAGGAAATTAAATTATTTGATTGTAATATCAATGCAGTGTATTTTTTCTAAAGCGGAAGAAAGTAAAATTATTTAACATGTATAGCAGATTACACTTTTCCATCTTCAGTTTAGGACCGTGATGCTAGGCCAGATTGCGTCTTCTCCAATATAGCGCTCTATCCCTAACTAGTTCACCTTAATACCCATTACCCCGAGGATTAAGTTAAGTGAAAGCGCCTTATCGCCTTAACGATGATCGACGTTCACGATCTCACGCCTGAGATCGTTAAGTAAGGCTCTATGTATTAGCTATCGAGATCTCGTCTTCGTTTATCGAAGGTTAAAGTCGGCAACAACTCAATTATCGATGTTTCGCAAAATTTGTTACATGTTTGTTTCGAACGAAACGCTAGACTAGCTGTCCCGATCTCCGTCCCGACATTATTAGATTACAAAGGACTATATTGGCGGAGCTAGAATTGCAATTACGGTGATTACTAAAGAAAATTAATCGACGTTCGTTCGCCGATCACTTAAACGCGTCTGGCCGCTCGCCGTTTAATCATAATCCAAGATTATTCTCGTAGCAAATTGAGGAAGAACGGCTTTTATTTCGTTCATAAGCGTAACTATACGAAAGGAAATGAGCGGCGTAGAGTGAAATGAACTTTAATCAATTTTAAGACGAGGAAGAATGCGTCACAAAGCAAAATTTACATCTAATTTCTGTTAAAAGCTCATGTCGAGATCGTTGAAAACAAGAGGGAACGCCAGCCGTTAAAAACTAAATATGCTCGCAAATCTCGTTTCACGAGAGTTCATATTCTTTTCTTTGACGCTTGAGACCTTTTCTTTATCGTACGTCGACGTTAAATACGTAGTATAGTTTATACAGCACTGCGCTTTAAAGTATTCAGACTAGCAGTGTAGAAAGAAAAAAATATAATAAACTTGTAATAACTTTCAAAAAATTAGAGAATTAATATATTCTCTTTATCTTCTTAATGTATAACATTAACTTTTCTTGATCCTTTTTAACGAATATAAAGAGATTTATAATATATTTAGTATGTAAAAAAAATATATATATTCATATTATGATAATATAACGCATACACATAAATCACTGCGTGCAATACAAGTCAGTTTATGAAAAATTCAAGCAACGCGCTCGAAAGAAAATTTTATTAATTACGATCTACGAAGTAGATCTTAGTATTTTTAAAACTCTATCTTCGAACTTTTATTTTTCTACGAGAAATAAATACATGATTAAAGATGTCAATTATTTTTCCTAAAATTATGTCGACAAAATTCATTATTTTACGAGCGCAAATTTACGAATATAATCAATCATGATTAAAAGTTAATTATAAACAGGAAACCATCCTAGCAAGTTAACATCAAGTCTTGGTAAATTTAATGCGCGCGATTCTCTTAATGTATTCAACCGTATTAAATCCATAATCACGTTTCGTCATTCCATCTCGCCGCAAGTTCTCAATACTTGCACCGGTGACAGTCCGCGCTCTCGATAACGCATTCCCGAAATCTCCACCAAGACGTCTTCTCATCAACGACACGGTCGCGACGTTAGGGGTTCCAAACATCCTCCTCTCTTCGCAGTTTCGCCATATCCTGTCATTCCCGGCAACCTCCGCTCGAAATACCCGCAAAGCCCGTAATTCCAACAGGAATCGGTACAGGCAGCTTGCTTCCTCTTTTTTTTTTCCTGTATCCCCCCGCGAAATGTTTCGTATACATCACAGGAGTCACCTCGGAGGTAATTGGATTTAGTGCGATTTCCCGAATCCTGACTCAAGCTCCCTCGTCCTGCCCTCCTCCGCCGCGCGCGCATCCCGATTTCAGGATTCGTAGACACTTTCGGAATCGATGGGCCACGTCGAACGTGAAACTCTCCCGAGATGCGACGGACGGGGGTTGCTTGTAGGGGTCAGACTTAGAGGCCGAGAGTAACGGGGGGGGGGGGCGGTGGGGAGAGGCCAGGCAGTTTGACAAGGGTATCTCGTATCGCGAGAATCCCGAAGCTTTGCGGCAAGTGAGCGGGCGAAGGGGGGAGTGGTCGGTTCGATCAGGGAATAGACGAGTTAAGATAGCTGGCTAAAGAATAAAGTGTTGCGACCCTCGCCGGATGTCGGCGAGCTTCTGCCGAGCTGGTTAAGGGTGACTGCCGAGAGGGCCTCCTTTTGTTTTCTCGCGGGATCGCGTTTTGAAGTGTGCGCGAATCGCTTGATTACTTGCGGTAGGATGTCATTCTCTTTATTCTTGACAGAGAAATCAAAATAAAATATTGCCAAAGGAGATCAAACTATTATTAACATGGAATAAAATATCTAGATCGGTCGAGATAAATGGGAGAATAAATATTTTTTCAACCGCGAATTCAGCGGTGGTTATTAAATTTTAAAGAGCGTATATCGCATCGAAATTTTTCAATAAAGTGTATTATTTATTGGATAAATGAATACAATTGTTAATAATGCATTAAGTAATGAAAAGCAATGCGATTGATTGTTCTTTATTTTTTCCACCTTAAATATCGATCACGTCTGATCATGACAGTGATATTAACGCAGTGAAAGAGATCTTCAAACTTCCCTGAACAAATTGCTGAGGGCAGTGGATAGGGGACGACGGCGGCCTCAAACAGTTTCAGACCCGCAGAATTAACCCAGACTCCCGACTAATTAGCATTATCTGCCGCCAGGTCGGGAAATTTACTTTGCGAAACGTCCAATTAAGCCGCTAGGACAGACAATGGTCTGCGGAATTGCGTCGTCAAGGATGTACACAATCTTATATACGCCCAACACGCACTTGTAAACGGAATTGCGAGTAGCCAGAGACGAGAAGAGAACATGGAAAAAGAGAGGGAGGGGGAGTATCTTCGTTGGAAGACATTGTGCGATGAAGGCTGCTATTATTCGTGCTCAGAGAAAGAAAGAGGAATGACATGGAAAGGTACGATAAGACAGGTGGAGAAGAACGTTAGTGGGATAGAAACGAGACACGTATGGTGAATAAAAAGGACTTCGTGATACACGTAAGATATATCTCTCTTATTGTTACAAACGAAATGAAGAAGGAGAGGAAAAAGATGGGGGAGGAACGCCTGGATGTTGCTGCCTTCGTTATTTGATCTCGAGGACGTGCATTGTGCTGCTTCGTCCTGGCATTTTCATCTCGAAATTAGGACGTCTCGCTATGCATCTTGCTATGCGTGTTATGGCCGCGAAGCTGCTGCAACAGTGAGTCTGACATAATGTTTCCGCGTTTCCTGTAATTGCTGGATGTTTACGGAATTTAAAAAATTTTCCTCTTCACGCTATTTATTTTCTTCTACTCGTTGACAAAATATCAATCATTAAAATTTTGCATATATTTTTCAAATGAGGTGTCTCTTCGAGACACGAAATATAAACAGACTCGATTGGTTTCGATTAAATTTATATCAAGTTCGCAGGAAACTTCTCTCGATACGTTTAATGAATATTTATTTACGACATTTTCATGATATTTGCATAAAAATATTTACCATCTTATTAACATTTATTTACAAATTTCCTACTACTTGATATTATTTTAGAATATCATACGATATTGCTTGATGTGATACCATTATCACGGTTTAAAGGAGAATCCTCCTTTTCGTACGCTCTGTCGTCGTTGATTTGAAAAGAGACTTCTATTTCAAATCAATGAAAGCCGAGATAATTTATGTCGCGAAATGTTGACACTGAGAGATTAATTTCATAACGTTCGCACTTGGATCTCACCATTATCCGCGATTATACCATCAACCAATTACAGCATGGCGCACCGTGTACATAATTATCGTCGAAGTGGCGATTTCTCGTTCCTCGCTCCGTCGATCGATCATAGTTAATCCTGCGGCAACGGGAAATAACAAGAGCGGTAGCAACGTTAGCGGGGCAATGGTGTTGGTAATCATGGCGTCCGTGTGAAAGGGAAGAACGCTCGTCGCGTGCTCTTGACCACACGTATGGACGCACGCGAAATAGGCGGATGAATACGGTGATTCTTTCGTGGCTGCTTTACATGCGGCGATCCCTCCGAGCACAGCGAGTCGCACGGTAAACCGCGCGAATTTCCATAATGAAATTAATGCCGGTGATACGCGAAGCGCGGATAGAACGCGCGAAAGAACGTCGTGAGCGACGAGTCACGGGAATGATCGATGGACGCTTTATGAATGCGATGACTCGCCGCGAGATTTGACGTATAACTGTGCTTGCCAAATATTTATCTCCCATTAACATACCGTTAGCGCCGAGTGAGTAATAATGGGATGCAATCCTCTTATGCGCAGAGAAAGATTGCACGTCATTTTTGTTTCTTTCCCCGCGATAATCCTCGCGAGATTGAAGGAATCTTATATGGTAACGTCTGTATATTGCATTGCAATAATGAACGCGTTGCGTTTCGTGATACGCGGTAGTATTACTCCGACACCCGTCACGCGCTCCCATAATCTTCTCATAATGATGGCTGTTGTTTTTTTTTCTTCTTCCCCGATGCACGTTTCCCGTGTTCTGGAATTTTTACGTGCCGTTTCCATCTCATTTCGCGATGATTTCAGTCGCGCGATGCATCGCGAAGTAGGTCGCCTCTCTAATGAAAAAAGAGGGAAAACGCGTTCGTGACACTTCGTTGGTCATAATGGTCCTGTCGACCGCGTTTATTTTGTATCACGGCGTAGTCGGAGCGACACGATGGATGCGGGCGCTAGAAAAAGAGTTGTGTCCACTTTTTGTGTATCCGTACGATGATATTTGATTTCCAGAAGAGATGCGTGTCATAAACAATCATTGACTCGTGCGAGTCGCTTTAAAAGTGATCTTCCTCGAGGGATTTTATTAGTCGGCGTCACATCGAATCGGATTAAAATCGATCGCGGGTTCCGGTTTGGGAAGAAGAGAATGGGAGAATTGTGGGGGACCGCGAAGCCAGGGAAACGGGTCACGGTTCCTTCTTTGGTCCACTTGGAATATTCATGTCCGGGCTTCTTGTTAGACGTCATTATGCGAGCTCCTGAAAGTTATTTTCGTTCGTCTATCCGCCCGTAGAGCCGGATGCTTCCAGAAGTGGATATCCTCCATCCGGGTGAGCGGATCTTTGTCTTCATTAGCCTTATTATCTTTCTTACTCGCGCGATAAGCAATTAACGAAGAGCACTTGTCGATCGAGGGGTCGCCTACCATTAATAATAACTTGATTCGATCCATTGTAAGTCGCTTAGGAAGCGTTAATTAGACCCCGTTCCATTGTCCAGACCCGTCGAGGGAACTCGTCGGAAAGTGAAAGAATAATTTCTCCGCAGGGCGCGAAACTCCCGTGGCTCACAAATAATGTGAGGTAATGACTATTAAAGCACTCTCGGTAATTACTAAATTAGACGTTGGAGTGAATTAATTGAACGAAATCGCGTGCCAGCGCCGCGTTTTAAATTGGAAAAATTTCTCGGCGACACGCCACGTCCCAAACATTGTAGCCCCTCGAACCGTTCGTCTTGACATTTGGCTCGCGCTCGTAAAGAAAAAAAGAAAGTCTCTCGTACATGAGATTCCACAGCCCGATATTCGCGATACGATCACCTGATCTTTAATCATCTTTCCGAAACGCTATAAGTATCTATGAGAAATATCGAGTGTACACCATAAGCCAAGGGATATATCTGACTTAAAATCTGGCAGTTTAATGGCTGACGATAATAAGTCTATTATCGTCTATTATTTAGCCCCGCGGACTTTAGCAATAATTATAGACCTGGCCTGGATGAATGATCACGGGGAAATTTTCCGAAGCGCGTAGGGGTAACATCGCGATGTATGGGGATGCGCTAAATTGCCCTTGTTGAATTTCTTTCGCAGGAAGACGCTCGTCCCCGCTCGATTGAGTTTTACGAGGCGTCACGTACAGGTAAAACGATAGTAGCCGTGCGGTTACGCTTGAAGGAACTGCGAATGCCTCGTAAAAGCCGGCGGGATGGAGATTTCCGAAGAAGGGAATGAGAGAGATAAGGGTCTTTCGTGAGGCAGCGATCTGCCGATATTGCACTCCGGATATCCTATAAAAGTACAGATATCCGTTTTCGAAATCGTATATAAATTTGTGCTAATAATATATAACACATCGTAAATATGAATTTTATTTAATTTTGCATCATATGCACGTATATTACATTTTCTGTTTAACTGAAATATTTTGTGCAGCTTCAATAAACCATTATTTGTCATATCTTCATTTATGAAATGCAATTGCGACATAAATATTACAAATATTTTGAGAAATATTTCATTTCCGTTATAATATTCCCTTTTCTCTTTGTTGGGAAGCTTTGTTCGCAATCTCTGCATAATTCTCGATCGGACGCATCAAAACCCGTTCAGTTAATTTCATTCCGCAGCCGATTTTTAATTAGTTAATTACCGAGAGCACGTGCATCCATCTTCCCGGTCTTTTTCATCTTCTCCCCGTGCACGGTTTTTCCCTCTCTCTTTTTCTTTCTTGTATATCTTGTTATACACCAGTTTCAATGATGCTTGAAAAAAGTCGCCCATTTCCGAGTCGGCGGAATTAATCCGGTAGCCGCGATTTTTTCCCTGCATTAACTCCGTTAACTCTTGATTCAGAAAATTATGACACGCGACGGAACCTGAAAGCGTGTTTGCCGCATTTAATACGGGCAGATGCATTATCGCACGTAGGAAAATTACTCTCCGAGTTTACCTTTCGAGCCAAATAAACCAACCCCCTCGCTATGAAGTTTAAGCCTGCCGATTAAATTCATAAGTGCCACCGCGTTATTAAAATATATGCGCGAGAGGAAACAATATTATCTTTTCGTGACGTTTACGTCAATGCGGATAGACAGACAATTGTATTTTATTTTTGCAACTTATTGATATAATTGTAAATAAAAAATATTTCTCGATGAATCAGCACGTATAACGGAATTAAATAAAGTTCGCATCCGTCAATAATTTGACATAAAGATAATTTAATTCATCGTAATTTCACGCGCAACACACGTGTACGCACTTTTGAATGGAATTCTAAAGGATAAACATTTATTTATATTTCCTCTATACCTCATACACATCCAAGCTTGTGGCGAATGCCATTAATGATCGAAATTCATTTGAAAATAAACAGTACTGTCATGACTAATAGTTTTGTTCTACAGGGACATTATAGTTATTGTTTTCGAATGTGCTGGATACGCGAAACATTGCGACGTTCATTTGTCATACACAGTTTCATTCTGCTCAATATATTCAAAATGAAAAGTGGTTCCTGTAATTTTGCGATAAATTCGCAACTTTAGGTATCGCTGATTGGACATCAACCTCCATGGAAATATTCCATGACGTTGCCATATTTACAATTCGTTACGTTCGTAAATAATGCCGCGCAATCGCGCTCTCTTTGACAATGCAGAATATAATTATACTCCGTTAATTTAATGCACCTGTTGTTTGACGTTTGCCAGTTAACAGGGAGCCATATTATATAATTTGCAATCTCACGTTTCCTAATGATTCACGAACGGAAGTAATTAAAAATGCACCGATTTCCTACCGACAGTCAGGGAAAACAGACTACAATTGATCCGCCCGCGGCGACAAATCGGTGACCGCGATTTGCAAGGTAAATGAGCGATTTATGGAGTGCCAATTAATCATATGCATGCATATCCTCGTGTATTTATCAGATTCTCCGTTTGCATGACAAATTTCAAGTTGATCGGTGATAAAAATCACTGAAGAAAATTGGGAAGCGCGATAAGAAATAGAAAGTAAATACAGAGCGTAAATACTTCTTGTATAAATTCTGATGTGGTTCTTCAAAGAAGTCAATCGTATTCGAAAAATAACATCGAAATAACGATGATAAAGTAAATAAATTTAATATTTCCTTCGAATTTTATTGCGAACTACAACATATTTTTTTTGCATATCGTACTTAATTCAAGTTTTTAAATTATAACTTGCCCTTGAGAAAAGGATTTTTTGAACGCAGTGCCCTTTTATTATATTACGGAGATTTATCGCACGACACGCGAAATATAATATAGCGAAATATAATATAATATAGCGCCCCACTTGGAACGTTGACATAAATAAATAGTAAAATTCGTCGGCTCGATATTCCTCCGCCTCTCTCCTCCACGACTCGAAGCTCTGGTTTCTCTCAAGCTCTGGCTGCCGGTGCAACCTTCAGACATCTTTCCATTATTCAACACACATCGTGGAAAAAGGCATGCTATAAGCTAGATGCATCTACCAGTCTTAGCGAGGAAAACAGATGCTATCGGATGTTATCGATGTAGGTGTCACGTGGTGGATCATCGAGTGAACGAATCTCATCTTGTCACAGAATGCATAATGCGTTGATAATACTTGCAGTCAACTCGTTTCTCAAACTTTCCTTACGATGAAAGTAAAATTTTCCGCGCATAATTTTATTTTTTGTGCATTTCTCGCGATATAATAAACTTACTTCAGCAAACTCTTTTGTTTGCTTCTAGAAAAATTAATTTATTTTTTACGTATCGTACAAACTCGTTCACATTAAGAATAGTAACTTTTGTCGTGCAATTGATTTTTTGTTTTGCACGTTTTTCCTCCTGATGCGCTTGTACTTTTATATCCTATGATATAATGAGCAAAAAAATGTAACGTATAATTTTTCGCGGAGATGAGCGAAAGACACTTTTATGGAATTGCATGGAGGATTTTTAATATACAGATTGTGGTTACTTCAATTGCGATGTTCCAACTAAATGTTACGATACTAAGTTTCACGACTCGTTACAAGAGTGTAAGAAGAGTCTTGTTGAAGTTTTAACGACCTCCTTATTACAAATTTCCCTTATTTTGCGAAGAAGTATCGCGAATACGAAGAAAACTTTCTCTCTGCGGCTATACTCGTAGAATATCTTCCCAAGTTATGAGTACAGTTTATGACATTTGGCTACATCGTTGGAGCAATACGTATATTTTATTTCATAGAATGAAGATTTTGTTCGAATGATTTGTTCTTCGCATTGAAAGTATTCAAAGAAAAATATTAAATATCAAGTTGGAGTAAAAAAGTTGCTACAATTAATAATTTTCTAAACAAATTTCTATATAATTTTGTATATATCTAATGACAAAATATAAACTTGTACATTTCGTTTCTAGTTTATATTAATTTAATATCTCGCGATTGTGTAATAAACTCCAACGATTTCTCTCATATCTGCGCTATAAGAGTATCGAATTTCTTTTAGACAAGAAAGGAGAATTACACTCGAGAGATCTTTCGTTGATATTGTTTTCACCAACAGTTGCCGACCAATCACGATGTTAGATATCGCGAGTAGCGTCTTATTAAAGGTGAACACGTAAGCCTTCGAACTTTTAACGATCTTCTGATTAACGGATTTGTACAACTTGGACATGCTTGCCAATTATATCAATCGACAATTTTCTTTTCGACGAGAAAGGAACGAAAAATTATTTTTTCTTCTTTGATTAAAGAAAAAAAGGAGCGAGGATCTACGAGAAAAAGGGAACGATATTTCTCGGCAAACTATACAATTTTATCGCGGCGGATTTTACAACTCAATCGGGGAAAGCAAAAGTTTCCGGAACTACGGTGGTTACGCTCGTGATCGTATTTCCTGAATCTTCTGATAAGGACGAATTTTACAACCATGTAGGATATTATTTTGTTTCATACTGTAGAATTTCAGGCATCTCGTGTAACTCGATGAAATTTTTCACCAGAAAAAATATCGCGCTTCATGCCAGAATATTCCAAATTGCAATAAGGTATTATTTTTTTTCTGGATATTGAAAAAGTTAGAGGGACATGATAAGGGTATGAGATAGCCAATATTTTTTACAAGTAAAATAAATTCATAAAAGTATGTTATATAAAAATGTGCAAAAATTTTTACTACGATATTATATCAGCAATATAAAGTAGATATTAAATAAAATATCATATTGAAAATTGAAAGGAAGGAAATATAACATAAAACTCGAATAATTATATTTATACATTTCTTAACAAAGTAAAAAAATATAATTCGAGTAATAGCTGCGTCTTTGATAGTAAACGATACAGCGATTGTACTCTCTCTTGTATCCTAATCATGGCTTCACGTACTTTACTGATCAAACGGAAAGGGACGAACACTCGACGGACTTCATCAATGAAACGAGGTCTTTGAACACGTGTCGCTCTAATTACACGATACCGTCGTGATATATCAACGTGTGCATCATGTAGAGCATACAAGAAAGAAATTTATAGAAAAATGTCTAACATATTAATTGAAATATGAAAAATGATATAAAGAATTTTTTCATGAGTTACGAATTATAACATTGGTTGACAGTTTGACCATGATAGTTGTAACAATAATTACAATCGACATGTTCTTATTTTTCCTTCCTTTTGTTCTTTCTGATTTTCCTTTTTGTTTTTTTTTTTTTTCGTATTACTATGCAAATATTAATGTATCCGACTATCACATTCAATCTTATTAATTATAATCTTATTTTAGATTAATTTAAATATAGCATAAAGGACGTTAATAAATGAGAGCATCGGAGAATAAATTTGTCTCGATACATTGCTTATATCTGACTGTAAAAGCTAGTTGAGAGTTTGTGAAACGTTTATAGGTATGTTAGCATGCGCGTCAAAACACGAACATCGTCAAAGGCTGCGAATTAATTAATTTCAGATCGAACAATGCACGCACAGGCGATAGTCAAGCAGAGAACACGATTATGTGGCTAATTGTCCCGAATATGAAATTCGCTTTAATCCATTATCAATGATGCTTCGTGTAACAAGATACGACCTCAAAACAATGTAACGCATTGCGAATGTTACGTCCTAATTAGGTCAACGGTGTTTACATTTAATTAACACGTAAGTTGGTTTTTTTGAAAAAAATTGGTAATTTAAACTGGCACCGTGTGAAATTTGTGAGCGGAGGATTGTATATTAATTAGCGTATGATTTGACGTATTAATATTTTCTGACAAATTAAAAACACACTCGGTAACGTGACATTTTTTTTTTAAACGCATTTATATCGCTTGCGATTAATATGGAATTTTTTTTTGCAATTTTATACCGTCATATTTTATTTATAGTTCTTATGCATCATATCGATGAACGTTATAGGAAGCTACGAAAGATGCATTATAATATCCATGTGAAGAGAAAGATAAATTTTCCTACGATGCGAAACAGCAATCTCGTTAAAAACTACAGAATCCTTCTCCCTTCCCCCTTCCTTTCTCTCTGCGTATCGATTTCTAATAAATTCAAAAAACTGTTTACATACAGCGTAAATATAATATCGTTGAAAAGAAAGTTTTAATCCATCAGAATATTAATAGAAAATTTTTCATATATTTAAAAATAAAATCCCGTTTTAATTAAGTTTCCGTAAAAAGTTTTGGTAAAAAACATCGATTTGAGAATTATCGAAAAATATATCCTTAAAATGTTTTTAAATAGATTTGAAAAACGTATAGACATCGTGAAAATACAGCGAAAATTCATTGCAATTAAATTAGCTTTCGTTGAGCGATAACATCGATGATGCACAAAGTAGTTTCGATAGATTCTTCTATTCGATTAATTCGCTTGATTGATTATCAAGTGGAACAACATATCGAATTTATTACATTGAATATTTCAAGTTTCCATTGGATGCTCGATATTAAATTATTTCTTGCGAGATGCATTGATCAAGTTATACGTTTGCGTACGCGCGAAACGAACGTAAAATAAAATATGATCCATGGAACACGTGCAACATTATTAGCACGTAAAATGATGCGGGAGAATTTGGAGAATCTCTTAACTTCTGGCAACTCTGTATAATCAGCATCGATAGAAACCCGGTAACCGGGCTAATAACTTTTCACCATCGGCAAAAGGTTGCTTTCATTTCGCGTTCTATTTTTTCGCAGCTCTTGAAGCTTTTACGCGCATAACTGCAACTCGTACTCGCTATCGTTACCTTTGCCGGCTGAATTTTATTGGAACTCATCGCCGATGCATAAACGAAGCAGTCGTTTCGCTTAATCGAGACGCTCAACTTGTTGGAATTCGCATTCAACACAATCCAGCGAACGCGAGAAACCGTTTCCTCTCTCTGTCTCGCGAAGAGAGATCAGATTTTTAAATCACGTTTCATGGTTACACGCTCGTGTTTCCTGCTTGTCATCGAACAGGACATCGAGAGGAGTTTCGGGTTATCTGATAACGAGTGCCATTGACCTTTTCCCTTCGATTAACGGGGGATGGCGCGATTCAAAGGACTGTATTTTTATTTTGTATTCCGCGAATGCGCACTGTGTGCTCTGCGCTCGTTTGTTTCCCTTTGACCGATCGCCCGATCGACGATTTTATGAGGCAGGCTCGCGGAAAAATCACTGACGAAACACCGCGACCCTCTATGAATGCCGTTGCTTTAGTCCAGCGTAAAACGCACGCGGCCGGGCATCTCCAGGCAATAATAAAGCTTGAAGATAAAGCACGCTCGCGAGAAAATTAAATTGCGATATTCGCTGACAGGGGGAAGCAATTTGCGAATTATCCCACCCGAAGCACTTTTCCGTTTATTAACGCGAGACGCTTGATTATTACGCTTGTATTCTGCAAGTGAGACCGTAAACTCTCTCATCCGCAAAGGACTCTTAAGCGTATTGCTCAATTAAAATTGAAATATTTGTTTAGCCGGGATATTATATTTGTTGACAAGTGATACGCTTTGTTTTACGCAAAGTGTGCAGATATTAATTTTTTAATTTTACGTCATTTTTTTTGTACATCAGGCATTTTATCGATATCACAATACTGTTATTTAATAGTGATTGCGATATTATATATGCGCGTATTCGTTAAATATGTATTTTAAATTGAGAAATGTAGGTCGAAGTATTTGTCAATTTTGTGACGACGAGAAAGATCCTTTTACGTACGTAATATATGAGATTCATTCTGTTTTTCGTGCTCGGTAGCGACACATCATAAACCCTGCAATGAAGGATTTTTTTTCGTTGTGGTTTACCGCCATACGTCGCTCGTATCGCGCTGCGCCAATCTCAAAGAAAATTGCGCAACAAAAATGGACTCCATTTCGTCTGACAGAGGGAGAAAAAGAAAAGGAGGAAAAACGATGGCCAGTTTATATAGCGCATACGCAGGCATTTATTCCCTTTTTATTTATTCTCTGGAATAAAAGAGGCCATCGCGCATTTGCCGCCACCTTTCAACCTCGCATTCGAAGAGAATAATTCAGCCACGATGAAATTGGACCACGTGGGGAAGCAAAAAGAAATAAGAAGCAGAATTGCCTCCTCTCGATGTAGATAAACAAAAAATATTAGTTCCACGTAAGATTGTATTTGTTTATAATTGCTTGAAACTTAATCACGAAATAACACTTTCAATCGAAGCTATCATTCAAGTACTTGTACATAGTTTATTTTGCAGAAAATAATGGGAAAGTTCGTATTATCGTGCTATTAAAATAATTGTAATAACACGTGTGATAATTGGAAATACGGGAGATTTTTTCCCCCGTCTACAACACAAGTAATTAAACTCGAGTTTGCACTGGCTTCCGCTTGAAATCCCTGGAGTTTCCCCTCGCAACTTTTATAATCGTATCGACATCTTACGTTGCGCGTAATATTGTTTTATAAATAAAGAAAATAATTTCGTTAAGAAAGACAGCTCGAAATATCGATCGGCTGGATTACGGCTGTGCTTAGATTTTACGGAGTTGGCTAAATCTCTCTCGTCGAAAGTTTCCGGCGCTGCACGCCTTTGAATTTCAAGCCACGGTTGTACGAGTTTAACGCGGCTATGGCGAGTCGGGGAAGTAATTTCGTTTCGAAATTCCGCCATAGTCCTACGCGCGACGACGTTAAGTTCCGTTCATAAGTCAACGCGCTTAACGAGCACGAACAATTTCCATACATCGGCGCACAGCGACGTATTTCGTAGTCGAGGTAACCGGCGACAGCGTCATGCTTTTAATATGCAACCATCAGATCCATCCGCGTAATTTCCTAAGTTCGTTAACGCTCGTTCGAACTTGTCGCACCCCCGCGCGACGCATGGGATGGATGCACGCTTGTCTTTGCCGAAATAGTTTCGCGTGTTTACATGGGCGTCGAAGCGAGGGATCGGGTAAGTCGATGCCAAAGGGATCGCGCAGTTTGTCGGTCGGATTTAGTGTTCTCGCGATTCCCTCCTCTCTCTCTCTCTCTCTCTCTCTCTCTCGTTCCTTCCTGTGCGTTACGCTTGAATTAATAACATAATTATATGTTGGTGCAGGAGCATTGATCCGCGGACCGGAAATTTGTCGAAATATAATCGTTATATAATCATTAGGGAAATGCAGCTTAAGATAAAAATAGCTTCGAGGAGATAATCCATGTATGTCGAGAATTATTTCGTCAAAAGTAGGTATTTGTGACAAATAATTTAAAATCTCGCTTCCAGATATTTTTCGTGCTCTAGTATTTTTCTAGATGCTTTCTAGATGATAATTGTATTTTTAAATTACCGGTTATATTTATAAGGTAACGTTTATATATGATTTTTTTACTCTTAATATCTATAAATAAATTTGCATTTCAATTGCATTATTGAATTTGCATATTTGTATTTGCATTATTACAAACGCGCGGAATAGTATAATTATAATTATATTTACTTGTGAGTGAGGTGAATTTGTAATTAGTATATAATTTAATTATGTTTACCTACGCTAGGTAAATTTTCGCAGGATGTCATTTGAGAATCATGAAGAGAAAAAACGAAAAGCAGTAATCATTTCTTACCTCTAGGTCGATTGGACTCGGCAAAATCGATCTCACGAACGTTTGGATATACAACACCGGCGCCGAATTTATCGAAAGTCAAGCGGAAACGTAATTTGCAGACTGCATCGGATTGCAGCACAACAAACTGGTCTGCAGCATGAAAAAAAAAAGAAATCTCACAAGAAAAGTTTTGTCTCGAATGGGAATCTTATATTTTGTAGAAAAAAAAGAAGTAAATTAAGCTACAATGCAAGGAATTTTGCGATTAACATATAAAGTAGCGCATTTTTTCCCCGGCCATCTAAAAATGTTGCAATCAAGCTGGGGGAAGCTACTGCTGGCTGAGGGAAATTTCAAGTATATAAGTTTCGCTTCGATTCGGGGTCGTCGCGAGTCTTATTTCACGTCTGCGACTGTACCTTTGAGCCCCGTGTCGCCGATTTCTCCGCGACGATATCGATATATTGTAATCTTTTGATCTTCCGGCTTGCCCCGTGGGGCTAAACGGAGAGGAGACATCTAACTTTAGAACTAATGTCTCTTCTCTGCGCATCGATCTTCCCCGCAAGTTCCGCTTCCTCCTTTCTCGATATGCGAAACACGCTCCTCCAGACAAACGCTGGAATTATGCAAACGGCAAACAATATCAACGATAAATAATACCGCCTGCGAATAAGAACGTTCGAACGAGGAACTAAGAAGAAATTTTACCGAACAATACCAAGCTCCGCTATCGGAAATGTCGAGGCAGATGCAGCGAAAAATGCCACGGTCGTTGACCGCGTTTCTTGGCGTTGCTCTTTTATCGAACCGGAAAATGCACATAACGCATCTCCCACATACGGACAAAGGGCGTGTCTTATCGACATTACTTATATCGAATAGAAATGACGGAGGTAGACACTATTAATCAGCCTGTCGGTAATTAACAGGTTTCCTTTAGAGATAGTAATGCTTAGCATTGAACCGACTGATCACGCAATAGTTCCAATAAGCCGAAGTATGTATATATAATTAGCGGTTCTAATTAAACATGCTATTAAATACAAGATAGTATCTATAACTTGATATTTATAAGATGCAGATATTTTTAAAATCCGAAATATGCGCGTAAACACAGAAAAAAAAGAGAAATTTCGATATTATATAAATACGAGAAAAACTAGATTATTAGAAATCAAGTTAGCGCGGATAAAAAAAAAAGAGTTTATCGATGAATAATTCGAAATTTTTCAAGAGTTGTAAGTATGTAACGAAATAGTAAAATAAAACATTGAATGTTTTTTGCCAGAATAATACTATCGGAATTTCAGTTCGCGGGTATGAAATAACATTCGGGAAAAATTTTCCGTGTGTACAATATAATATTTCGGAATTTTCCCACTATATTCATCGTTTCGATAACACATTTTATTGCACAAAAGCAAAGGTTTTAAATCTTCGTCGACATTTATATATGCCATGCGCAAATATTTTACCGTTCGTATTATGCAATAAAATTTGCTTTAAAACATAGCTCGCATCTTTAACTAATTTTTACATCTTTTTTTTTATTTCCACTGTTGACCTGCTGCAGCAGATTGCGCGAAACGCCAGTATCGATTACCGTCACCGGATGCTGCTGACGTTATTTATTTTTCTCTCTGTCGAGGAATTAATTAACGTACCGGCGTTGATTTAGTGACATTCTTGTGATTATATTCGGTACATGGAATGTATACTAAAATAGAAGAAGCTAATATTCCTTCGACAATGGAGCCTCCTAAGAGAAATTTAAATATTGTTATTAGTAGCGTATTACTGAAACGTGCTATTGTTACTACGGTAAATACGTGTGCACACATATTAAAAGATTCGAAAATGCATTAACTTCCGAGATAACGTGCTTTCACGATTTTAAGTTATTTATGTACATTGCTATTTATACGAATACAAGTTTATTCCTAGTTATAATAGTTGTATGATCCGACAAGAGCTTTATTGCAACAAATGTGAATTATTTATATAAATATATGTATTGATAAATTATACGTATTTATCATGGTCCCGGCGCAATGCAGTTTATAAACTTGTGTTGCATCCGCATTAATCCGATCGTGTGCATATTTAAATACGCGAATGAATTTCGCGCGTTGAGTTAATCTAGCATGTATCTGTGATGCGTGTGTTACGCATCGAACCTCCCCGTGTTTATGATTAATGCTATGTTTCTAACTGCGCGGTCGCGCTACGCTCTGCGACGATATAACGCATACGTTAATTAAACGCCACCGCTTGCACCGTTGACCGCACTTCTACGAAATGTCATTGGGGAGAACTGGTTACGTTAACGATGCGAAATAATTCATGTGTGTCTGAACACTGGTTGTCGGCTTTCGCAGGGTGCATTCATCTACGCGTTTGGCCGAAATGAGCCGGCCAACGTGTATTCAAAGCTCGCTCGCTATTTCAATTTTAAGGGACATTTTAATGCAAATTTGGCGTAGCTCGCGATTCGAAAGCCAATAGGATCCGGAGCAATGCGTGTTGTTAACCGTAAAGAGAAACGATGAATATTGTTCCTTGGCGACCAAGTGGAGTTTATATAGCTATCAATTTCACGATCAAAAACTGTGTTGATATATTCATAAAGATTTTAATTTTTGAAAAACCAATTTTAAGACTCTTTCTTTACAACCTTTTACAGTTAAACTGATGTTGTGATTTATTATTTTAAATAACAAACAAATCGAAAATTAGAAATTATTTACTTAATTATACGATAATAAATTAATATGCGTTATTAATATAATTTTAATATAATTTTGCGATTATAAAGTGTGAACGAAGAATATTTAAATTTAATCGGGATATTCCGCGCTTTTTTCAATTTTTAAAATGAATTTTTACATGCATCTTAATAATAATTTACAATATATAATCGCTATACTTATATTTTAAAATACATTCACGAAATATGTAATAATAATAATAAATAATTAATGTAATAAGTAATTTAAAATTGACTAAGTAATTAATAAGTAATTTAAAAATTGATTAAGTTTTTATACATCCGGAAAATAGATATCACGTAAATAATACATATATCATGTATAATATAAATTCACGTAAATTTTGAGTTTTTTATCGAAGATAAACTATCGTAAATTAATATTTCGATATAAGAATTAAATATAAAAAATCTGGTAACTCACTGACATCATCGAAGCCGATAAACAAGCGCTTCCCTGCCTCCTTCTTTGATGGCTTCTCGAGGATCTCTTTCATAGTCTTTGTTGCACTCGCGATCACACTTTTCACTACTGCAAAGTACACAGAACACTGTATCAATTGTGATAGCGTCACTTAAATACGCGAACAACACTCGCGACACGAAGTAAAAACGAGACACACGCGAATACGGATTTCGACGAATCGACAGAAAGTCTGAAGAGAAATCAATTGGACGAGATCAACGACACGATACTAGGTCCGATAACTGCTCGTGGAAGTTTAAGATATCCATAAAATGTCCGCAGAAAACACGCAGTGGATCCAAACTCGTCCAACTCGTCAGACACGCAAGTGACAATTCGAAAATTTCGGCCATCACTGTTTTGCGCGTTTTGCGCGTTGCCTAGCAACGCAGATTATGTTCGTAAATCATCTCAATCTCGAGCAGAATTCGATCAGCCAATGGGAGTAGAGAAATCATCTTGCGCTGATTGGTTAATCGGACGATGCTAAACTTCGAAGGTAAATTTTCGAACGCTTGAAAAATATTTCGGCGGGATATATAATTGTAGGTTATATCAATATAACGATAAAAAAGATTACTTTAGAGACATTAAAATATTAACGAGGATATTAATAAGAGTATTACTTTAGAGACATTAAAATATTAACGAGGATATTAATAAGAGTATTAAAATACGATTGTTGAATTATAATACCTGATTCATCGAAATTTAATCGATCATGCTTTTAATTCATGATTTGCTGTCGCATAAATATCTTTTATAATAAATTAATACGTTGAAATAATTTGTTTAATTCATACATCATATTAATACGTATTATTCTATAGAAAATATTCACTTGGTAATAAGAAATACATACCGCAAATGCAGAACAGTTGCAGCTAGTCTAATCTCGTTGCAGGCGTCCGACAAAATGGCCGATGATTCGGAGCAATGACGTCACACCTTGTTGCGCGAGAATTCCTTAGCATGCGTCGCGTTTTTTGACACTTGAGAGGTTCATGCTCTACACTTCGCACTTTTTTTCGTGCGTATACGTTCAAAAATATCTATCTATTATCTATCTCATCTGTTTTTTTATCTTTAATTGACACGTTTTAATTATATATTGATTTCAATTATTTTTTCGCTTTTCCTTCCAAAAGTTGAATACTTATTTGATATTAGATGCAAAGAAAACAAATATATTTTCTATATTGTAAATTATAGTAAATGAAAATATGATAAAGATAATAGCAATCACAGTTTCTTTGCACGAAATGACTAATCAAATATTTAATACGAAATATAAGGAATAAAATATTTTAGTAGCTTACTAGTGTAGCAACTTAATATAAAGTGAATTTTTCCCAATATTCATCAAACTTTAAAGTGAGAGAAGCCCGAATATTTAAAAAAATAATCATATTATATATTAATATAATAACTATGAAATGTGTAATATTATTATCTACAACTTTGTTAATTAAGTTACATTGTCTCTAAAAAACATATTTTATTTTTTACAGTTAATTTTTAATCAAGAAACTTACAGCAAGATTATATAAATATTCTATCTACAATTCCATTTTAGTAATATTTACGTTTTAATAAATATACTAAACAAAATGCAAAATTATTCGTAGGTTTATGAGTTTTCGAAACATTAGAAAATTTTGTTATTCACACTTTGTCTAGAGAGAAGTGAACTTTAATTTGCAGACAGAAAGTCGCTCAGCTCAACTTTAACTTTATATTTTTAATGACAGTTATTAAAAATTGCGAGGATATTTAATGAGATCGTGGGAGCGTTGGAAGTCGCGAATGTAATTTTCAGTGAGTTATAATAGTACAATATTTTATATAATCTCCTAGATCTCGCACTCTCGACATTTCATATTTTATTCGCATTTATCACCGATTTTTCCTATATTTAACAATCATATTGAGGACGACACATTTATCAATTTAACGAGATAATGTCAAGGTTCACTTGCCGAATGCAAATTTTCCTCATCCGCAGCATGAGGGTACGTACACATTGCACGCATTGTGCACGTACAGGATTGCAATGCGAGAATATCTCGGGAGAATTTCGATTTATCGCGATCAATCATAGACATCGCAATCCGATCAAAATCTGTCGCCGGTTTCGTTTTCGAGCGGGGAAGGAACTTTTGAAAAAAAGAATTATACATCTGTGTGTGACAGGCATGGCCGGAACCGGAACGAGGGCGAACGCAATAGAGAGGCAAGGAAATATGGGGATTCGGACGGCGAAATTTTGCGGTGACAAACCGTCGCCGCTGTATTAAAACTCTCCGAGTACGAGCTCGTCCCCCTGTCCCCATCCCCAATCCCGCCGTTTTCGCCGTTATTAATCTTTCGCGCGAAAGTTGGCAACACCGGGATATTAATCACGGCGAGGCATCGCGGTAATTCCGTGGGACCTACTAATCATGGGGCAAGACCAATTAATTCGCGGCCATATTGCGGCCGAGAGCGAGATGGATGCGAAGTGGTAACGGACGACGTGTACACCGGCATTCGCAGCTTTTTCTTCGGAGTTACAAATTTCTGCGCTTAAATCTTGGGCCTAATAGTTCTCCCGCTAATGTTTCCTACTGTTTTATCTTTAATCGAGACAAGCTGCGTTAAATTTCACGCGATTAGACACTAATTCATTCACATCAGAGATCTATCAGATGGGAAAAATTCTAATGTAAGTTATATACAATTTTTCGCAACCGTATTTACAT
Source organism: Camponotus floridanus (assembly GCF_003227725.1). Taxonomy (NCBI): domain Eukaryota; kingdom Metazoa; phylum Arthropoda; class Insecta; order Hymenoptera; family Formicidae; genus Camponotus; species Camponotus floridanus. The sequence goes on from NW_020229303.1 coordinate 546,420, forward strand.
TGCGCAGGGAAAATTCCATCCAAAGAATCTAAATCTTATGAGGATTGCGCGATATTTTGCAAGAAATCTCTTGAGCTCGAGATTTTGCAAGAAACCTCGAGATTTCAGAAAAACCGGATTTCACGTCATAAAATGTCTCTGGAAACGAAAGAATCTTCTCAAGAATTGTCGAGTTTTTTTTATTCAACTTAATTAATGGAAACTCAGTCATTCGCGGGAATTTTTGCACATCTAACAATTTATAAACTTAACATTTGTCTCATTCAACTATATGCGTCACGAGATAACAATGCCTTTTTCGAGAAGAAAGATGACAGAGAAAAAGAGAATTGAGAAAATAGACAAACAGTAGACAAGCGCTCGCTTGCTAAACAGTCAGAAACTTGGACAACGTCCAGCAAGGAAGTAATACTGGTTTCCCCAAAGGCTAGTAGTGTCCTTCGATAAACGGATCTGTCTCGAGCAATAGTTTCGCGGAAGCTAACGAGCACCATTGTCTGAAGATACCGATAATTATGTGAGCTCGTTCTAGTGACAGTTTTGAACAACCGATAACGAGAGCTGTCTTTCCCTCTCTTTGAAATGATATAGAATAGAAACTGATAATAGATACGAAACGTTATGCTGATAATAGCTCGCTGAAATCATATATTACCTCTGGTCGGTCTTTAATTATTAATTAAAGACACGTGCTAATTATATGATGATGATGAACCGTTATTAAATTTCACCGCGCGAATTTCCCATGGAATAATACTATGCTTATTCACACTTATTCATGTATTTTCCAAAGACAGTAACCAAATATTGGGATAAAATAATAATAATGATTCCAATTTCTCTCTCTCTCATCAAGCGCGTATAACATTTATTTCTATTAATATGCTAATGAATGCTTCATATAATACTTATAATAAATGTAGAAATGATTAAACAATTGTGCACTAAAATAACAAAACATTTGATCTCTTTTTATAAATTGCGGATACAATTATATAATACAATGAGCTTTAACGTGCGACCGAATTATCGCTGTAGGCGAGAAACTAAACAATATTAATATCACATGTGGAGAGAAAGAGAGAGAGAAAGCCGATGTGTGTCGCGCCAGGGGCACATCAGAACCGGGCAGTTCATTTGAATCAACAATTAATCATGCGGAGGAGCGACGAGACATAAATAAATAGCTAATGATAAATAATTCGACGCGGCGCCATAATCTCAGGTCACTTAGACATGCCGAGGATGTTTCATCAATAATGCAATTACCGAAACGTCAGTTATCAATTACAAATGTAACGTGACGTGATGAGATGTATGGACGGAGCCGATCTCTATTCTAGGCTTTGGAATAGCGAGAGCGCCTCGTCCGTTTCTCAACAGTAGTCCAGTTTAATTACATTCGGACGATGTTTCAATTTGAATACATAACGGTGGCATTATTTGCACAATACGATAATTACCATATACGCCTGGAGATGAGAATATCAGCAGCCGAATTTCGACCGGCATTACTGATGCATCAGGTTCATAAAGCCCCGCTATGCTTCTGGCAGCGATTCTCTCTCTCTCTCTCTCCTCTCTCTATTGTCTCTGAAAACAGCAGTAGTTAAGCTCACAGATAATCCCGACGCAAATCTACTCTGTTGTACGGAATACACAAATGCGTGAAATAAGCATTTACGCGCGCGGTGTCAGCTAAAGTCGCCGAATAATGTGCCATGTGGCGTAGAAAATAAGTCGTGTGTGTGATAAACCGACTGGATACGCATATGAATTCGTCGCTTCTTTTGTCGCCGCAATCTGGAAGACGTAAAGCGAATCAAATAGCGTTAAAGGATCGTATTTTTTCGAAGGCAACCTTTTTCTCAAAAATACATTCCGATCATTTATAAGAAAAGCAATTGCGAGGAAGGATAAATGTTGAAAAAAAACTACTGCTTGGGAGATTTTTCTGTTTGTATCAGTCTCTGGACATAATTATTAGAAACATAAGATATAGATTTTAATTGCTTACAAGAGGTACTTATCAATCTTTATTTGTATTTTTTGTTTATCTTTGTTTTTTTTTTCATTTCATATAATTAATATATCAAGCTCAGCTTTTTCTGTATTATTTTCACCACAATTTTACTGCTGATGACCCGCAAAAGAGCGACGTTTAAAAGTAACTAATTTATTTCTTCAAACGATTTTCTATTTTCGCTTATTATCATGGTTTTTATTAGCCCGTATTAATTTATATCATTTAGAGAGCTCGACTTATCATTGATAAATATCGTGTCGCGCGACAACTAAACGAAATTTACTTGGATAAAATCTTCGTAAAATCGCGTTGCTTATTCAACACGTCACTTTGCGCTAATATCCACATACATGTATATGCGTGTTTCTTCTCCGCCACTCGCGAGCACAGTCGCGTATTCTTCGCCGATGCGCTTCCATGAACGCGAATTCAATGACTGCTAACTGCGTCGGGGCTGATGGTAACGCGAACAGAGGGAGATTTTGCGAAAGGTATAGAAATAGGATGCAAACGAGGACGCTTGTTAGCGAGACGGCGCACCGTCACGAACCATTCTCCTCCCCGACACTCACCACGAGTGATGGCAGAGCGCGCGAGGATGTTTACTCATTACAGGTAAACACAATCCATCATCCCCTTCCAGCGCTTTCGAGCCGCGATCGCGTCCGGCGAAGGTTTCTCTCGCCATTTCGTTCATACGCGCTGCAAAAATTAGGATGACGTTGAATTACAGTTGTTGTCATTTTTTTCTCTCGGCTCTTTGTCGCGCCTTTTGTTCCTTTCTTGAACGCATTCCGCGATAATTACGATAATTAATAGCTTTGGAAACATTTTTCGAATAATAATTGAGATAATTTGATTGGTTGCTATCGAAAATTGATCAAAGTCCTCTTCCCTTTATGTTTTTTATATTTTTCAAACACGCACATAATACATCGGCGCACGTCGATTTTATTTATACCTGTATACATTTTTGTTCCTCGCGTTGCTTGATGTTATTTTTTTAATTAATAAAGAGAAATGTGCACAAAAAATGTAATTGCAAGCGCGAGGCTCTTTGCAGTTGTTAACAATAATTAAAAACTGGTTAATTGGAATGTTTTAGCAATCACGGCTATCGCAATTATTATAAACTTATATAGAGAGAATTTTCATTTTCATTATTATAAAAATTTCTTTTATATAAAACAAAGTAATTACGCAATTTAATAATAATAATAATTTGAAACAATTCTGAATGCACACTGGAAATATGTATATAATTTGATGCTAAGCAAAATATAACGTTTGAAATCGGAACATTTGTCAAGCCACTAAGCCCTTCCAGTTGACCAAAATTTCATGCAGTAGCAACTGACATTATAGGTCAGACGCTGCAAGTGGAAAACAACCGCGCAAACTCCACTCTATCGGTATACGTGAAATTACACAGTACGGCGAAACAACGGTAATAAACTGAAAAACCGGGATTGTTTGCGTGGAATTTCCCTCCTGCGACGCAAATCCCACGGTAACATAAATCCGGAGCAGTACAATCGTAACTGCAATATGCGAATTACCAGCGAGAGAGCGGGGGGAAGGGAATTTGCGGAACTAAAATAGTAGGCGCGTTATGTCTCTGAGACGCAGCCTCGAGACACAAAGCTGTCATGTTATCGTTGTCAACCGTTGTACGCGAAATTTTACGAGGCGAAACTCGCGCGACGACGCTCGTAAAATCGTGAACTAGATTGTCGAATTAAAATGTTGCGCTTCATCGAGATATTTAAAACGGTTATTCCAGACGATCATTAAACGATCATGTAAAATGTTTGACTATTCGTGATGAAACATCGCGCGATCTAATGTAATTTCGAAAATTAAAAATACGCGAGAAAATTTGCGTAAATTACATGTAAATTGTAAAAATTTTTCAGATGAAAATCGGAGAATCGACGCTGAAAAAAAAATCGTTCTTTAATCACGAGACAAATGTCTTATCACCTACAAAGATATTTTAATATCTCGGAATCAAGTCTGCAATCACAAATCTGTCAAGTTCTAATGAGTTCTTTGTGAAATATTATAATGTATGATGATTTTTAGAGTGTACTTCGAATTCTCATTTGCATTTTTTTCAAATATGGAGATGACAGACCGCTCTTTTGTGTGATAAGTAATAAATATGAATTTTTTCCGTAGTAAAATATTTTAAAGGTAATTTTATATTTTGATACATAAAATAATAAAGCGGTATCGTTGATATAAACCAAAAGTATAAATCGACTTTGCTGTTTTTTAATTGAAAAGCTTGAAAAAAGTTATTTAGTAGACTCGAATTATTTTATATTTTTATATAAATTTTAAATCTCTCATGAACGCGTATCTCTTTTTCGAGATTTGGAGCACTCGACAGAGTGTTAGATTTAACGTTAAAATCTGATATGAATACGGAAACCAGAAGAAAAGTCTGAAAACCATCGCGTATCAAGGACGTTCTATTCTTTCTCTCGAGTCCCACTAGGGTATCCCAGTGTCACCATATCGGGATACAAAGCTGCCATCGTGCAGCCAAGCTCACTTGGGATTTTATGACACGCACATATATGGAATCTTCATGTCGACGTATCGCACTTTCCGTGGAACTTTCTATGCGGGATCCCAACAGTCGTCGTTGGCAAACGCTTCTACATTTTGGCAGAGCGTTCGTTCATTTCCGCGCGACGTGATGCTGTCAAAGCCCGTCGTCAAACGTGTCTCGTTAGGATCGAATTTCAATCAGTTGCCTTTGAAAGCAGTCGATAAATGGAGCGCCGCGCAAGTCCTTTGATTCACGCATATCTCGCATACCCGAAAACCTTTGTACATATTTAAACGGTTACGACCCTGCGTCCCCTCACCCCCTCTCTCCTTCTTTTTCTCGTATCTCGAATTATTCCATTTCTTTTTCTATGCTTCGCGAATTCGTGCTAAAAAGCGGACGAAATCCGCGTGCATCCCACTTCCTTCACTCGTTTGCCGCGATTATCTCTCGCAAAATGAAAATTAAGACGAGGAATGCGCCGGTAGACGGAATCTGTGCACGCTCGGAAAAATCCGTAATTAATTAAGCTAGAGTTAAGCGGTAATGATGAGACCGGCTAGATAATACTGGAGTCGGTATGACTGAAGCATAGCCTTCGTGTTTCAGCAACATTTGTTCTTTCTATTCCGGTCAGCAAACGGAGCTTTGACGTAACCGTTACGTGCCGCCGAGGCCACGTTTATATATAGACCGAAGAAGATCCCACGAAATTAAATACGATAGTAAACGAGACAATAATTCGCGGGTTAACTCCGACATTTTCGAGGCTCCGTATATATTCCGCTCACGGCCGCGTGCGAAAACCCTCGTGCTTTAACGGCGCTCGTGCAACGTGCGTGTACACGTAACATCCCACGCCAGGGGGAGAAGCGAGAAACACTTTATCATAGGTATCTCCGTTTACTCCCGGGGCCGAAAGTCCGCACCCCATCGGGGCCGTTACGCGGATCTTTACGACACTCGGCGGGGGCGCGAGCATTGCACCTCGATGTTCCCTTGATATTAGCGCGGCGCACTAATTGAAACCGCGTCCCTATTTTTCCCTCCAACGCAGACCGGCTGAACCTTCGCGTAACGAAGTAACGCGGAATATTGCATGACTACGTGTCGAAAAGTGCAGATTATTCATTAAGCTAAAACTCGTGGGAAGGAAGTTAAGGATGTTTCGTACCTATTTTCAAAATATTGAGAATTTAATGAAAATTGTACAGAATGTATCCTTACATATGTTTAGAATTTTCGGTACAATTTTTAAATCGATTCGCAATTGTAAGGATTTTAATTTGCGCCGAATTAACATGTGTTCTTATGGGAAACGTGTAACCACGTCGATTCAAATGACAAAAACACATGGAAATAATATTCGGAATTTGTTGAACATTTGCAAAAGTGTAGTTTAGATACAGAGGAAATATTTGGTTAAATAATATTAAAAGTTAATCATTCGATTAACAAAATTCGGAATATTTTAGTAAAAACGCAATAAATATTAAAAAATACATCTCTGAACTGTAGCTAAGATCAAATTGTGATATTCCACACAATTTCTCATACTTAAAATATACCAAAAGTGGATATATTCGTCAATATTGATTTTCAGCTACTTTTTGCTGGGATTGTACATACAAAACATCCTTAATTTATTAATTTATCTATTTTTTTTTGTTCAAGTACACGTGCAGAATTTTATGTGCACTTGGGTGAAACGAAATTGTAACACTTCGAGCTTGTCGATTAAATATAATGTACTTTATACTTCGACTTCCTTTTTTTTAGGTGATTTAAATGATAGGTGATGTAATGAAACTCCCTTCTTTTCTCCCTCTTTCTCCCTCTTTCTCCCTCTTTTCTCTTTACATTGCACTAGAGATGAATTATTCGTTATTGCTAAAACTGGGCATTAGGTGAGATTTGTGGATATAGCTATCCTGCGTTATCCAACTGCAAGCGTAGAATTCAATTTGGGATATAACATATTACAATAGATATGACTTTGCGCTGCTGTTACCTTCCAAGTAATTTCAACTTTCCTCATATAAATTCTCAGCAGGAGTTGGCTGCCTTTCCCTTTTGTTGTTTGATTTTACTGGTAATACTTGGCCGAGTATATTTTCGTCTCGAAACTTTGTAAGGTGCGACCTTCGTAATGACGAAAATCATATTCGGGGTTCGAGTTTATGCGGCTCGTGCATTTTTATCATGCCATTCGCGCTATTCCGGTCATTCTCCTATCCGTGTCGTTCTCCTTAAAAATGTGGATCTATTTTTCCCGATGGTCCTATAACCTCGTACAAGAAAAGCGCCCTTATCCATCGCTTATGACGGGGAATCCCCGGGTATCTGGATTCTTTAGATTCGAGGCCATTCTCCAAGGGTGCCAAATGTAGCGTAACTTACAAGGGATATCGCGAAGCATCCAATTTTTCCGCTTTACGATTTCAGATATCGGGATTACTTTTGAACGTTGTGCAAATATCGCATCGTGGCTAACAGAATTTCGCAAACTTGCGATATTGTCGTGGTATTAATTATTTCTTATTAATTGAAAAATAAAAAAAATTATTATCAAGATTAACAATTTCTTGAGTTTACGTTTATCATGCTTTCGAATAAAATACAATGTTGTATATTCATGAAATATAAAATACGAAAGAAAACGTAAGTAATTTATAAAGAATGCGTTAACGTTGGATGTTATAACATAATCGCAAGACGAACGATTCTTGAAAGGCAAGAAGGATGCTCACACAGAAACCGCAATTAGCTTCACGAAACTTTCATTTATCTTCCTCTGCGAGACGCTGAAACAGATATTTTGCAATGCTGCCCTTGGCAGAAGTTTTTCTTTAATAATATAATTACGCTCGGAAACTAAATTAGATTGTAGATCTCATTCTGTATTTTCTGATAGCCTTGCAAGTTCTTAAGATGTTTTTCTTGCATTGTATCGCGGTACGTAAAGGGGAAGAGATGAGAGCCTGGATATTGCAGATCAATAAGTTCCATTATAAGTTCTCTTTTTTTGCAACTTTCAGAAACAGAGATTATATTTGTTTGAGCTTTTATTAACCTTTAATAGATATATTTTAACTCTCAAAGTCGCAGTAATTTTTAAATCTTAATTACGCGATGAATCTATTTTCTATTTCTAACTCGAATCTATCTCGCGTCTTTGAAAATTTCACGTTACAATTAATCTCAACCTGAATAATAAAAAGCTCGTCGTATAAATGAAATAGTAACTTGGCCGTCTTTTCTTCTCCCAGCTTTCATTCGCTAAAGCCTGACGCACCTTTCCTTTACAGTATTCGACTTTCACTTACTTCGCTCACGCCTATTTCTTCAATTTCCGCGAACGAAGACAAGTCAAGATCCCCACAGGCGAGATGCCTGCGGCGAAGAGACTCGCAAATAGAATTCAACATAGCATCCTGGATGCGGGCTTCGGGGATGCGGTATGAAACGTGACGCGTTTGATCGAGCGCAACGCCTCGCGGGGTTTAGGCGATTGGGATGACAACGGGACGGAAGGGGAAGGTTGTAAGGGGGTGATCGCCGAATGTGCTGAACGCGCGAAGGAGCCGCTTCTCATTCGATATCCGTGGCTGATTTCGAGCTACCCATCCCGAGTGCCGTCCAACAATGGGGTCTCTTTTGTCGACGGGAAAGAGGATATCGCTGTTGAACGTCAATCGACTGGAAACGATCGATGCGTTTACTGGCTTAAGCGATTTCCCACTTTGTTCGAAGCACGCCGTGCGCGATTTATATTCGCGGCCGCGCGCTCGTGATATTAATACGATTGTAACGATATTGCTACGATTTACTTTCAAGCTGCGCGAGCAGTATAAATATGTATCGAGGAGTAAATCCTTTTTTAGAATAATAATAAAATAACTCATTGTATTAAATTGAATACTGATATAATGAAATAATATTGAACATTTCAGACGGCAAGAGATTCTCTTTAATCGATTAATAATTAATAAATTAATGTTATTTACAAATTTATAAATTGATGTTAACTGAAGTTTTGTGATATTACGATCATTATAATTTTCAAGTAACTCACATTAATTATATTAATGCTGTAACTTAACGATGCTCATAACGGGGGATTAAAAGTGGCTTATAGTAAAGAAGATTAAGAAGTGTGTTATTGCTACAAGAGTTACGTGCGATAATAATGACAAACTGCGAGTTGAATTTTCTCCGCGCGGAGATTTTATTACTGCGAAATTTATCACCGACAATGTTGGAAATTAAAAACGCAGCGTCCCGTATTTAAAAATGAAAATTTTCACCAGCTCTCCTATTAAAATTTAAACAAACTAATGCAGAAACGAGAGAAATGCAAATGCAAATAATGTTAATTCAGTTTCGTGAGTCTCTTTCGCTTTTCTAGCCTAGAAAAGTTTATCTGATGCATGGTTAAAGCACATCAGATAAGTGCGATCGTGCGATAACGTTGAGAAGCACGTGTTATGCTGTTGGAGCATTATTTCAGGGAATATACATGAAAATCAATAAATTTTCATTGCTCCGTTCTATACATTTTCGCATTAATCACACTTTCCTTCAAGCTATTTATATTCCAGTTTATTTCCTTATAAAATTACTGCGCTATTTTGTACCGAATTTTCGAATAATGATTTTACAATAAAGCTTATACGATATATGTCAAATCTCTTATTTATCTGCTTACATCAGCTGGCAGATATACTTGTAGATTTGATGCAATAATGCAGACCTGCAGACTGATAAAAACTTACATAGGAATGACATATAACAGAAATAGGACGGACATTAATACTGAATCGATTGTTTGCGCTAAAAATCACATTTTTTGAAGTAGATACTTCTTGATTTATAAGAAATATTAAATCTCTATTTAAATTGTTTTACTATTTCTTTTTTACGATTTTTTTCTATTGAATATTACCTATGTCTTTGTTTTCATGGATTTATAGATAACAGCTAGAGACTTCCAAAGATGTCTTTATTATTTTAATTCGTGCCGTATATATACTTTCGACATATCCTGGTTATTATTAATAGTTTTATTATATTGTACAGAGACTGTAACATGCGGTTTTTTGTAAAATTGTACAGTCATAAAATTGTGTAAAATTGTACAGCTATTGTGTGCAATAGAAAATAAATTTGCATGGAAATTTTCGCAACACGAAATTCGATGAGAGAGAAAAAAAAGAGAGACAAACAGACATATGGTATAAAATCGTCCATTACTATTTATTTAGAATTTATTAAGTATTTGCTTTTTCTATAAACGTGACCTATTCACAATAATGGAAAATAATATTCAATATTCATTGTATGTTACCATTTGACATTTTATTAACGTGGAACGAATTTTATTCTCTCTGTAATTCCCTTGTAGAAAGAGAGAGGGAAAAAGAGAGAGCTTTGTCTTGAAAACATGTTATATTATATTTCAATAATCTTCCTTTTTCATGTGTCAGATTGCAACTGCTTCGATCTGCTCAATAAAAAGCTTGACTATTTTCTTATCTTCTCTATTTAATAATTTAATCATCGTTTGCATTTCCGCCATTTAATTATATTATTACGATGACTCTTCCGTTTCATTCTTCATGTTAAACTTATCTACGTGTCTCCTGTATTATTTACAATGCGATAGACAGACATATATACAGACAGATATGTTAAACTTGATGTTTGATGTGATACAAGCGCATCTCTAACTCGGCACGGAAACCGATTATAAAGGGATTTCATTCATGAATAGATACTCGCTTCGATACACCAGAAGGATATATCGGAAATTTGACAAATAGTATTCTCGTGGTGCAGCGAGCGTTTGTTGGCAGTTGTTAATTGAAATTATTCACAGATATAGTCGTTACAATAACGGCTGTTATCGAATGACACTTCTCGTAATCGCATCATTAGCACGATGTACTTATTCTCTGTTTCAACATGTAACGTGTTAATTGCAAACGAATACTTGAAATTAATCTGTGAATGAAGCACGTGTAACCATACTAAAGCTAATTGCATTCGTTATGAATCACAAAATGTATATACGTATTAAACATATTAGTAGGCGATAAAATTGCAAATAGAGCTTAACATAAACATTGAATAAATGAATGTACGATTGCGTGGGATTTGACGAGAATATGTTAATAAATAGAAACTCGAGCTCTCGCGAATATCCGAAGAAAGGCACATGGAAACTTTTATTTACCGTATCCATAAACCGCGACGGATCTGCTGTGTGTTTAACGGAGTCCGGAAGTCGCAATCCTGCATCTCTGGAATTCATTTTGTGGTAAGCTTCGGTCGAGTATACATCTCATGGGCGTTCAGTCTGCAAACATTCTCTGCCTTAATCGTATTACCGTATTTTCCCGACATATCTTCTGGTACATATCGGCTCCACGTAATCATTCCCCTCATTGCGGTCTAGAGATCAATAACTTGATTCGACTTTGCTAAACTGATATAACTGTTTGCTCCGCAAACAATTGCGCAATCTACTATCAAAGCTAATTTTATTAGCGAAACACCAGCAGAGCCATACATATTTTGCTTCGTCCGCATAATATTTGTGCATGGAAACATATTTTCAACAATAACAGCAGTTTTTTACTTGTAAATCGTTTTAAAACTGTTAATTCAATGATTATTCTGATATTGTGTTTCAGGTGCAAGGAACCTGGTAGATACCTGAAGGATCTTCCGCCTACGGCGGTAATTATTTGCTTTCATAACGAGGCTTGGTCCGTGTTATTACGTACGGTACATTCCGTTCTGGATAGATCGCCAGAGCATCTCATACAAGAGATCATTCTCGTCGATGATTTCTCCGACATGCGTAAGTTATCCTTTTTGACTAGTGAAAGTATAAAAGACTAACAAGTTATTATCTTTCAATTTCCCTTAATAATATATTAAATTATAACAGTAATTATTGCAATAGATCATCACGAAATAAACGCTATTTTTCCATATTTATTTTAAAATATTTCAAAATTTTAAAGCTTAATTTTAAAATATTTTAAAAAATTATAGGAAACATATATATGTAATGTATAAACGTAAATATTTATAAGGGGAAATGGAAATATAAATTACACATGTAATTTATATTAAACGTAAATTATACACGTCACGTAGCCTATAATATATACAAATATTTAAAATATCTCGTCTTTTTCGAAGAGCGAATGCAAGTTACTTTCGCGTTATCATCACGAACCGTCCTCGTACTTTGGATTCCAAACGAAATACCTTCTATGCGCGATCGAAGCGGAATAGCATATCGGTTCCGTAGCATCATAAATCCTGGTATAGCTCCGCATCGTTGAGAGATGAAAAATCCTCGGCAGGACGTCGGAAAATTCGTAAGCATAGAACGAACAGAGACCGCGGGCTATTATATTCGCGTACTTGCTCGTGCAACCGCGTCTCCATTCAGCACGGTGATTCGTTATCGCGACAGTGTTTCGTAGTTTCGGGATAGATCGATTAATTGCGATCCATCTCTCCACTGTATTGCCACGACGTGAATAGAAGAGAAACTCTCGACCTGCTACACGGACTCTCTGAAAATTACGAGAGAGCTCCATACAATCTATGCAACCGACTCTCTCTAGATTTAATGTTCCCGTTTGTTCGAGTTGCCCAAAATCGCGCGTGGACACGTGCCGCTACATTATATCGAAAATTTACGAACTTTGATAAATGTTTAAGAAGATATTATTAAGTCATTGTGATATCTTTTAACGAAGAAAACTCACGTTGTTAATTTTAAAAAGTCAGAAAATTGTATAACGCTTTATATTATTTTTCGTCGAAAGAATAATCGTTACTTATCCAAGTTTTTCGTATTTTTATTTACGTACGTTTGTGTAAAAGATAAAAGTTATATTTGTGATAATTTGCTTTGTACTTTGCATTTATCTATCAGAACAAATGTTTTTGCTTAAGGGTATTTACGCGAAAAAAGTTGATAAAAGTATACGAAATACGTAGTTTTGCGAATTCGGGTAAAGCAAATATGTGCGTTCAAATATGCGCATTGTTTGTATGCAAAAAGCCAATTATAACTCCAATGTACCCTGTATATTTTCGAATGAATTGACGTTTATACAGCAGCCGTTAAATCGAAATCTAAATTATAAATCTTACAGTAAATTACAGTGAAACACAGAAATTTACCGTTGGCAAAAAATCTGTATTTTGTAAGAATCAGACAACATAATTTCAGCTATTTATTTATGATGTTATATATATGATACACACACCTTACCAATATATATTTTCAAAATCTGGCGATGTTTTCCTTTCGAATTAAAAAAAGAAATATATTATTTTAAATACTGCACTAATGGGCAGAAGAAACAATCGTAATCGTTGAATATTCTACTGTATAATAAAGGTAGATGATTATAAAAATCCTAGAAAAAACGGTATCCGAGATTAAGCAGATTCAGGAAAACGTGGCAGAAATAATATAGTCAGGCTGGTTAATGGCGATCTCTCTATTAAAAGCTGGAGATAAACCCTCGGCCATAAGTTAAACCTATAAACACACAGTCACTTCAACGATCTCCCAGCTTAGTATGTATTATTAACAGACAACTACGATTGCTTTATCGCAGAAATGAGATCAAAACATCATATTTCATATGTGATTTTAATTTAAGATTACGTCCTCTATTACACAAAATTTAACGTATATTTATAATCATTTCTTCGTCATCCACGCTCGTATATTTCTTTCTAACGATATGTGGATTATAATATACACAGTATAATACATCTTTAAATATTACTTTGAACAACTTTTATTCTCTTTGGTCGCAGAAAGTAGATTAAAGTGAGTTCAATGATTAATAATGCCTGTAAGAAAGTTGTAATGAATTTTACAAGAGAAGGCTTTGGAGACCTCTTCAGCAAAACGCATGCACGATAATTAGCTTTTATACAGGGGATCGGCGACGAGAATTACGGAGTTAATTATGAGCGCTCTCAACGAGGACAGACTGGGTGCTCTTTGAGCGTTTCCATTATCTGCGCCTCACAATGTGCTCGGCAAAGTCATAATGAAATTTGCAATAACGGCCACGGTCGGTTTATGCGTGCCTCTGTGTTTGAGGAATTCATTAGAAATTAATTTAGATCGGAATGCGCGCGGAATTCGTGCATATACACTGTAATTGCGTGCGCATTAAATATCTGACCTCTGATCTTATCTTTTACAGTCCATCTCTTCTCGTTCGAGTACAGTTAACCATGATAACGCATCTCGTTCCGAGTACTTGGTCGAGTATTTTCAGAGAAATATTTTCTCGACTCGTACCGATGCGATTCGCACAATGATTCCATGTATATTTCTTATTTCACAGAGGAAATTTCTTTCGCTGATGCGAAATCCCGAGAGAGAGAATAACGGGATAGAAACGAGAGTCGATGACTTGGTATTAAAGCTCATCAAGCGCGCAATTTATCTGAAAGGTGCATAAAATCTAGCCGACGTCTCTATCGTTTTCAAGTGCACGTACGTTTTGCTGGGTAATCATTGCGCCTGCACGAAATATGCTGATCCGTAGAATCCCCTTATAGTATCTATAGTTAGCCGAGCTTATGGGATAGGGATTTAGGATTAGTGGCCCGGTCCCTCATAAAGCCAATCTAACGGAGAATAAATCACGAATGTCTGCTAATTGCTGGCCGGCGTAACTATAGGCGGATACATCTCATAAATCTTAAGTCTCGCCTATGATTGCCAGAAATAACGCGAAATAACAGACCACCCCGTGAAACACCCACTAAAATGGCATTAATAGACAGAGGCTTTTAGTCGCGATTTTTATCGATTTCTACTTATACGAAACATTTTTTTTCTACTAGGATTTGCGAGTTTTAATAAAACGAGGATTGAAAATGTGATGAAGAAGGTAATTTTTGTAATAATTTTTTTTTCTGATCAGTAGATACTTATATTCACTATTGACTTGCTAAATTTATTTATTATATACTTGACTTAAACAAACTTTTGAATCTAAATTTTGCAAACTACATTTTCTTCGTATTCTTAAAGAATTAGAAATTAATTTGAGTCTTTATTGGATTTATAAGCCATGATCGTAGCTACTTTTGGTCGAGTTGACAATAAAATGTTAATGATGCCGGTAAATGTAAGGAAAAGGCCATTATATGGGATTATCGTTGTTTCTATCTGGCATACGATTAAATCGATCGTGATTAAGGTATGAGTTTAGAATGGCAAAGGTGATTGTTGTTGCCGCAACAGCTTGCGAATGACATCGTAAATAAACCGTAATCCGACATTAAGGATGTAATTGACGTTAGAGAAACCTGGAGAAACAGGCAACTTGATTTTATTATTGCAATATCCGAAACATAGGTTCCGCAAGTAATTTATATTTCAAATCGGCGGAAATTTCAGGAAAAAACGATGATGTCGACAAAACTTGTGGGGCTTTTAAAATAATATTTAATATTTAAGTAAATCTCTTATGATGTACTATATAGATGACAGGTTCCCTCAATAATGCCATCTCGCGTATTATGAGATGCCATAAATTATACAACCACTTGATAATAAAAATGTCGATATTTTTTATAAAAATTCTATAAAATACTAAAGATAGAGAGGGCAGTGTATAAAAAGTATTAAATTTGATGGATTTACGTATACAACGAAAGGGAGGATACAAGTGTAGAAGGATGTAAATAGAGAATTAAACTGATGGAGAGTGGAAAAAATGATTTTAATTAAATATATCGATTAACGTTACACACGCGCTCACCGCAATATTTTTCTATTGCAACGTGTTATTTCGCGCGAAATGGCGAGTGACAAGAAATCGATTGTCCGCAGCTCACCTCAAACGTCAATTGGAAGACTATATGATGAATTATCCGAAGGTGAGGATTATCAGGGCGAGTAAACGAGAGGGCCTCATAAGGGCACGTTTGCTGGGCGCCGCGGCGGCCAAGGCGCCGGTGCTCACGTATTTAGATAGCCATTGCGAGTGCACCGAGGGTTGGTTGGAACCTCTTCTGGATCGGATCGCACGCGATCCGACAACGGTAGTTTGTCCGGTGATCGATGTTATAGACGACACCACCCTGGAATACCACTGGCGCGACTCGGGCGGCGTAAATGTCGGCGGATTCGATTGGAATCTTCAGGTAAACGAAATCTTCGTGTTACTTTCGCGAGCTCGAAGCGATAGAGAATGTGTCTTGACGGAATGCAATTGAATTTTCTCGCTCGTAAAAGTTTCAAGATGTAGTGCAAGTTCGATTATAAAGAAAATATACGTACACATTTTTCTTGTAAAAGACAAAAACTAAATAAACGCGTTGGTATTTCAAAATATAAAGTCTACGTTATTGATTGCAACATTTTTATTTTTTATTATTAATTTATATTTGTATTAAAGTTGCATAGTTTGTGAGCGTAAACGGCTTCTTGATCTACATTTAATGTTTGTTAACAAGTTTAATTGGCACGCGGTGCCGGAGAGAGAGAAAAAAAGACACAAAAACCCGGCCGAACCCGTTTGGTCGCCAACGATGGCTGGTGGCCTCTTTTCGATAGATCGAGCCTTCTTCGAACGGATCGGCACGTACGACAGTGGCTTCGACATCTGGGGCGGCGAAAATCTTGAATTATCGTTTAAAACCTGGATGTGTGGAGGTAAATCTAAAGTAATTCGAAAGGAATCTCATGTTTCTTTCCAATTAAAGAAAATTAGTTTTTAAATTAGCACATGCGACACAAGATTGATAATAAAATAAGTATCACGTTTAGAAAAATTCCTATCAACGTTTTTTACTTTCAACATACAATAATTCCTTTTACATATTTTTATTATTATTTAATTCGTAATAAACGCGCGTGGTTTTGTATGAAACATGTTTCATACGCTATATTTGTGTGCGATTCTTAATAGAAGGGACGCAAGGAACGTAACAAACAGACGGAAATGTTAATCTAATAACTCGATACATTCATAGGCACCCTGGAAATCGTGCCATGCTCGCACGTGGGTCACATCTTCAGAAAACGTTCGCCCTACAAGTGGCGCAGCGGCGTGAACGTGCTCAAGAGGAACAGCATAAGGCTGAGCGAAGTGTGGCTGGACGAGTACGCCAAGTACTACTATCAGAGGATAGGTCACGACAAGGTGGGTACTTGTGCATCGTCACATGCATAGCCTCCCTTCCATATATGACTTTTCGTTAGGTGAGGATGCAACGAGGGAACAATTAAAGTAGCTCGTTTCACCTCGGCTGGCAGATCAATACAAGTCTCAGAAACTAAAAAAGAAAGTATTTTTTTGCGATTAAATGGCAATAAAAATATAATATCGAAATGAAAATATTCGCGTGAATCGGAGAAAAATCTTTTTAATGTAGAGAGATTCAAGAATGACACGAAAAAGAAAGAAATAATTAATAATAATTTATTGTTTGCCACAAATAAAAGTCTTGTTTCAAGTTGTAGTACATTGATAAAGCTTCGTGGCTGTTTTTTTAATTCAAGTTGCTCGTAAACATTGGCCGAGCGGTTTGATAAGAATAGGATGAAGGATGACGATAAAGGTGGCCGATGATGGAGAGGATCGTAGACCAAGAATCGTCGTAAAAAAGGGCCATAAACGTGCCAAGTGCTTTTAAGACTCGCGCGCATGTCCTCGCTCTCCTGAAGGACATTTCTTTTTCGTCTCCCTCTATAACGATCTGTCATTTATCCTTGATGCTTGTCCGCTCTTACTCTCCTGTCGAGATCCAATCGACGAGATAAATCGAAGCGTAGAGAATAAATCGCTTCCGTAAGCGCGCCGCTCTATGTAATGATCGAATCTATCGAGAATGTCGTCTTCATGGATGGCTTCATAAAATAATAATATAAATCGTTCTTTGCTTACGTGTCTCTATTCCTATTTATAATAATTTGCAGTAATAATATCAATAATTAGATTAGACGTAAGTTCACAAAATAATCGATAATGATAATGCATTTTATTATTTAAAAAAAATGTATTATTATTAAGAAAAATAGAAACAGATTTCTTTAGATTAATCAAAAATCTCTTTTTTATTCTATAATTTAATTTAAAATATAATAAATTCTTAAGAAATGTCTCTCTTATCTTAAAAAATACAAAAATCTTACAAGTTATAATTTGACTTTATTCACATTTATTTTTACAATTATAAAAAATTCATATAATTATTTCTCTATTATTATAATATATTTATTTCATTTTTTCATCTTTGTAAGCATGATTTCGATCTGGTTGCATATTGAATTTTCGTAGGGAAATTACGGTGACGTATCGGAGCGAAAGACTCTTAGGAAGAAATTGGGATGCAAGTCATTCAAGTGGTACCTGGACAATATTTATCCAGAGCTCTTCATTCCAGGCGAGGCAGTCGCCTCAGGAGAGGTAAGACTATTCCACATTTTTCTCTTCAAGGTTTTTTTTTTAGCGGACATTGACATTACGGTCCAAGGCGTACCGTCAGCCGAAATCAAGAAAGGAAAGCGGAAACGACGAGGAGGGAACTTTCCTCCTTTAACGATGTTACCGCGGCTTTGATCCATCAGGGTGTCGGATTACGGCACTCGAAGGCTTTTCGTGAGCGGAAATGTAGTCGATTAGATAGATGGAGTCGCCGAAAATGTGTCGAATTATTTTTCCTTTATATTATTTCCTCTAAAAGTCTCGAATTTCTCTTCCATCGCGATGACATATAATGCCAGTAGATTTTTGCTGAAGAAGAACGCTTTCTACACATCTCTTTCAATTTGATCTTTTTCCAATGGTGAGTGATTAAACGCGCAATGGTTTCGACAAATTAACTTTAAAGATTACAAAGCGATAAAACCTCACTCTTTTGTTAATTATATTTTTTTTCGCATTCGCGAATATTGGCAGCGGAGGTGTTGATCGATGTCAACGGACGTTCCAGCGACGCTGGAAACAATGCCTCTTTGATTGCGAAACAATGTGCGTCGTGGTCGCTGTAATCGTGATCGGATCGCGGGCGAAGGCTTGCCCGACATACAATCGGAAATCGATTTACACGGATTGGTATTCTTAGCCTTCGCATTGTCGATGCATCTTAATTACAGAGCAAATCCTCTCACGATCGGAACTTGTCTTTCACTCTTTAATAAAAGCAATCCGAATTTATCTTCGAATATTTATCTTCGTGTACTGTTTCTCACGTTTATACAAACGTAATTTTTCTAAGTTGAATGGAAGTTTATATTCATTAATGGAAGAAGTAAAATATAGCCAGACATGCGAGTATAATCAGCATCATTAAAAAATTCTAATGATTATATTTGCCAGTGGAACAAGTAGAATATAGTCAGACATGCGAATATAATCGGAATCTGTATCAGCATCAGTATTAATTATCTGTACGCTTTTCTATCTGATATGATTAAAAATGTAATTATATTTCTATCGTGTATATAAATTGCGAGAAATCTTATTCTTGCGATAATTTTGTTTTGCGAGAAGAAAAGAAATATCGATCTTGTGAATTCGTATTTCATCAATTCTAACTCGATTCTTTTTAAACGCAGTTCTCACTGGATATCTAGTTGCAACTTTATTAGCCGATCGATTAGATCGTTCTTTGTACTCGTTATACCCCGCCAGATTTTCCGGTACTCTCGATCGTCGGACTCCATATCCGGTATCAGGAAAAAGAGACGAGATGGCGAGCGAAACGAAGAAGGAAGAAAAATGAGAACGTTATACAGAGTGGCGAGCTATACGCGGTTATATCCCGGCGTGCGCGAAATTTCAAGCGGGATCTGCCAATTCGTCGTTTTTCTTCCCCTCCCTCTTCCCGCAAACCTCGACCCTCCCGTTTGCGAAAAAACGAGCGCATAAATATCGGGCGACGAGCGATAGAATCGTCAAAGCTACACGCATGGTACACGCGAGCCATCCGCGCGAACCCACCACGACTGATAGTGCATTAATATCGTTCGGCGTATTCATGACGGATGATCAATCACGCGGAAGATTTATTCCCGTCGTGTTTTGTCCCTCCCCCTGCCTCCGGCTCCTCCTGCTACATTCCGTCTCGGTGCATCCATAATTGCGGAATGATTGTCGGATCCCGTCGTGATTATCGATGACGATATTGTCGTCGTTACCTCGGGAAATGGGTTCTAAATCGTAACATCCGTTCGTGAGAGGAAAAGGAGAGGGGAAAAAAATTCCTCAGAGAATCTTGCCAAATATTTTAATTATAATTATACTTTATAAATATATTTTAATTATAATTATGAAAGCTCACGCGTGCGATGTGTAATTGATAAGCAATGTTGCAAATCTCGAAATTTATCTTCGATATTGCGCGCCATTTATCCAGGCGAGATTTATTCACGGCTGTTTCCAATCCCAGTTACCGCGTTTAATCAATCTTTTATCGGCGTCGTCGCCGCCGATATTGTTGACATGTTTTATTAATCAATTCATTTCGACGAATATATACGCGATTCGTGTGGCAGACTGTTAGTTATTTCGCAATTTATTTTTGTCGTGTGTTAGTCACCGTCGCCGCTGCACCATTTTGCTGCGTTTGTAATTGCGAAATGATTGCAAACATCGTCGGGAATAAATCCGCCTTCCTAGTTGTATACCTTGCGTCAGCCCATCCGCGGGATCGTTACACGTTACTCTCTTCGCACGTAGCGTGTGACAAAGTCACGGTACATAGGCAGCAGGGTATTAACGACGTTGCACCGACGAATAAATTGCAGCGTCACGCGACACATATATTTCATACTTCATCATTCTTCCTCTCCGAAATTTCCTTTTGCTCCTTTTAATTTTATCATAAGCCGGGGCGGTGCATTAACCCTGTAACCGCCCGGTGCGCCCATGTTTAACGCAGTGTTCAACGCAGTCGCGAAGAAAGTAAAACACTTGTAGCGTAAAGCCTTTTTCCCCGGGCTTTTTATTCAGGCAAAAATGTAAACTTGGAGTAAGTAGGACACGTCGCTCAGGAGAACTCGACAGGAATATAACGAAAATATAAATTCATATATACGCTGATGTATATCATTTATGATCGAGTGATGCACTTAGTCATTCGCATCGTTACAAAATTCAGTTCCATTAATTTAATTGTTTGCTTTTATAACCCGACTATCTATCTCGTTAGCGAAATGTTACTTTAACATCTTTTGACACACAACATTTCATCGACTTGACGATATACAATTCGATTACGTTATAAATTAATCATGACGTTATCGAATAATGCATTCTGTTATCCTGTCCCAGCCAGGGTAATCATCTCACCCGGTATAAAAGAGACCGTAGCGTTCTTCAGGGTTAAATCTCGGCTTGCATTTTACGCGTTATAGTGTCACGCGACTCAAATATTTCGTGTCTTCGTGCTCGGCCCTCTTTCCCTTTCATTTATCTCTGTCTCCCTTCCGGTTCCCGCGCGCTCTTTCTCACCCCCGATCGTCTCTTTTTCACGCCCGTGCACGGCCTCGACCCGTCTCGTTATCTTCACACTTCACTTGAATTTCTCGTATCAGGATCATCTTAGTCCTCGTACTATCTCCGTGCACGCCGTACAAGATAACCGGGCGTACTAAAGTTCGCTGTACCGGAAACTCGGAGTAAGTTTCGAGCGAGTGACTCGTTGCTTCGTGTGTTATCGGGGAAATATATTTTTTCTTTTTATAATTCCGGAGATCATACCTCCCCCGATGGCATATCACTCGTACACTCTACGATCAGTCTGTCAAATCTGGCGAAGACGTACAGGACAGGGTATTTTACAAAACGATCATTCTATTGACAATCACAACTCGAAAAATAAATATTAGCACATCCGCTAAAAATAATATTCCGTCCTATAAAACAAAAACACTAGTCTTTCTGAAAAGGGCATTTATCTATAAAAGAGCATAGGAATTTTTGTCTTTCTTTCACATGTTATTCTTGATATATAGTACATTTAATACGATAAAAAAAATTTTTAGGGCAGCGCACATTTAGACTTTCATTTTGACAGAAAAATGGGATGCGAGCAAGTATAAAATTCTTAATCTTATTATTGCAAGATACATTTAATATTGTAATCAGGAGCGTCTACATCGATAGCGATTTATTTTTCCAGCCCTTTGTATTTCGAATCTGTAACTCTTACTCTTTAATGCGTGCTCTTAAAAAGAAAATTAGGACAATGACAGATTGCCCATTCCTCTCCATATCCCATTGCGCTCTATTTTGCGCACGATATATACGATTTTGGTGACAGAGATAGAACGACGTTGAAACAAATGCTCGTGCGTAACGCAAATTATGGCACTCTGTCGCGTTCGCGAGACAAAAACCGCTGGTCATGATGTACCGCGTTTCTCGCGAATCACAATTTCACGCCGCTGTCGACATGACACACGCTATGCACATGCGTTCCACCGTTCGAAGGCAATATTCCGATCGAACATGATAATAAAAAGCAACGGAATCCGGAATAGTTCGGCGGCTCGGATACTATCGACCAGCTCCCCTCTTTTCACCCCGTCTCACCCCCGTTGCCCTCCTTGTCGTTTGTTGCGATCCACTCACGTTTTCGCCAGGATGGGGCAAGGAATGCGTTTTGCTATACTCTCCTCTTTTTATTCCCTCTCCCCCTCTTTCCCTTCCTTCTTTTTCTGTCCAAGCATACTGATACATCGGTATCCACGAGTGGGCGGAATAGGGAAACCAAGAGGGAGCTTCGCGAAAAAAAAAAAATACGATGGAAAAAGGAGGAATATATAAAGGATGGGCGCGTACATTTTCGCGAAGAAGCGTTTACGCGGCCGCGCACTTTGGAATGCCGTTCGCGTCATGAAAATAACCATTTCGTCGCTTAAGTTGCCCGACGTGAACTGATGTTCTTGCTCCGATCTTGGATTATTCACACGCGACCGTTCTCTCCTTTATGTTGTCGCTACGTCGAGGAAATTTGCACGCATTATAGGAAAATAGAAAGGGGCATGGAGATTTATACACGTCGTTGCGAATTGCTATTTCCTCGTTCAATTGTAGATTAACAATTTTCGATTTATCTTTTCTTTTATTCCAAAATAAACTCGAAAAGATTTGGAAATGATTTAATTTGTACATATAATTTTTGTTCTGTTTTTATTCTTTTTGTATCTTATATTTTAATATAAATTTATAGATTCCTAGTCTTCAATAACTTGCGGAATTTTTAATATATATGAAATATGCAGAAATGATCTGTATTAAATAATCAATATTCTTTCCGGTAGTTTTCGATGTGGATGCACATTTTTCAAGACAGATAATAATTCGATATATTCGAAATTTCAGGTTTATTAACGAAATTAGAGTTCTAATCATTTTATTAATAATTTTAATAAATTAAGCTTTAATATTTTTTAATAATTTTATGAGTTAATTGGCGGTTCCATAATAATAAAATCCGTGTAATGAGAATTTCGAAAATTCCTTTCGCGTCGCAAAATGACAATTTCATCCGTGCAAAGGTAAAACTTATATCCTTACTTATCTGTTCGAATTTCTCATTTTCGTCGTCCTTTACTGTTTTCCCCTCTCTTCTTCTCTCTTCCTTTTGCTCTTTATTTGCTTCTGAAAAACCGTCTAAATCACACTCGGCTTCCCTATCGTAGAAGGGATGACTGAATTTATAGTTCACACTCTACGACGGTCCAAAAATCGTACACGACGTGAATAATTTCGGTTGCACGTGTTTCTACGTACGTGCACGAGGTGGGCGCATATTTCTCCGGGGGAGTATACGCGATTTTTGAGTCGTTCTACGCGAACTGCATGGATTTCCCATGCAAAATCGCATAAGATGCATAAAAACGCGAGCTTGGTTCAACCATCGCGATCTCACATCGAACGTATATCCTTCCCACGGTATTCTTGATATCTCTGAATATTCTCGTAACCGCCGTTAATATTATTGAGATTTACTTTTTTTCCCACGTATGGATGAAAGCAGAATTTTGCCGGGAAGAGCGAAGAAGACATCTCTCACCAGATTATAAAGTAACGAGGTATGAAATTCAGAAAATGTCCGAAATACGTGACTTTCCACGGCATTATATTATTCCGAGTTCCCCGACTTCTTTCGAGTCGAGACTATAAAATTGTCTAAATACCATATCACACATACTTGTCGAGTTCACTAAGAGCCTTCGAGTCGCCTTTAATAATGTCGACGGAGCCAGGAGCTTTTGAAATTTTATCGACCCCCATACCGGATACCCGGCTATAAATCACAAGTTTTTATTCCAGTCAGTCGACGAGGAACGCCGACGAGGACGACGATTCCTCCTACGTCGGAGGAGAACGAGGAGGGGGGGAAGGGGATAAAGATGTTCACGTTGAAACTGCAACGACCACAGAATTCTTGCATGCAGCGAAATCAGGACTGCTGACCGAGCTCCGAATGCACCTGCTGTTATACGCGATCGTATGTACATATGTGAATGCATATATACATATATGCAGGGTGTGTTTTTACACAGACGCACACGTAGACGCCGCCAAGTTCGGTTGCGGAACGCACGTCGGACCGAACAAAATACGAGCACCCCTCATTTTCGATTTGTTTTCGTCTATTTGAAAAATGGAGAACGCAGTCCGCGGTCCTGCTTTCCCGGCAAGCATGCAACAAATCTGTTCTCGGAACGAGAAAAAAATGTAGAATCGCGCGACGGAGCGAGGTTGGCTTTGTACCGTTTCCATATTCTATCGGAGAACTCTTGCGAAATATGGGAACATGTAGTAGAAATACGCGAAATAATGAATCTTGTTCCCAAAGTGTGCACATAATCCACAATTCTGTTAATCCAATTATCTTTCAGGTGTAGAGATGCGATCTATGTCGTCTGGGCGTATATTTTTATGCGCCATTATTAAAGCAAAGCAACGTCGACGTCTTTGTGTCGACGTTTCGAATTAAATAATATCCATTGTATTTAATTAATTCGGTCGAGAGAGAATAATTTTCCATTTTAATTCGCAAGTTTTATGATGAAATGTCAAGTGGAGAAAATAATACATTTTTTTGAGAGAGGAAAACATAATCATTGATGTTGCATTTATATATTCTTGATATCCATAAATATTATTTTCTCGATTTGACATTTCAAAACTTTTGAATTAAAGCACAAAATTATTCTCTCGACCCAATTAATTAAATACGATAAATATTATATAAATATACATGCATAATCTGTTTATATTAATATGTATATATAAATCTTGGGTCTTACTAACGGTGCAACGGGTAGACACTAATGTCCAAAAATATTACTAACAACAAACAGGTCCGGAATCTCGGCGAGGGCGGGAACACCTGTCTGGATTCGCCCGCTCGCAAGGCCGACTTGCACAAGCCATGCGGACTGTACCCTTGCCATCGACAGGGTGGAAATCAGGTACAATAGACATCGTCAGTGCGAAGAAATTCCTTCGTCACAAAGCACGCTATCCCGCGAAAAGCCCGTCTGCGCTTGATGTGTGAAAATGTGCGCGCATACAAAACTTGAAACGGAAACACGGTTTTTTTTATTAAATTTCATTTGACTTCAAGTTTTATTCGCTGTTGCTGGTTTGAAACTAAGTTTCGAGACATCGAAACGCCTGTTACAAACAGTTTTTATTGCACGCCAATGTCAAAACTGACAACTGACGTGATATAAATAGAAAGTGGCAAAACTTTATAATAATTAAATTTTAGTGACTTTATTGATTAAAAGATACGTCGGTAAAAATTTTTATACAAGTGTTTGGTGAACTGTATATTAGTAATATTGTGATAACAATAGCCAATATAGAGACTGTCCGTAGCTTTCAACCAGCGAACGCCAGTGCTTGTTAGCGCGGAACGTTTGGTATTTAGCCTAATTATTATCGTATAATTCTGCGTGATTAAACAACGCACATGGATCGCTCGTTTCGAAATGTGCGTCCCATAATTTCACCGCGAAGTTCCGATCGAAGCTACATAGCAAATTACTAGAAAATCGAGTTTCCGTCTCATTGCTGATATCGATCTGCTATCATTTCCCCAATGACGATCGAGTACCTAATCGTATGCCTCTCTGTGCGTATGTATGTATGTATTTACTCGCGCTTCCAGCTGCTTGGATTCTCGAATAGGCGGCGATATCGTGCGCTCGCACGAAACACGGAGTGAGTAATAGCGAGTCTTTTACCTGCCAATAATGCGTGTTGAATCCTCTGTTGAATTTTCTAACGCAGATTAGGCAGATCGCTAGCGGAATATGCATTGATTCACCTGGGAAATCGGAAGACCTGCATCAGCCGGTGGGCTTGTATCCCTGTCACCGTCAAGGCGGCAATCAGGTACACGAATAAAGCCGCGACGATGTAATCTCGAATGGCGAATTAAACGATAGAAAATCGAATGAAATCGAGCGAAAATCTTTCGTGGCTTTTCTAACCGGTTGACGGATGGGTGACAGATGCATCTGGTCTAACTTATGGCTTTGGAGTCGAAAGATACAATGCGACTCGTACGAAGGTAGATTCCCGGAACACCTGTGCGCTCGCGTGCACGCTAACTCGCCACTAATCGCCCTGCGTCTCGACGCGATTAGTAGCCTCGCTAATCTGGTGCAGGTGCCCATCAATCCATGTCCCTACTACCTCTCGGTGCGATGACCTCGATCGCTGCCTTTTGGCACGGCTATTCACGGATTTTCGTTATATCTTACGTTGATACAGTGTAAGATCGAGTTTTATTTCATCATCGATTTTTTTTCTCGGCCTTCCATGATTCAAGAATCAAGAAAGGAGAACAGGCTGTAAATATTTCAAACGCTTCGTCCTCCTTATATTTTATGGTATAATTTTACCTTAAGAAAATAATGTATGCAAAAAGGCTGGTAGTAGTAATTATTTTCGCATTTCTTTTAATTGCATTAATAATAAGAGCGACATTTACATTGAAAATAACAGCAACTTCGAGCTTACACTCGACTTTATCTTATTTCTTGCACTCATCGGTCGGTCACCGCGTGGTCTATCATTAAAGCCCGCATGAAATAGAGAACGTACACACAGATTGGTCCCGTGATTCGCGCGCACACACACGCATGCACCTGTGGAAACGCCGACATTTAACAAGCGTGGCAACCGGTTTTGGACAACCAAAAACACAATCGGCCGGAGCTTGCTTAGCCTGGTAAAGCGCTGCTTTAATTTAGCTGTTGGTCCTCGCAATTAAGCCGCGGTTTCACGGCAATTACACCTTCGATCGTCGTCACCCGCGTGACGCTGATAAAGTCGCAACCCCCGCGTATCGCGTTAGGGTGCCATCGATGGGGACGCGCAATGATCCGGGATCAGTTGCGATCGCGAATGATGGAAGACGAATAATCGTATCATCGGATGGGAGGCGAGTGCATCGCGCGAGATAGCCGAGTTGCGGTCGCCGAATGGTCGGTTTATGGCGGCTCGAACG
The DNA here is from genome assembly GCF_003227725.1 of Camponotus floridanus. Classification (NCBI taxonomy): domain Eukaryota; kingdom Metazoa; phylum Arthropoda; class Insecta; order Hymenoptera; family Formicidae; genus Camponotus; species Camponotus floridanus. The sequence continues at coordinate 573,563 of NW_020229303.1, forward strand.
CGTATCTGGACTACTACGCGCGTGTACAGAATTATCATCGGCTTTATGTGCGCTCGGGAATCACGATATAAACATCGCGTCGTGTCACGCCGTAATTACGAGGTCCGCGATCGTCCACCATGCACACACACAGACTAAACTGATGCATGCGTTTTTCAAATTCCAATTTAACTGATGACTATTTTGCCGTTTATTCATTCTACTGCATTTTTTTTTTACTTTATTTTTTTTTGCAGCACAAAAATAGCGCATTTGTAGAGATAAGCATGCGATTTACAACAAGACAAGTGTGTGTGTGTGTGTGTTTCGAATGTATGACATGTGTATCATATTTGTATCATACTACAGACGGCGCAATATAACACGCTCTGATTTGAGAATTTCAGGCAGAATGGAACGCGGGTCGTGCATGGCTAACGATGCTTGATGATGCATGTGTGCGGTGAATGCTTGCTTCTCGTTATCCCGTGTCCACTATCCCTAATTATACTTGTAAAGCACTTGAAAACAACTATATTCGACTCGATGGTTCTGACAGCCGCAGTCCCAATTCATAGTCCGCGGCCGCTTGCCGCTATTAAATTAGTGATAATTACGACCGCGAATATATGCAGATCTGTAACGAACTGTCGCTCCCCGTTCATTCACACATACGCGTTGCATTATCCCTATCTCTTGTTAGCTCTAATGTTTTCTTTTTCTTCAATTGTCCTCCGAAATAAACTCTCGCGTCTCGTCAACCTGTAAATTCGCGCCCTTTGAATCTCGCTTCGACGATCCGCGAAACGGAGTCGCTTAAAATTTCAAGGGTCAGTCGCCTTTATGGGAGAGGAGGGGATCGACACGCCGCGGTTCGCTGTCAGTTCCACGCGGCTGGAATTGCACAAACAGCGAGCGGCGAGCGGTCAGATGAGTGTAATTTCGAGGACCACTGGATTCGATTATCGGCCGTTCATTATGGTCCGGGCTCGCTTTGACGCGTCCTCCGACTTCGCGCGAGCCTAGACCGACGCGGCGCATCGCCCGCGGTAAATAACTGTTAACCGCACACACACACCCGTGACACATTATTTTACGTGCCGGGCGTGCAAATTGATCCGCTTGTCCTGTAACACCGCGAAAATCCGCGTTTACCCGGAGCCGCCGCGCGCGATAATAATCTCCCTCGCGAGAACATGACGCTTATTTTCGCGCGCCGCAAACACACAATGCGATGAGATTATAAACGCAGATCCCGATAATTTCACGGTGTTTTGCGTTCCCGCGGTTTACGCGTCGCGGATATTGCCGCTATTGTAAATATCGTTGTTTCCGAGGTAAATAGATTCGCAATAATGCGAGCGCGCACGCTTTGTAAAAAAAATGTATTATCGAGAGGAATTTATTAAAAACCGCTCACTCTTTTGTTAAACTCACTTTTGCTCGTATAATAGTCAAATGCTCCCGTACATATCAATTTCATTAAAGGCAAACTTTTGCGCAATATTGTTATTTTAACGGCGTATGCCAGAATCATCGAATAGGCAGGCCTATAAATGTCAAAATTCGAGGATATTAATAGAGGCTGTTTGTTTTGCAGTACTGGATGCTCAGCAAGACGGGTGAAATCCGTCGAGATGAATCGTGCCTGGACTACAGCGGTAGCGACGTAATTCTCTATCCTTGCCACGGCAGTAAAGGGAATCAACAGTGGATCTACAGTCCTCAGGTAATGGATTGTCTTCGATTCTTTTGTAAAATTAATTCTTTCGAGTGGTTCTTTCAAACTGCTCCTCGGAAGAAACTTCAATCGACTTTCTGATTCCATTTTTCCAGACTAATCACATCAGGCATGGCAGCAGCGACAAGTGTCTGGCGATCACGGAGAGCAAACAGCAACTGGTGATGGAAGAATGCTCACCCAATGCACCGAGACAGAGATGGTCCTTCGAGAATTACGACCCGTCGAAGCTGTGATACCACGCCTTCTCGCGCCGTCATTCGCACAACAATCTCGGTCAGATCGCCGGATCTTGGCTGCCAGGGAAACGATATTCGATCGCCAAGACTCGCTTCGGCAGATAAATATCTCGCAATTCCGAAATATCAAGAATTTTCCTACAAAACCATTCCAGAAGGATCGAGGCAAGCTCCACGCGATTACTTTATGCTCGTCGAGAAACAATTGGGCGAAATGATTCGTCTGTCATTTCATCGGCGAGATCAAACGTGTGGGGAACGAAGCGGAAGAGGATCGCGCAACGAAATATTTGCGAGGACGATATACTTAGAAAATTTTTTACTCAAGAAATTGCATTTAATTAGAATAACTTCTGAGAGCCACGTGATGTTTTACTTGAGTTCTAGTTGCCCTAAGTATTGCGAAAAATTGGCTCAGATAGGATCACGAACGAACGTGATGGTATCGACCTTCGAATAGCTCTCGATCGTCACTTTCGTTCGCTGATCGTTCGCGCTTCCACGAGTATCAAGGAAGCGAGGTGCCATCGCAGGAACGTATCGATATATTCTTGCGAATCGTCGATTGTCCGTCGAGATGACGAGTTAAGAGATTATATGTGAACACATTTTTTTTCTCTTTATGTTATAATCAGAATCCAGATCTCGGTGCCGTTTTCTTCACGCCAGTCTAATGTAGCAAAGAGGGCATCGCACACATAATATATGATTATATATATATATATAATAAAATATATATATGTTTATATATATAATTTATATATTATGTATAACATTAAGTAAACATATATTTCTATATTAATTTATATATATATGTATATAATATGTGTATTTGTATTCTACGGTATCCTCTTTGCTACGTGAGACTGGGACGACATAGTATTGCTTTTCGCGATGCGCTTGGAGTGAGAAAAATGACACCGAGATTCGGATTCTAGCTATACAATTTCCAAGAACAAACTCCAAAATGTCTTCAATAAGTCTGAACAAATGCATGATTATCTTTTAGAAAGCATCAAGTGCCAAATTTAAAATATTCTCATTGTAAGCTTATTCTAACTCTAGTGGCAAACTCTCCGGCACGATTAACGAGTACGTTAAAGAAAACCTGTAATCGCGTGCGCTGAATGATTTGAGGAGATCGTAGACGATATTTGCGCACTTATACCTTTGTATTAACTCAAAGTGCCATGTGCGAGTTTGAAAGAAAAATGCGATAGGAATTATAACTCTCTTAACGCAAGCTGCGTTAAAATAACTGGATTTGTTCTCACGCAACGGCTCACAAAATATTCCGCAATTAGAAATGGTTTATTTTTAATTTTAACGTATTTCTTTTTATTTATTTTATTTATACTCGAGGAATTTTTAAGATAGTAGTTATTCGTATCTATTATCATAGAAACGACAAATCTTTATGTTTTATCCACTTTATCGCAAAAAACGTATACGATAATTTCGATCAATCATTAACCTTATTTCACACATTAAACTAGGTTTTAAATGTATATCATATTGCGTCATATTGCGTCAATCGACGATTCGATGATCCGCGATGGCATTCGTTGATCGCTCAATGTAGTCTCTTTCTTATTTTACACTCTTTTCGGATATAAAGTTTGCATTCCAGAACCGTCGAAAGGATAAAAGACGGCGACGTTTGGCGGAAAAAGAAAAGCATTTTTTTCTTAGTTTTTAATTTAGATATTTGTAAGTAATTTTAAAGAAAGAGCGCAGAGAGGAAAAGGAGAGACGAAACATTCCGAAGACGCAGGCAAATTGTTTCATCCTGTTTGTACATTCGTGTAAGATATGGTGTCTTGATGCCAGTTCAGGATATAAGTACTGCCTAAGTAAATGGAAGGAAGTGTTCTCTAAATGTGTGAATATGTATGAACTATTGATCCGTAAACTTCTCTTATCTTCGCTTTCGCTGACGCGAATGATTCGTGATTACGCAACAGCGATTAATTGAATGTGTAAAATCTGCTAATGAATACTTCACTTATACTTTTATAAAGACCAATGAGTTTTTTTTTAATTATAATTTCAACTACATATCACGAATGGGAGTCGACGTAAAAGAATACACAATTTTCTTATATTAAAAAATTATAATTATTAACAAGTCTTTATACTTGTTAATACAGTTTAATTACTGGCAAATTTACATAATGTTTTCCTGAAAAATATTTATTATTTATGTCTGGGGTAGTTTGACAATTTTATCGACACATTTTCAGGTATTTTAGTTTAAGATACAACAAAAATGATTTTTGCGTGCCAACAAAATCGTAGATATCGTTACATATCTAGAAATACATATGGCAATTGTCGACGATTTTTATTATTTTGAAATAATTTGCGTCATTCGTAATTTTTCTACGAATTTCGTGATTAATGCAATTTTATACATATCTCTTTCTTCTTCGTTAAACTTTGTAAAAAAATATATATTTAATACTTCTTAAAGAAAGAAGGAAGAAAAAAAAATGGCAAACAAAATTTAAATATTATATATTATTTAAATATTATACATCTTTTTTAAGAAGAAAATTAGAAAAAAAGTTAAAACGTACATATTCTATTAAAATCAGCCAAATGAGATGTTTAGAAATCGCAACGAAAATGGGAAATTGCGGTTTGCACTTTTCATGGACAAAATAAAACTGCGTCGCGTTCAAATTTGCGATTTCGCGTGCAATTAGTGAATGTGTGAATGCGTTAACATATGTTTAATTACGTAAAAAAACTCCATAGAAAAAGAGAAAAAAGAAGATAAAGAGAAAAGAAAAGAGAGAGAGAGGGAGAAAGAGAGAAGCTGCGAGTCTGCGCTAGTACGCTCGTGTACGAATGTGTGCTTAATTAGATACGACTAACTAGCGGTTTTCATCTTAGGGCTAATCAAGTTTCTCGAAACCGCAATTTTTGCCAATGCGAGACACAAAACACGTTGAATAGCTTAGGAAGTGTGGATTGTACGTTGCGGATAATCTCGGGAAGGGAATCCGCTTTTCGCGATTATCAGTCTTGATGACCGACGCGAGCAGATTAATCGCGAGTGTAAATCGACGAAGTTTATACAGATTCTATATATGACATTTTCTACGTTTGGTAAGGACGTTGCATATCGTAAGAGGATGGAAAATGAGATTGATAGTAATAAAAAACGCGATCAATGCCGGAACAACGTTTTCCGCGCACAGCGCTCGTCGCGCGTTTAATTAATGTAATATCGAACGTGCCTTATTTCGTGTATATATAAATATTACTATATCATTATATATATACATTACTACAAACCTCTATCATAACGTGCAAGTATTTGTGTTGAATAAATCGATGTTGTTTTATGTTACTGATAGTCTTCAAATAGCTCCCTCTGCCCTTCGTATCTTATTCTGTTATTTTTAATATCGTAAATTAAGATTCATACGTATTTTTACCATACGTATCAACGAGAAATCTCTTTGTACTTATAACCGTGAACATATGTAAAGCGATATATTTCCGAGAGGAGCATAAATATGAGTTTTCCATAAAGGAACTGTTCCGAGGGACGTTGTGTGGAAATAGGACGTGGCACACTTTCAGTTAGCCCTGACCCAATTCCAGCCACGAGTTCCGCTGTTTCGAGGAGCAAGGTAAACGGCGGTCTCCCAAGGATCAATAATGACGCCGGAAAAATCTCATGACGGAATGGCGGGAGGTGTTATCTTCGTATTTGGCGATTGGCTTGAAACTGGGAGCGGCAACATAAATTACAGCTACATGCTTTGCATCTTCGTCCGACACGGGAAAGCTTTCTGTGTTAATGATGTTCCTGCTTATTACGACCAACTGCTCCTATCTATCGAACCGTTCGCCAATTATCGAGGGGTTGCTACGTAAACGAGAATGAAATCGTTCGTTATTCTCGCGCAGGCGTCGTCGTCGCCGCATCTCGCTGTCCGAGAGACTCCACTCGAATAAAAGGGGATGAAAAGTCCTGCGAGGGTCGCTTCGGCGCAATTCGAAGCTTGGGTGTATTTTGAATTACGTTTAAGAATGGTTTGATCTTTGTTAATATCATTCATGTGTATTTATGAAAAAAAAATGAATAATAAGGCTTAATAGATTTTTTAGAAAAAAACCTAAAATATTTTTTAATTAATATTTAATAATACATGAAAATGTGTAAATTAAATATTTCCAATTAAAATTTAAGTAAGGGAAAATAATAGGCTTTTAATTATATACTAACGGGACAACACACTCTAAAATTTTTAAATTAAAATTGTATAAAACAATTATAAATATAAAATCTAAAACAATTGAACTATATAAAAATTAATATATAATAGCGATAAATCCTTACTTGAGGCAGCAACTGTAATAATTAATTTGTTTTATATTTAATTATATTTATATTTAATTTTTATTGTTATTTGATTTATCAATAATATTAATAATATCTTTATATTAGAGCCTAATTAATTCACTTACATATGCTTTACATTGCAATACTTTTGTAAATATCTAAGAATATTTATAAATATAATTATGTGTATTCAAATGATATCGCAGTCGTATGATTTTCTTCGCGTTTTTAAATCGCGTTACAACTTGTTGCGATGCCGAGTCATATTGATTAAGAGAAAAAGATAGCAGAATCTCTTAAAGAGATAGACGGAAGATTTTTCACCGGCATGAATGACTTTACAGTGCCAGATTTTGAGCTTGACCCGGATTCATCGCAGTAAAGTTCACGTTACCTTCGCTTTCATTGCTCGCTTATGAATTGTTAATAATAATATTTAATGTATTTCCACGATATCTAAAATATTAATATCTGAAAAATAGACGACCTGAAAAATTCTTGGAGAAGAATAAAATGATATAATAATTTTTTTCAGAGATATTTTGAATTTTTTACGTATCTAAAATATATTATTTACATCTATTTCTGATGAACACTATCCGAAATTTTATTTTCTACAAAAAAAATCCCCACTAAAAGACAATTACAAAATCTAAAGAAAAATTAAAATCGTAAGACTGTGCATAAAAACCTCTCATGTAGGTGACATAAATATATACAATTATATAATATATAATAGTGTAATATGTATACAAGATACATATTATTAACTTCCACGTGCTATTAGCATTCCATGAGAAGAAAAATTCAACAAGATCAAAATTCCTAAAATTTACATGCACATAACTATACAATTTAAATATAATTTCAAATGCATTGTTACAAGTTGAAAAGAATGGCACGAATAAATTGAAAATATACCAAATGTACAAATAGTACAAACAGTACAAAGCGATATCTGATCAATCGCTCGGCCCAAGGATATCCATCTCGCTTGACACTATCCTGTTCGGTCGAGGGAAGGTTCTCCGGGTCGAGCCGGCGTAGAAGCGGGCGTCGTCGGCACCCCAACATGACGCAGGCGCCGCGATGCCACCCCCGCCTCGTCGACAGGAAGTTCTGCATCTGTTCGGCTCTTTGCTCGTCTGGAGACTTCGCCCTGTTCTCTCTCTCATCGTATACCCATTCACGAATCCAACCTCCGACGCGTCCAGACCTCCTCGAATCGAGCACGAAGACGACAGCCGGAACTGACGTTCGTGTACATCGTCTCCTACGAGCCAAATCGTTTCCCTTCCGCGACAAAGTGGTAGCTTTCATTCCGAGGAGCTTTATTCCGCGCGCTGGGAAGCCCCGCGATCAATCCCACGACGTCGATTGCCCCAAGCTCGATACGGCAGATCTCTAGGTATTTGCATCACGATCTTAAAATATCTTCCGATAAATAAATTCCGATGTAATTTTTATTAATTTTTATTTGAAATTATCTTGATATTATTCAGCAAATTGATACTCGATTATCTTTACATTTTTAATTTTTGAAAACACAACATTCACAGTTTTGCTTCCCAGTTTACGAGAAATTATATCGCGGTATATTTGCAATTAACGTGTTATAAATATTGACAGAGAAAACATCTTCAGCTCTTTTTTTTTATAATGATGTAGTATTAAATGATATTAAATGATTAATTTATTTTTGCTACGAGAGTTTTGTAACTTTTACATTAGCGACTAATTTCTCCTTTTTTTTCCCTGCGTATTCGATTCAGCTAACGATCGACCGATTTTAACAACAATATTCGAGAAGTGAGTTAAAAGTGTTTTTTCGGGGCAAAAGCAGCCCGGCAAGCGAAGAGGCTCCGGGACCAAAGCAACAGGTAACATACACTTTGCTTTATGTTATTCGGAGCACTTTTCCTATTTACTTTTTCTTGAACATTCGTTGCTATTTTCTTTCCGTCATTCTCTATTACTTACATAATTATTTGAAATTATTAATTTAATTGTTATTAAGTAAAATAATTTAATAATTATAGATAATTAGATTAATTAAATATTAATTTATATAAGATATCTTTCTCGATATAAAAAGAATTAATTCTGATATTATTAAGCAATGTAACAAAGTGCTTATATTCATATTTTTTTTAATAAATAATAATTCTTTGAGATAGATTTAATATCACAAAAAATGTATAAATATAATATATTAAGAAAATAAAATTGAAGAAAAGAGAAAGCAATATAAAAAAGTATATATTTAATATACTACGTAAAAATATATATATTTAATATATTATGTATAAATAAGTCTGTTTTCCAGACATGTTTTTGCAAACGTTCATTATTTGTTTCATTGTTCGATCAATCGTTTGAAAGATGACGACAATAGATAACAATTAGGTGCAAAGTATTATTGATAGAATTGACACATTGGATCGAAGCATATGCACACATTATATTTCTAAACGAACTGATAACGAACTTTTCTCTTATCAAGTGAACTAACTACGCAAATAATAATCACGTTATATAAGGCACAGTATATCTTATCATCAAGAAAAACTTTATCGATACGTTTCACGAATTCTTTCTTGATAAAAATGCTATGTTGTACAACTTCAACAAAAAATTTTTAATATAAGAATTTATTAATAGCATATACAAAATATAAAAAAAATCTTACACACATTACAATCAACGTACATTAAATGTCTTGAAAATAATATATTTAAATTAGATTATTTCATAAAGGTGGAAAGTAAATAAAGCAAAATAAAAAGATTGCTGTTTTGAATAATAATTTATGGATGAAGGCGTCATTTTTTACGCATTCCCCTCATATGTAATATATTAAAAGGCCATGGTATTTTTATCGAAGCCTGCGCACTACCCTTGTGTACATAATAATTATTGAATAAATTTTTCGCTTATAAACGTTATTTTATATCGGATAAATAAATGTAAATGCTAATACTTATCGTAATAAAAATAATTTTTATATGATAAATAATATATATATATATATATATATATATATAATGCAGAATTAAAAATAACTTTTTATATGATAAATAATACATATATAATGCAGAATTAAAGTTAAATATTATTATATTATATTAAATTAAAAAATGTTATTACATTATATTATATAAATTATTATATTGTATTATATTAAGTTAAATGATTAAAGTTGAATAATTGGCAAGAATTTTTATTCATCTTCTTTCTGAAAAAAAAACTAGGAAGATATGGGCCCGATGCCGGAGGCTTCAGGATCAGGAGTGGCCGACGAGGATTACTCGACTTTCGAGAATAAAACCGGCCTGGCCGATGATATGAAGTTCTTGGCGAGTATGCCAGAACTTTGCGACGTAACATTTCTTGTCGGCGATACGAGGGAGCCCGTTTGCGCCGTGAAGGCTGTGCTTGCGGCCAGAAGCAGGTTTGTAAGGAATAGTTTTGAATTGATATACGAGAACGATGACGAGTAATAGTGATTTTCTGCTATAATTTCTGCAGAGTCTTTCACAAAATGTTATATCAAACTCCGAGTCCACAACGTAAAAAGGAACCGCCGGCGCGAGAAAACAAGATTCGACTTTTCCTCAAGCGTAGCTCCGAGCCATTACTGAATTTACAGAACGCGGCACAGCAGGTACTTAACAGAGAAGATAATGCATAATTTTTTCACTTATAATCTGATTGCGTTATAGCAACGCAATTGTAATGTATTTCATAAGACAAAGAAAAGATAGGTCTTCTTTTAAATTCCATTTAAATCTTTTTTAATGTTTTATATATAAATATATATGTATATATTTATATATATTTATTTTTATTGAATAATTTTTTTTCTTTCTTAAAATCAGTATGCGTGTATATAACTGCAAAGTTCAGGAGATTATAGTCGTTTTGTAAATAACACATGCATATAATAAATATGAACAATTTTTTCGATATGACAGGCAAACACGTGTAATGTACAAGGCGCCCCAATAATTATTTATATTAACTGTATTTGTTTTGAGTTTATGAATTTTAATTTAATGAAAATTTATTGCTTTCTCTTAATTTAATGAAAATTACTTCTCTCTAAATTCTGATGATCTATTAATTAATATATAATATATAATATAATTATTCACGTCTCTCTCAATTATTAAAATTTAAATATACTTTAGTAAAGCGATAATTCCTCCGCTTCTTTTTTGGGAACACTTTGCATATTTATCGTGGCCAATCAATCGAAAATTAATTATCAGGATAGAAATAGTAAGCGTGCATTTGTATGTGTCGTGTAGCGGTCAGGGTTCACGCAGCAACTGGCCCCCATTCAAGAGGTACTTTGAACGTCACTTTTACGTATAATTTTACACTGATCGAAATCCTATTCAATTTTCCTACGTCATTTCCCGTCTCATCTCTAATCTACGCCATCGATGTCTCTATATCTCGCCCTCTTTATTTTTCAACTGCAATTTTCTGCTCACTGCATTTTGTAATCACAATTCTATCTCCATAATTCGAACTCCGTAATTTTGTATTCGTTGATACTCTTTAGAAACTAATAGAGGAGACTATTTGAGATTTGTTGACAAATCAATGTTTGCCAGCTTGACTTTCTACTTAATGGAACACTCTTTCCCATTTCCGTTGCTCTTTTACGCGTCAAAGAGCGACACAATCATCAAGAGTGCTCGAATATCTGATAAAATTCACACGATTATGATTAAATACGTTAATTCTGTACTTTGGACTTTTGCATGAACGATTAAATTGTATTATTGTAATCACCAAATCCACTGTAGTTGTAGATTGGCACGATTACAGTATTCACTATGTTCACATATATTGGCGATAATTCACTTTTATAAATCAACCAAGTGAACGAATCGTGAGTGTTAGAAATATTATTGCATAGATTTTGGATTTTGGATTATAATTTTCAGCATTGTGAACAAAGAGATAGAGATAGATAATATATCTTTATATAAAAAATTACAATTAATAATACACCTACCTAAATATGTTCGCTGGTTCGATCAGTTGGACGATAATACACTTTTACTTATCTTATTAATGTTAAATGCACAGTAGTTGTGGCACCAAAATTAATTTTGCGAAAATATTATATAATGTCTCCTCGCTATAATATCTCACCTCTCACTATATAATTAGTAAATTTGATTTACTATTATCAATCCTTACGAAATTCCATGCAAGTTGCTTAGCACGGGATTTAAGCTTCTCAACCTTTCTTATTTCTTCATTTAGGTATTTGCATTTTATTTTTGTATCGTAGCCACAATCGAATCAGCATCACACGCTGATTATCGAGGAATTCGAGCCCGATGTCTTCCGGCAACTGATCGAGTACATTCACACGGGATGTGTGACATTACAGCCTAGGACTTTGCTTGGTAATCAATTCATTATTATAGTAAGCCTGACAAGCCAATTAGAATGTCTATTATTTGCCGCATAGAGATTAATCATTATTGACTATTTCTTATCATTGTATCTTATCCGATATTTGCGATCTAAATACTTGAGAAAAAGTGGAAGTTTGTAAAAGATAACCTTATATACTAAAAAGAGATACGCCGAGTATTTTATCTTCGAAATTGATCAGTGATTTATAAACGATATATGATAATAATTTATGTCCGCAGGTGTTATGAATGCCGCCGATTATTACGGATTGGAGGAGCTTAAACAAGCCTGTCATGGTTTCATTCAATACTGTATAACCGTCGATACGGTCTGCGCTTTATTAGCATCGGCAGAGCGCTATATTCAGTATAAATGCACGAAATCTTTGGTGCAAAGGGTAAATTTGCCCACAATCGTAAATATTTTCAATATATTATAAATTTTAAGTATCGAATTTAAGTGTCTTATAAAAGTGTCTTATAAATTAATACATAAGTATATTTCTTAATAATTTTAAAATTCTACAACATATATATATGTATGTAGAAAAAAATTAAAAGTTTGTAAAAAGAATTCAGAAATAATTCTAATCTTAATTTGTTATTATTTATATGTATATTCAGCATATATTACTGTATATTATTGTGGATCTCACGCAGGTGCTGGAATTTGTCGATGAACACGGCAACGAAGTGTTGAATCTGGGGTCCTTCACATTACTGCCGCAACACGTTGTCCGATTGATACTTGCCAGAGAAGAACTACGTGCAGATGAATTTACGAAATTTCAAGTAAATAAATAACACAATGACGTCATTTTATATCAATCTACTCGCAGAATATTTCGCCAAAACTATTCAACTTCATTTTCAGGCAGCGCTAATGTGGAGTAAAAAGTATTGCGACAACAATCAAAATACGCCGTTGAAAGACGTGATAGGTAACTTTATCGAGTACATCCAGTTTCACAAGATCCCGGCTACCGTACTGATGCAGGAGGTGAATCCGTTGGGACTGGTGCCTCCGGAAATCATCATGAACGCATTGGCTTATCAGGTGCGCGTTGCTTTTCCATATATTTCGTTTTAAATTAAAAAAAAAGATTTTTTACTTTAATTAACTCGTTATAAGGACTCTGGACTTGCGATGCGATCGGTTTCTTTATGAGGGAATTTGTTGCAGGCAGACCCAACCAGTGTCGACCCCAGGAAACTCTCCCCCCACAGAGTGAGAAGGCAGGGTCGCAGTATGTCGGTCCAATCGTCGCTGGATCCGTACGGCAGCAACACGACCTTGAGCTCGAGCGGCTCCGACGCCGGATCGGATCAAAAACAGCATTCTGGTAGCAACTAACCTCTGGCCACGGCCGCATTAATCGCGGCCGTTTCGGACGAGCCTCGACGAAACGAGGATATTTCCGGCCCCGACGAAGGAGCGGCGCCGATGGACGATATTGTCGCACGGGGAAAAGAGCAAAAGGAGTCGCAGCTTCAGGTCCAGGTACAGGTGGAGCAAGAGCCACGGTCGCAAGAGTCGCAGCAGGAACAAAAGCAGGAAGATGCGCAGTTACAACGAAAAGAGCCGGGTCATCTACAGCAGCAGGTACGCCAGAAAATAGAGAAGGACAGGGAACAACGAAAGCTTCAACAAGAACAACAGCAATTGCAGCGTAAACTGGAACAGGAAGAGCAAAAATTGCGACAAAAGATGGAACACGAGGAGCAGCAATTGCAATGTAAACTCGAACGAGACGAGAAGGCGTTGCAGCAAAAGCTGGAGCAAGAAGAGCAGCAGTTGCAAAAGAAACTGGAAGAAGAGGAGCACAAATTACGAGACAAATTCGAAAAGGAACAAGAGACGCAACAGGTTACGCAGCCGAAGAAAGAGGAGCAACAAGTACCATCGAAAGATGAAGAGCGTCAAAAGGAGGATGAGAAGCAGTCGCGACAGAAAGATAAACCATCGCAGCCGCTGGAAGACAGCGAGCAAGAGCGACTGCGTAAACAGGAAGAGGAAGCGCAGCCCGTAGAGAAGATGCGTCAGGAACCGCTCGCGGAGCAGAAGATAGAGACGCAAGATGATGAAAAGATGCAACGACGAAAGGAGGAATCGCAACAACAGCAACCGCAGCAGGAGCAGCCGGGGGTTCGATCGCTCGAGGCGGTGGGTGGACTTTACATCAGGATAGTGCTCAGGCACGAAGGCCGTAGGAATCTCGTCTGGCTGTACAAAACGCACATATTCTAAATTCCGATGATTCGTTTCGTCGCTTTCGTCTGAATGTTCGAACGACCTCGCGTCTACACGGCTCTACGATTTCTCCATCCATGTTGAAAGATATCGAGGCGCGTCCGCGTCCTGCGCGGAATTATCTTTTATGTCTTAAGGAAGTATCGTTAATCCTCGAGTATTTTTAACGGCGCAGAAACGACGTGCGCATATTCAGCTGCTTCTCGATTTCGAAGGCGAGAGAAGTTTCAACAGTGTTATCCGGTGTCGCGTTTCGACCGTGGAGATGAGCTATTTCCAGATATGTCACGAATCGAGAGATTCCACTAGGCTCGATTGATCCCATGGTCGTGGGAATGACAGTCATGACAATCGCGCTCGTGTTATTGTTGCAGGGAAAAAAATATATATATCTGTTAAACGTAAAATATGTGCAAAAACGTAAATATGTGTGCAATGTACACGAAAATGCATCCGTCGCTTCGTTCGTTACGCTTTCTCTATCGTTGACAGGCACTTGATAGTATCGTTCAATCAAACGGATGCATCATAATTAATCGAAGCGAATACACGATTAATCGAATGAGATGTGTGCGTCTGGAGATGTATTAATTTATTATTTATATGCTTTTACATCCCTTTACGTATCATTTATTTTATGCAATTATGTTACTTTTTGTCTCCAATTTGTCAGGAACTATACAAACTGTCATTAATCTCGTGCTAAACTTTTCATTAATATTTCTTAGTGAATTCTTATTCTATTTAACATTTTTATTATTAATCAACGAAACCACATTATTGTCGAACTTTTCGCTAGGACATATTCAAAATGTGGTTACAATAACAATCTCAGAGAAATGCTACTTACGCTTGTTAAAACTAGATCTGATACTACGTAGCCAAAAGATGCGGAATAAATTCCGTGTCATTTCTGGACAACGTGGACGGCGATCTGACACTAACGAATGAGAACTTGAGAGCTTGATGTTGCCGTAGACGCTTTCCTAAACACACATTAGTACTCGACTCTAGTAAGAAATTCATTTTTTCAATTGCACTATCAATAATCAGAAATCGGAGATCGTAGCAAAGCTATGATCCGGATAAACAACAGAAGTCTGAATACTTGCCAGATAAATTTCGCTAAAACGAATGCTATTGCCGTAGTGTTTAACTAGATGTAATTGCATGCGATACTATATACAATAAGTTATATTTCAGTCCGTTGTAAATAAAGGAAACACATTAAAGATTTATTATTTACACGCGTACACGTGTATTCTTGATAAAGACGTTTGAAAATCAGTCGTCAGGTAGAGAGATATAAAGGCACTTTCAGTTTGGAACAAAGTTTAATACAGAACACATAGATCGAAACGCTAGACGTCAACAGCAGTTGAGTGTAAAACATTAAACGCAGCTGTGTTTGTCACTATTGGTAATGTTATATTACTGTCGCATATTCGCAGCTTGATTGCGTAGGTGTCAACGACATGTTTATGAGTGTGGGACACATTTATCTGTCTATACCATTGTCTGTTTGTGCGCAGCGATATTTCTATTGTTTTATACGTAAGATATATATGTAAAAAAATATATATATATAATATCGTTGACCTAATAGCGTGAATCATTATAATATTAATCAATAATGCAATCGAGTTAAATGTAACACGGAGCATTAAACATTATTTTCGCTCGTTTAAGATGACTTCAATTAATTAACATGTTCACTGTCACCGACGCGCAGGCGCGTCCAAATATTTTGCGTTTGTTATACTACTTGTACCGACACTTTTAAACACCCAAAATTTTATACATCCTGTCGCGATGACTATATCTTACTAAAATCACTTTTTAAGAAAACTAAAATAAAATGTTTCTGGCGAAAATAAACGGAATAATTAGTGATAGTAAACGTGTTAATGGTTTCTTTATTTAATTTGCGATTTCGATAATCATACCGGTTTATGTCATGTTTAGCAAATTCAATATTATCTTCGCTAACCTTCCATATCTATCTTTATTTTATAATAATAACGCACACATAAAAGAAAATTTCTTCGTTTAATTTGTTACAGTTTAACATGTAATATTGTATATTGTAATTTTAGTTTAAATCCTATATATTAATTAAGAAATAATATATTTAGTCTAATTTTGTATACATACCTTTCCCCCTTTTTAGCAAGAGAGTGTATCTTATATAACAAATATACGTATATATTTTCGTCTTAAAAATTAAAACTAACATAGAGAAAGAGAGAAACAGAGTTTTATGAAATTGTATAAAGTTCAAACCACTAGTTCTCGCTGGCGATCGATATAATTCTATCTAAAGTTCGATCTATCAACTACTGTGATATACCGTAGCCAAGTCAGTCCAAGTATAAATAAACAAGACGTGATGTCAAAAAGTTCTTTATTTTACCTCATAATTTTTAAGCATCTGTGGATATTCATAATTAAATATCCATATAATAGAAGAAGAATAAAATTCTTAAAGTTACAAAAAGAGTTTGCAGGTTCCACTGTCAGTGCTTGCTGTCTACAAAGATATTCACGGTATTTTTTTGCGTAAAAATCCCGCGTAACTCGCTTAACACATAGATTACATTATTATACTTGCTTCATCGTGTTTCTGCGACTCGCGTGGCAAATGCTGAACCGGTCAACGAGATGATAAATCGCAGACAAATAATTCGAAATAAAAAGCAATAGATGTTACGTCAAAAAGATCGATGAATATTATTGTGACATTTCGCACTCGTGCCTCTGCCTCTGAAACCTTGTTGTTTCCTGATCGATTCGACTCGTTAGGAGCGTCAGATGGCAGGCGCATCGCAAATAATTATCTTTCCAGCATCCCGGTTATGCTTATGATATGAAATATCGCGAGATTTAGTCTGTCCCGATTTATCAATCGTGCCATCTGCTATTGAAGCAGTCGCGTCAGTGTTAATGGCCTTTTAAAAAGACCGCTGATCATAGCTGTAGCCATCAGACGCTATCGAAAAAAGAATATAATTGAATTAATGATTTTTACTATGATATTATACGAACAATATTTAAAGACAAATAAAGTCTACTTAAATTTCACTAACATTTATGAAAAAGTCCTATGTAATGTAATTCAAATATGTTTTTTCGCACTATTTTCTAAAGTTTGCGCACGATATACGGTTGTGTGTCATCGTTTTTCAATATTGAACCGTAACAATTGTTATTTGCATCGTAAATTACCTTGACCGTCAATAATTAATGTCACTTCCTTAGAAAAAGAATGACAAATGTAATGGCATTATCGACTGCTCCATTAATATTAATTAATGATACACATTATCGCATCACCATCCATCATCATAAATAATCGTGTAAATGACAAAATTTTATCACACACAGCGCAAAAGTTTTCTATAAATTGTCAGTCAGAGCACGTGGAAACTCAATACATGCAGTTTCAAGTTTAGCATCACGATGTTATTCTTCACTTCAATTTTTACGTCTTTCTTGGCGATCGCATTCGCCCAGAAGAATCCGCATTATGTGGGTGACAGAACAACTATGGTTCACTTGTTTGAATGGAAATTCAACGATATCGCCAAAGAATGCGAGGATTTCCTTGGTCCAAAGGGCTACGGTGGTGTACAAGTATGTATAATGAATTATTTTTATTGTATGAAATTTTAGATATTAATAAATAAAAATATCAAAATGAAGTGTTTGAAAAAAGAAAGTTTATAAGACATTTAAACATTTTTATATTATCTTTTAATAACAACATCAGGGTGCTCTTTTTACATTTTTCTTGATTTATTCTTCAAATTTTTATTCTTCAAATTATTTATGAACTTATTAATGAATGCAAATAGTTCGAAAACAAATAAAATGAAAGAATTAAACAAAGAATAAAAAACGCAAACCGTATCACTTACTCTCTATATTAGAATTATTTTTATTCACATAAAATTTGTAGTATATATATTTTTGAAAAATGGCTATGAAACTAGAATCAATGATGTTTTTAGTTCTAAAACCTGTATCATTTATATTCTAAAAAAAATATAATATCAAATTTATATTGTTCTTCATTTATAAAACAAAATTTCTTCTATAAATGGTTATAGGTTTCTCCTATAAATGAGAATCTCGTAATAAAGAATAGACCCTGGTACGAGAAATATCAGCCACTTTCCTATAAGATTATCAGCCGATCCGGAAATAAAACCGAATTTAAGAACATGGTAAAGAGATGTAACAAAGTTGGTGTGAGGATATATGTCGACATAGTAATTAATCACATGACAGCGGACGCACAACCTGCGTACGGTACTGGTGGTACATCAGCAGATCCGGAACAGCGACGTTATCCGGCAGTTCCATATGGCCCAGAAGACTTCCATAAATCATGTCAAATACAAAATTATAACAATGCCACCGAAGTTCGAGACTGTGAACTGTCCGGCCTTCATGATCTCGATCAACGCAAGGAACACGTTCGGAAGGAAATAATTAAATTTTTAAATGAAGTCATCGATTGTGGAATCGCTGGCCTCCGGTAACTATATTTAATTACTATATATTTGCAGTATAATTCCTTTTTTTATTAAGAATCATTAATAGGGGATTGATGTCCTTTATAAAAATTATTCGAGCTTGGAAAATATTATATAAAAGAATTTTAGGAGATATCAGCTGTTTTTTTTCAATGACATGCTTTTAAATGATAACGAATTCTATGATAATGTATCATCCGTAATTTTTTGCAATCAGTCCGAGCTTAATTAAGGAAACATAATATTGATTAAACCATTTGCAACATTTGCGATCACGCTTTTCGATAATTCCTATCTGCACGCAACATCAATGTACGATAGATGCACATTCCTTCACAGCAAGAAAAAAAAATATATATATAATATATATGTGAATGAGACATAAAATCTCCCGGCTCTCTCACTATGCGTGAAGTGTAAATTCGTGAGATGCGCTCTGTGCAACACCGCCCGTTTCTCTTTTTCCTTTTTTTCCTCTTTTCCTCTGCATCAAGGATGCGCCGAAGACTGATGATGTTTAACATTAAACCGGACGAGAGCGGTGCCGCGCGGCAGAGGTCCGACTCGTCTGGTAGCATTAATAAATGAGAGACATCAGCTTTTAATTACGCATCTCGCTCGTAATTGTAACCCGCAGCGAAATCGTACCATCTCTCGTACCGAACCGGGGGCTTTACAAGCGCAAGAGCGATATGCGCGTCGGGAATGATAACGGGGCGCGACGTCGTCTTTTACGGGGACCCCGCATCTCGCGAATGTCTTGCGCATATTTCGAAAAGGAATGTGGCATGATCGCGCGTATTAAGAAATCTTGACGGGTATAAAAGTGCGTTAAAGTCACGATGCGTGCGCAAAAGAAACGAGTTTGCTCTGGCGCAGCGTATTTTATTCTGTCGAAGCAAATTTCGTTAATTAATACGTAGATTGCGAAAACTGCTTACGATACTTGAAATTGTATTTTTCGATTTATGCACGTTATTTATAATATTCATATTATTTTTAATAATATAGATTGATTATTTTGATATCAAAACGATCATTTTATTACAATATAGAGATGGATTATTCTATTTCAATTTATTTATATGTTGTTACAAATTTATTCAACAAGATTTTCTTGTCTTATCGACAAAATAGAAAATTATTGATATTTATTAATTATTGATAATTATTGATATTTAAATATTGATTTTTGAATATAATATGTCGTTTCGCAGCAACAACCATAGACATATATAGGAGAACATGATTTGTAAAGAGATCATAAACGCATCATCGACCTCCGCGCAAAATATATTCTCCTGATAATATAAATTATAAGAAACGAATTTTCGAAAATTTTCACGTTTGCGTTATTAGGAGAACATGATTTGTAAAGAGGTCATCAACGCATCATCGACCTCTTCGCAAAATATATTCTCGATGATGCGTTGATGACCTCTTTACAAATCATGTTCTCCTAATAACGCAAGCATGAAAATTTTCGAAAATTCGTTTCTTATTATTTTATATTATCAGGAGAATATATTTTTCGAGGAGGTCGATGATGCGTTGATGACCTCTTTACAAATCATGTTCTCCTAATAACGCAAGCGTGAAAATGTTCGAAAATTCGATTCTTATTATTTTATATTATCAGGAGAATATATTTTTCGAGGAGGTCGATGATGCGTTGATGACCTCTTTACAAATCATGTTCTCCTAATAACGCAAGCGTGAAAATTTTCGAAAATTCGATTCTTATTATTTTATATTATCAGGAGAATATATTTTGCGAGGAGGTCGATGATGCGTTGATGACCTCTTTACAAATCATGTTCTCCTAATAACGCAAGCGTGAAAATTTTCGAAAATTCGTTTCTTATTATTTTATATTATCAGGAGAATATATTTTGCGAGGAGGTCGATGATGCGTTGATGACCTCTTTACAAATCATGTTCTCCTAATAACGCAAGCGTGAAAATTTTCGAAAATTCGTTTCTTATTATTTTATATTATCAGGAGAATATATTTTGCGAGGAGGTCGATAATGCGTTGATGACCTCTTTACAAATCATGTTCTCCTAATAACGCAAGCGTGAAAATTTTCGAAAATTCGTTTCTTATTATTTTATATTATCAGGAGAATATACTTTGCGAGGAGGTCGATGATGCGTTGATGACCTCTTTACAAATCATGTTCTCCTAATAACGCAAACGTGAAAATTTTCGAAAATTCGTTTCTTATAATTTATATTATCAGGAGAATATATTTTGCGAGGAAGTCGATGTTGCGTTGATGACTTCTTTACAAATCATGTTCTCCTAATAACGCAAACGTGAAAATTTTCGAAAAATCGTTTCTGATAATTTATATTATCAGGAGAATATATTTTGCGAGGAGGTCGATGATGCATTGATGACCTCTTTACAAATCATGTTCTCCTAATAACGCAAGCGTGAAAATTTTCGAAAATTCGTTTCTTATAATTTATATTATCAGGAGAATATATTTTGCGAGGAGGTCGATGATGCGTTGATGACCTCTTTACAAATCATGTTCTCCTAATAACGCAAGCATGAAAATTTTCGAAAATTCGTTTCTTATTATTTTATATTATCAGGAGAATATATTTTTCGAGGAGGTCGATGATGCGTTGATGACCTCTTTACAAATCATGTTCTCCTAATAACGCAAGCGTGAAAATGTTCGAAAATTCGATTCTTATTATTTTATATTATCAGGAGAATATATTTTTCGAGGAGGTCGATGATGCGTTGATGACCTCTTTACAAATCATGTTCTCCTAATAACGCAAGCGTGAAAATTTTCGAAAATTCGATTCTTATTATTTTATATTATCAGGAGAATATATTTTGCGAGGAGGTCGATGATGCGTTGATGACCTCTTTACAAATCATGTTCTCCTAATAACGCAAGCGTGAAAATTTTCGAAAATTCGTTTCTTATTATTTTATATTATCAGGAGAATATATTTTGCGAGGAGGTCGATGATGCGTTGATGACCTCTTTACAAATCATGTTCTCCTAATAACGCAAGCGTGAAAATTTTCGAAAATTCGTTTCTTATTATTTTATATTATCAGGAGAATATATTTTGCGAGGAGGTCGATAATGCGTTGATGACCTCTTTACAAATCATGTTCTCCTAATAACGCAAGCGTGAAAATTTTCGAAAATTCGTTTCTTATTATTTTATATTATCAGGAGAATATACTTTGCGAGGAGGTCGATGATGCGTTGATGACCTCTTTACAAATCATGTTCTCCTAATAACGCAAACGTGAAAATTTTCGAAAATTCGTTTCTTATAATTTATATTATCAGGAGAATATATTTTGCGAGGAAGTCGATGTTGCGTTGATGACTTCTTTACAAATCATGTTCTCCTAATAACGCAAACGTGAAAATTTTCGAAAAATCGTTTCTGATAATTTATATTATCAGGAGAATATATTTTGCGAGGAGGTCGATGATGCATTGATGACCTCTTTACAAATCATGTTCTCCTAATAACGCAAGCGTGAAAATTTTCGAAAATTCGTTTCTTATAATTTATATTATCAGGAGAATATATTTTGCGAGGAGGTCGATGATGCGTTGATGACCTCTTTACAAATCATGTTCTCCTAATAACGCAAGCATGAAAATTTTCGAAAATTCGTTTCTTATTATTTTATATTATCAGGAGAATATATTTTTCGAGGAGGTCGATGATGCGTTGATGACCTCTTTACAAATCATGTTCTCCTAATAACGCAAGCATGAAAATTTTCGAAAATTCGTTTCTTATTATTTTATATTATCAGGAGAATATATTTTGCGAGGAGGTCGATGATCCGTTGATGACCTCTTTACAAATCATGTTCTCCTAATAACGCAAGCGTGAAAATTTTCGAAAATTCGATTCTTATTATTTTATATTATCAGGAGAATATATTTTGCGAGGAGATCGATGATGCGTTGATGACCTCTTTACAAATCATGTTCTCCTAATAACGCAAGCGTGAAAATTTTCGAAAATTCGATTCTTATTATTTTATATTATCAGGAGAATATATTTTGCGAGGAGGTCGATGATGCGTTGATGACCTCTTTACAAATCATATTCTCCTAATAACGCAAGCGTGAAAATTTTCGAAAATTCGATTCTTATTATTTTATATTATCAGGAGAATATATTTTGCGAGGAGGTCGATGATGCGTTGATGACCTCTTTACAAATCATGTTCTCCTAATAACGCAAGCGTGAAAATTTTCGAAAATTCGTTTCTTATTATTTTATAATAATTATTTTATAATAATAAGAAACGAATTTTCGAAAATTTTCACGCTTGCGTTATTAGGAGAACATGATTTGTAAAGAGGTCATCAACGCATCATCGACCTCCTCGCAAAATATATTCTCCTGATAATATAAAATAATAAGAATCGAATTTTCGAAAATTTTCACGCTTGCGTTATTAGGAGAACATGATTTGTAAAGAGGTCATCAACGCATCATCGACCTCCTCGCAAAATATATTCTCCTGATAATATAAAATAATAAGAATCGAATTTTCGAAAATTTTCACGCTTGCGTTATTAGGAGAACATGATTTGTAAAGAGGTCATCAACGCATCATCGACCTCCTCGAAAAATATATTCTCCTGATAATATAAAATAATAAGAAACGAATTTTCGAAAATTTTCATGCTTGCGTTATTAGGACAACATGATTTGTAAAGAGGTCATCAACGCATCATCGACCTCCTCGCAAAATATATTCTCCTGATAATATAAATTATAAGAAACGAATTTTCGAAAATTTTCACGCTTGCGTTATTAGGAGAACATGATTTGTAAAGAGGTCATCAACGCATCCTCGACCTCCTCGCAAAATATATTCTCCTGATAATATAAAATAATAAGAATCGAATTTTCGAAAATTTTCACGCTTGCGTTATTAGGAGAACATGATTTGTAAAGAGGTCATCAACGCATCATCGACCTCCTCGCAAAATATATTCTCCTGATAATATAAAATAATAAGAATCGAATTTTCGAAAATTTTCACGCTTGCGTTATTAGGAGAACATGATTTGTAAAGAGGTCATCAACGCATCATCGACCTCCTCGCAAAATATATTCTCCTGATAATATAAAATAATAAGAATCGAATTTTCGAAAATTTTCACGCTTGCGTTATTAGGAGAACATGATTTGTAAAGAGGTCATCAACGCATCATCGACCTCCTCGCAAAATATATTCTCCTGATAATATAAAATAATAAGAATCGAATTTTCGAAAATTTTCACGCTTGCGTTATTAGGAGAACATGATTTGTAAAGAGGTCATCAACGCATCATCGACCTCCTCGAAAAATATATTCTCCTGATAATATAAAATAATAAGAAACGAATTTTCGAAAATTTTCATGCTTGCGTTATTAGGACAACATGATTTGTAAAGAGGTCATCAACGCATCATCGACCTCCTCGCAAAATATATTCTCCTGATAATATAAATTATAAGAAACGAATTTTCGAAAATTTTCACGCTTGCGTTATTAGGAGAACATGATTTGTAAAGAGGTCATCAACGCATCATCGACCTCCTCGCAAAATATATTCTCCTGATAATATAAATTATAAGAAACGAATTTTCGAAAATTTTCACGTTTGCGTTATTAGGAGAACATGATTTGTAAAGAGGTCATCAACGCATCATCGACCTCCTCGCAAAATATATTCTCCTGATAATATAAAATAATAAGAATCGAATTTTCGAAAATTTTCACGCTTGCGTTATTAGGAGAACATGATTTGTAAAGAGGTCATCAACGCATCATCGACCTCCTCGCAAAATATATTCTCCTGATAATATAAATTATAAGAAACGAATTTTCGAAAATTTTCACGCTTGCGTTATTAGGAGAACATGATTTGTAAAGAGGTCATCAACGCATCATCGACCTCCTCGCAAAATATATTCTCCTGATAATATAAAATAATAAGAATCGAATTTTCGAAAATTTTCACGCTTGCGTTATTAGGAGAACATGATTTGTAAAGAGGTCATCAACGCATCATCGACCTCCTCGAAAAATATATTCTCCTGATAATATAAAATAATAAGAATCGAATTTTCGAAAATTTTCACGCTTGCGTTATTAGGAGAACATGATTTGTAAAGAGGTCATCAACGCATCATCGACCTCCTCGCAAAATATATTCTCCTGATAATATAAATTATAAGAAACGAATTTTCGAAAATTTTCACGTTTGCGTTATTAGGAGAACATGATTTGTAAAGAGGTCATCAACGCATCATCGACCTCCTCGCAAAATATATTCTCCTGATAATATAAAATAATAAGAATCGAATTTTCGAAAATTTTCACGCTTGCGTTATTAGGAGAACATGATTTGTAAAGAGGTCATCAACGCATCATCGACCTCCTCGCAAAATATATTCTCCTGATAATATAAATTATAAGAAACGAATTTTCGAAAATTTTCACGCTTGCGTTATTAGGAGAACATGATTTGTAAAGAGGTCATCAACGCATCATCGACCTCCTCGCAAAATATATTCTCCTGATAATATAAAATAATAAGAATCGAATTTTCGAAAATTTTCACGCTTGCGTTATTAGGAGAACATGATTTGTAAAGAGGTCATCAACGCATCATCGACCTCCTCGAAAAATATATTCTCCTGATAATATAAAATAATAAGAATCGAATTTTCGAAAATTTTCACGCTTGCGTTATTAGGAGAACATGATTTGTAAAGAGGTCATCAACGCATCATCGACCTCCTCGCAAAATATATTCTCCTGATAATATAAATTATAAGAAACGAATTTTCGAAAATTTTCACGTTTGCGTTATTAGGAGAACATGATTTGTAAAGAGGTCATCAACGCATCATCGACCTCCTCGCAAAATATATTCTCCTGATAATATAAAATAATAAGAATCGAATTTTCGAAAATTTTCACGCTTGCGTTATTAGGAGAACATGATTTGTAAAGAGGTCATCAACGCATCATCGACCTCCTCGCAAAATATATTCTCCTGATAATATAAAATAATAAGAATCGAATTTTCGAAAATTTTCACGCTTGCGTTATTAGGAGAACATGATTTGTAAAGAGGTCATCAACGCATCATCGACCTCCTCGAAAAATATATTCTCCTGATAATATAAAATAATAAGAATCGAATTTTCGAAAATTTTCAC
Organism: Camponotus floridanus; assembly: GCF_003227725.1. Lineage (NCBI taxonomy): Eukaryota > Metazoa > Arthropoda > Insecta > Hymenoptera > Formicidae > Camponotus > Camponotus floridanus. The sequence goes on from NW_020229303.1 coordinate 599,343, forward strand.
GCTTGCGTTATTAGGAGAACATGATTTGTAAAGAGGTCATCAACGCATCATCGACCTCCTCGCAAAATATATTCTCCTGATAATATAAATTATAAGAAACGAATTTTCGAAAATTTTCACGTTTGCGTTATTAGGAGAACATGATTTGTAAAGAGGTCATCAACGCATCATCGACCTCCTCGCAAAATATATTCTCCTGATAATATAAAATAATAAGAATCGAATTTTCGAAAATTTTCACGCTTGCGTTATTAGGAGAACATGATTTGTAAAGAGGTCATCAACGCATCATCGACCTCCTCGAAAAATATATTCTTCTGATAATATAAAATAATAAGAAACGAATTTTCGAAAATTTTCATGCTTGCGTTATTAGAAGAACATGATTTGTAAAGAGGTCATCAACGCATCATCGACCTCCTCGCAAAATATATTCTCCTGATAATATAAAATAATAAGAAACGAATTTTCGAAAATTTTCACGCTTGCGTTATTAGGAGAACATGATTTGTATATATATACGTTATATACGTCTATGGCAACAACAAAATTCTTTTTTTTTTGTTTGCGCGAAATTATGAACATATCGGATAACAATGAAATTATAACGAATTATATCATTAATTCATAATGTAATGTTATTTGAGACAGTATATTA